>NC_045732.1:98381385-98681385 GCF_009834535.1 Camelus ferus | reverse complement strand
TGCCTATAGCTATGGTCTGGAGGTCATGTACCCAGAGCTTAGACTTGAAAGACTACCAGGAAAAAGGAACAAACATGTGTATTCCAAATCCTATGTAGCCGGTAGAGAGGTTTCAAGCTTACCTAAAGCGCTGAAAGTCACTTGGCTTGAAGTAGACAATTTTCCAGATTTAGTCACAAGATGCTCAGTACTGGTGCCACCTTTGCGAGCACAGGTGTGAGGCAGTTAGGCATAGATGTGCGATTTCCTCGTTTTTTCAGCTGATACAAAGAAAGTCTGATTGCTTTGCGTTGATGCCTAACAATAGGCAGCAGCTGTGGGTTCACGCAAGTATTGCTGGGAGGGAACGTGTTTTCCTCGGGGGGTGTATTTAAATCTAGGAGGTTGCTTTGTGGAAGAGGGGCTGGGGAGAAGTTGCTGCTGCAGGCGGCCCGACTTTAGGAAGACCAGGTTCGTCAAACTTGTTTAAAAGATCAGCTACGTTATTGGGGAGGTTATTTTTTAGAGTACAAAAGGGTTCCTTAAAATTGAAGGTGCTTCTTTCATGCGTTTATGCTTTGTTAACCTCTCATATAGACCATTGACTGAAAAGAGTCAAAAGGAAAGTGTTTGCAGCTATTGCTCACTGGAGATCTACTAGGAAAGCTCAAGTCTCTCGAGTTGGTGTAAAAGTAGGATTCGCTTTGTTTATAATCTTGTTTGCCACCTATATTTGTTACGGTGTCCGAGCTCATACTGCTTGCCGCCGGACAGGCGGATAAACCGACAGATGGTGTTGGGGCGAGGAATAGCGACTTTATTCGGGAAAAGCCAGCAAACCGAGAAGATGGCGAACTGTGTAAAGAACCCACTTGCCGTGGTTGGAATGTTAGTTTCTTTTGTGCTACAAAGAGGGGGAGGTGCCGGGAGGAGACAGTAATAGGTCCTTGTAAATTTCTTGTCCGGGGGGTGGGGGCAGAACCCGGGGGGGTGGGGGTGGGGACTTGTTACATTCTTTCTTGCAGCCCTTCAAACCTGGGCTAGGTCAAGAGGTTCCTGCGAGCTAAAAAAAAAAAATGTATTTTAGCTTAAGGCTCTAGCAAGAGGCAGGGTTCCGGAAAAGGGGCCATTAGGTATATTTTAAGCTGCCAGAGGCAATATCCCTTTAGTGATTAACTTGTCTGCTTCGTACCAATCGCTATCGTGTGCCCCACGCACTGTGAGGCTAAGCAAACCGGGAAGTCGGAGGTTGGAGTGGAGACAGCTTTATTCGCAGGGTCGAGCCAGGAGAACGTGGGCTTGTGCTCAAAAACCCGAACTCACTGATACTTATTGGGAAAGAGTTTTTATAGGCAAAATTTGGGGTGAGGGCTGCGGGATGTGTGACTTCTAATTGGTTGGTGGTGAGGCAGCAGGGCGGTTTTCCAGGAATTTCGAGCTCAGCCTAAAGTCACCATCCCCCCTCAGTTCCTGCGGAACAACGCAAGGGTACTTTGTATATTCCTTCTGGAGGAACTGGGACCCTGCCCCAATGTTGCACTGTGGTTTCTTGAGGGCTCCTCCTCCCCTCCACCCCCCAACCCCCACTCAGTCCCTCCCTTCCTTGATGAGAGATTGTTTGAATCTGCTCTTCAGAACTCGGGGAAGGTCAAGGAGGCTGAATGAGGCCTATTTCCTACAAACATGAAATGCGGGGACTTGGAAAGGATTTATACCAGGGAGGACCCCCCCACAGGGTCCTGCTTGAGCTAGTCAGACTAAGCAAAAGCAATAGAAGACAAAGGTTAAAGTAAAAGGAACAGAAGCAATCGAAGACAAAGGTTAAAGTAAAAGGAACAGAACCAGTACGGAGTCAGATTTGTTCTTCCTGATTACAGACTGCGCTTCTGCAATGGGCCCTGGAGAAACCAGGATCTTGCCTTCTGGTCTGCGAGGAAATGGTGAGTCCAATAACATATGAGGTATCCTACGGTGACCAAGGTGGGGTTATTGGGGATTGTGTTTTCTTTATCTCTGTGGTCTCATGCCTCTTCCAGTGCCTGCTTGACAAATAGTAAGAGGTAAAAACTTTTTTGGGGGGGAATTTACAATAGTAAGAGGGGAGTTCTACACAACTCTGCTGGAGTTCAGAGAGCGTATAGGGTACAGCTACTGAAGCAAGTCTTAGCAGCCATAGTCTTTCCTGCATCAAGGCCTGGCCTCTCTGATGAGTGAGAGATGAGTCTTTATTTGGATGCTGCCGACTCTTACTATTCTTCTGGCCATTTCCCTACTGTGTGAGGATCTCTGCTTAGCTGAGGTCTTTAGGAAGGAAGGCAGTGAAGAGGGTACCAAAGACAAATTTTTCTGACTTTGTAATTCAGCCAGTGGTTGGTATATTCTAGAAAGCAATTTGGCTCATCAGGCTATTAGAGCCTGGTGGCACTAGACAGGTGAGGCTGCTATAGGACCCTTATCTCCCTGTAGCTGCCAATTTTACTCAGGACCAGAAGCGCTCACTGCCTTCCTCAAGAAATGCGCAAAATCAGGAGACAAGCTGCACTTGGCCTTAATCTGCTCCAAAGTTGAAGGTGGTATATGTGAGTCAGGAGTGAGGTATGCGGTAAAGAAAGGATCAGGGAGCAGGATGCTGTTAGCCGAGGCAGAAGTTTCGAGAAATCTATCTTCCTAGCCAGTTTTTGTTAGTAGTAAAACAGAGTCTTTGAGTTAGTTTGATGGTTTGGAATACTGAGGAACATTCTTTTTTCATTCCAAGGCAGAAGGAACATTACTTAGGTTGCTTTCTATAATATGTAAACCAACCACTGGTCAAGTCAGGAAGTCAGAAAAATTTGTCTTTGGTACCCTCTTCGCTGCCTTCCCAGCCTCCTTCATTCCTTTTAACCCCTTGATGGTCTGTCTGTCCATCCCTTTTTTCCTCACCACCTAGATTCCCAGAGTCTGCCTCTTGTCCTCTATCCCATTCTACTCAGAGTGTGGAAAACTATCAAGGGAGAATAACCTATGGCAGCTCCAAGGGCCACTGTGTGGGAGGGGACCTGAATCATTTAGTGGGATAAATCTCTATATGACATTTTTAGCAGCTGGCAGTTTGGGTGGGGAGAAGAGGGTGGGGTGGGACTGGGGGCATTTTGTTTCCTTCCTGATGCACACGGAGTTTGATTCATCAGGCAAATGGACTCTGCTCAATATAGTGGTAAAGCACATAGGCTGTAAAATCAGACTGACCTGGATTATGTCCCAGATGCATTTAAACAAGTTTTGTAACCTGTCTGTGCTTCAATTTCCTTATCTGTAAAATGTGGGAGACAATACCTGGCTCACAGGGTTGTCTTAAGGATCAGGTAATGGTGTAAGGCTCTGGGCATGGTTGTTAGCTCATAGTGTGATCTTAATTTAAGTACTTAGTATTACAAATTCAACCGTATTTACATCACTCCTCTGCCCGGAAAGCTTCCATGATTTCTTACTGTCCTAGAGAATCAAGTCTTAAACTTTTATCTTGGCATTTACAACTCTCTTTAAGATTGGACCGAAATTTAAAATACTCTAAGAATGCTCTGGACATGTACTTTCCATCAATTATTTGAATTATAGAGTCAGACTCAATTAAAGGAAGGAGAAGCCCTCTTTTGGGGAGCAGTAAAATGTGTATAAGCCTAAATAAAGCCAGTCTTAATTCTGTTGAAAAAAACATATAAAAGTCCAAAATAAGTCCTCTTCAATTTAGGCGAGGCCGGGATAGACTGTGGAGGCAGGCAGGGGAGTACCACAAATGGGTAAGAGGTTCAGATACTGATACCAAATAAATGACACAGCTCAAACAGAGACCTTGGACTAGGACCCTGTTGTCCCGACTTTCAGCCTAGTGGATTTTTAGGCCAGCTGTCCTTGACTGTACCATGCCCCCTCCTGTTTGCTAGGGTGGGATACATGTGGGCTGAATAACAAAACTCCTCTTTAGCCATTAACAAATCGTCGTAATTAATTTCTCAGAGCTGCTTGCAGTCCCATGTGCCGCCCTAAGGAAAGGGGTCACTTAGACAGATAAGTGGAGGTGAGAGACATGCAGTCCTGCAGGGAGGGCAGTACCAGATGGTCCTCAGCGGCGGGAGGGCACTGGGCAGCTGGAGAGCTGAAAGCTGGAAGGGGAATGAAGGCATTCCCGGAGCAAGACTCCTCTGCCTTTCAGGTGTACTTCATTTGCCTTTGGGGGGCGGTGGGGATGGGGAATGTATTGATGGCTGAGATTCAGGGTTGACTTAAAATCTGATGAGATGTCACCTAAGTCTGACCTTCAGTCATTGACCGATGCTGAATTCTGCATTCAAACAAATTACTCTTGGCAGTTAAAATCTCCACAAAGGAATCCTTTTGTATGCTGTGCTTGGTGTGCTCGTGAACCATGCATGCTTGTCTATGGATTCACCCTTGAAGGGCTTAGGTGGTGCACTCTATCAAAAATGGCTTAGGTCTTCAAACAGCTTCTAGGATTGTCATTGGTGAATGCATTTGGGTGCTCAGAGTCCCCATGATGGCACCTTACTTGAGTTTTAGCTGTGATTGTCTTAATGCTCTGACACCTCATGAGCCTTGCAACTCCTAAATTCTACAGAACTTAGATAAAACACTTCAAGAAAGGTGAAAGGTATTTCCAGGGAATAGAATGCTCATATCAAATGGCTACAGAAACATTTCCTGATCTCCCCGTGCCCAGGAAACCAAATTGGTAAAGCAGCTTCAGTGTCTTGGCAAGAACACAACACTTGCTAGCTGTGTGGCTTTGGTCAAGTCACTTCCCCTGAGTCTGGTTTCCCTTCCATGACACAGGGAATAATTCCCCTGCCTCACAAGACAGTGGTGTTGATTAAAGGGGCTGCAGGGAAGTACACCGTACTCATGACGTGTGGAAGGAGTTCATTACAGGAATTAGCCCAGAGAAGGCAAGATAGTACACACATGTCAGATATTAACGTCAGGAGGTAATGGAATACAGCAGTTTAGAGAATAAGGCTCTGGAATCAAACTGCTTGGTCTCACATGATGGTGCTACCATGTACTAGCTGTGTGATCTTGGGTATGTTACTCTCTGAGGCTCAGTTTCCTTACCTGTCAAACGGGATAACGAGAGAACCCATTCCCACAGGGTAGTTATGAAGAAATTAATAATTTAAGTGTTTGGCACAGAACCTGGCACATAGTAAGATGCTGTTATGAACAAAGTCATAAAGCAATTTCTTGCTCTGTGCAGCAATGATCACCTTTCATACATACAGTCACATTTGATTATTATTAATACCTGTTTTGTGAGGTCGGTGGGACGAGTATTATCACCATTTTACAGAGAGATTGGTGATTCTGTCAAGGACCCTGAGAAAGTAGGTGATAGGCCTTTGATTAGCACCCAAGAGCTTGGATTCTTTACTTCTTAAGGCTGAAGTGAATTCTGAGACTGTCCAGATGATGGTAGCTCAGCAGCAGGGAGCTTGCTGGCCAGGGACCTCCTCAGAGACATAAGCCTCCCTCCTCTGCCTATGTTTGGGGCCTGACCTACCAGATGAATTATTATCAAGTTATCAAATAAGCCATAGGGAGGGGCAAATGAGGCTTCGTCCCCTCCTCCCTGTGTTGGGTAACACCTGAATCGGGGCCCCTCACTTCAGCTTGTATTAATTAGTACATTTCATCATGAATGAGATTGCAGCTTCCTTCTAATAAAACTTAATGTTACTGTTACTGTGTATTGTGCTCTGTAAGCCTTTCCCACACTTGTTTCTTATGAGGCGGTCTTGAAAAAAAATTTCACTTCTTTGTTAATCACAGCAGATATCTCTGTCATTTGGGGACCCACTCTGTATTAATGAATATGGATTGAATGCTTCCTAATTGTTCTCTGAATACCTCCCAATTTTCAGGAGGGTAATTGATTTCAATCAACTTCTTTAGGGCACTCTGCACTCTTGAAGCCTGTAATTTTCAAGTTCAATGTTTGTGTGCTCATACCCTCAGGAGTGCTTCAGTTGGATCCTGCTATAATCCTGGAATTCTAACCAGTCACCAACTTGAAGTATATTTATCATTAAATTCACTTATTTTTTTTTTTAGTATAGCTGAGACATACTTTAAGGCATAACTCACAAACTCTAAATTTTCTGAAAAGCCAAATTACAAAAGCATTTAAAATTTGAAACACAAAACTACTTGGCTTTAGTGATGAGTGTATTAAAATCTTTCCCATACCTTTAGCTGTATAATAGTCTGGGACAAAGAAACTTAAAGGTCAGACGTTAGGTGTTTACTGTGGACAATTAGTCAAAGAGAAAAGAGCTCAAAGGAGGAGCTCTTTGGGAAGATCATTTCATTTACAAAAATTCAGTTCTAGTTGAACTTCTAGAAATTCAGATGAGTATATTTGTATACATTTCCACATAATAGCTTTTTCTTGTTATGAAAATTCTTCCATATTCTAATTTTTTCTTTTTTTGCTCAAGTCCATGTTCAAAGATCTATGGTGATTTACTATTTTTCTATGGAATTTGGCACAACTAAATTTACCCTACACTAGATAGTCTATCATTAGTTCTACCTCTAAAAGTGCATAGCTTCTTACCAGACTTTTTGGGGAGGGAACACCTAAATTGAGAATAGCCACTTCGATCACTATATTTGACCTAGAATTAACATCGTTGAGGTTCTTCACTGCCATTTTTGAGCTGGACAATTGCAAAAGTTTAACCAGGCTTCGTCTCTTTCCCACTTCAACTTATCACAGACACTGTTGCTAGAAAAATTTCCCCCAGACATTATGCCTTTCCCTTGTGAGATCGTCAAGGACTCCCTGTTAACCATTGGCCTGGAATACCAGATCCCATAATCTGAATTTTGAATTAATACCTTTCCAGTTTTTTTTGCTATTAGGACTTCACATACCATAGGCTCCTGCCAGCCAAACTATTGCAACACCTTGAACACTGCATGCACAGTCACACATACCCCTGTGTCTACTGATGTTGCTCCTTCAACCAACAGTAATACACTTCACCATCTCTCTGTATCTGCATTTCACGTGTCTGCGTCTGTGAGGGTAAAGTAGGGCCTTTTTTTTTTTTTTTTAAAGAGACCATAGAGGAGAAGGGCTTTAAAAATTCAGAAGTTCATTTTTTCCTGTCAGTTCTGTTGTGTTTCAGAATGACAGTGGCTCTGCGTCTTCATTCAAGAACTTAGGCTCCTTATAAGTTGTCCATTTAACAGGCTGTTGCTCTACCATCCCCTGGGGTGTGGTTCTCATCTGAGTGGTCAGGGCTGGCCCGCCTCATCCAGGTTCCAGCTGGAGGGAGAGGAGAGAGTGACTAAGACTGGTCCACTCCCTTAAGATCTAAGCCTGGAAGTGGCACGTGCTGCTTCTCGCATCCCATCGAAAAGAAATTAGTCACTCACTCCTGTGAAAGAGGCTAGGCAGTGTAGTCTAGCCACAGGGATGGAAGAAACGGAGGGCAAATTTTGGTGGCCAACTAGAAGTTGGTGCCACATGATTAAAATCTGACTCATGGGCTGTCTTGAGCCCCTCAGCTGAAAAGCCATTTCTCTCTCCTCTGAATTGCTCTGGGCTGGGGCTTTTCCAGCGGTGAAGTGTATCAGAATTACCTGTGGTTCTTGTTTAAACTACAGCCTCTGAATCAGTCATTGAGCAGGGCCTGAGATGCTGCATTTCTAACCAGCTCCTTGGAGATACTCATGCGCGGATCTGCAGAATCCTCTTTGGGTATGGAGATTTGAATATATTTTCTGTTTCCCACTGATGGAATGTAACGTTCCTTACTGGCTATTCATGTGCATATCCTAACCTCCTTACTAGACAGTTATTTCTCATAGCAGACTCGGGATTTCCTTGGTATCTTTCTCGCCCTGCCTCCCCTCCAGGACCAAGAGTAGAGTCTTGTACGTTGAGAAGTACTTAAGAAATACCTGACTAAGTGACAAGCGGTGTCGACTAACTCAGAAGTTTGAGCATAAACTTTTGAAAAGGCAGCCCTACTTAATGCCAAGTTCTGGGCTATGCTGAGTGCAATCACTTGTTTGGAAATGGTCTCGTGGAAGCCCCACTCCTGCAGCCAAACCAAGGGAGAAGCTGTCAGAGGGCTGAGCTAATTGGAATTTAGCAAATGGAAACCACATTTGATCAAGGATTTTTCCCCTCTGTGTGCTGTGACCGTTTCAAAAGAAATGCTAATCCCTATGTTGGGAATTCATTTCCAGAGAGCCTCTCTGTTTAACAAGAATGATTTTTGTGCCCACAGAACTTTCCGAGCCAGTTCGATAAATTTTGTTGAAGAGGTGGCTGTTCCCCACCCTTCCCACCTGGAAGCATGCAATGATCCTCCACTGGGAAAGTCTCAGGTTCAGTTCCAATGAAAGCTGGATGAGAATGACTTCTCAGTGGCCCCATGTTTGCCTGTTTTCTCAATCCTGACATAGGTAGTCATGTTCTGGGGCTAGAAGAAGGGAGAGGGCATGAAGTGAGCTGGGGTTTTAAAACCAAGGCTACTTGGTAATTTAGCCTGAGCCACATGGAGCAAAGTAAGATCTGAGGTCTCCTGCCCCTCTTCCTTAGCCTGCCTGATGGAACCCCTATCTAGAACTATTTTCTACTTGGAAATGATCATAAAAGAGACAAGATTGAAGTTCCCTTTGGGGCTCCATAGGGAAAAAAATTCACAAGCAAATGAATCATGTTACCCAGATTTTAGAGATTCTTAGCCTAGTTGAAGAAATGAGTTTGTCTGTTAGCCCCACTGGTACAATCTACTAATGCCCCAACTACAAACCACAGAACTTCAGAGTGGGGCTCATTGCGACCTGCAGGCTCGAGTACTCCTTTGCAGTACCTCGTTAGCACTTAATTCCATTAGTGGGCTTTGGAACTGAGAAAAGGACACTCAGGCATGCTACTAGATTTTCCTGATCCCTGCCCCTCCTTCCTGTGACCGTGTGTTTGCGATGTTATCTGCACAGTCTGTCCTAAGCTGTTACTACACTTGTTATACATGATCTTGTAAGTATTCCACGTTGTTGGCCTTCCCATTTCCTTGGTGAGAACTTAGAGCATCACAATTCAAGAATGAAGATGTTCCAACCAGGGTGCCACAAGCCCTAGGGAGCAGAATTTCAGGAGGTGCTCCCTTGAACATGCTGGGCCCGCTCCTGCAGGACCCTAAGAGTGAGTGCCTCCTGCAGTTTTGTGCCCCACGGGCCTTGTTGGACTTATCCTAGTCCAGGTCCCGATTCTCAAGACAGAGCCCAAAGTGCCAGTTACTGAGATCATTTGGAGAACAGTCAGCTCTTTAAATCCTCCCACTTTCTTTTTGGTAAATGCAGAGATTTTCCACATGCAGACAGGACACATAAAAATGAAATTCAGCAATCATAATTTTATCCATGCCTTGAACGTAACTGTTACCTATTCACTTGCCCTCTAAGCTGCAGCTAAACAAAGTCTTGCCATAGATTTTATAATGAGCACATATTCATTATTGGCTTTGGGGATCTCCTTGGATTTCACTCTTGACATGGGTCTCAAAGCCCCCTGAGTTCTCAGCCCATCCGTGGTGCATCTCAATGCAGGCGAACATGTCATTCCTACCCACTGCCTGCCTAGACCCACTTGCAAGGCATATGTGAATGCCGCCTAATTAGCTGTGACGTGCATTTTGGCATATGTCGGAAGTTAAAGCCACTTCCTTAGAGGTACTCAAACTCCGAATTTATCTTTATTAAGGCCTTGTCCAAATGATAAATATACACTGCCTCCTTGCTATCTACTGCTGGGAAATAAATCACTTTAGGATTGATTTGCTAACGGCTTTCTTAACTCCAAGGGTCCTCCTGCCCCAGAGGTCACACTGTCCTTCACAAACGCTGGTAACCAAACAGAAGACCCCAAGCTGACCATGCAGTGAACAAAGCAGGGAACCTGGGTGGAGGGGAAGCGATTCCCTGCGCCCAGCCCAGAAAAAACAGCCTTACAAGGCACAATATGCTGGAGAAAAAAAACCAGTGTTGAGTATATGAGTGAACAGATGGCATATATTTACTTTTTTTTCCAGCAAAATGCTATGAACTTGGGTACTTCAGACAGGAATTAGAAACTCCTCCCAGAGTCTACCAGGTAATATAAATAAGCAAAGCTGACTTAAGTATGAGATGTTTGAGAGTGGGTGGGGATTTCAGGAAAGCAGAGGCTGCGTTCCCCAACCACCCCAGCCTCCTTTTGCTACATGGGAACTTGGGCCACGTCTTGCTAGATCTCCCGATTCTTCAGGAGGAGGTAATTTGATTTTTTTTCCCCTAACATAATAGTTCTATTTTTTTAAATGTTGGAAAGTTAAAGAAAATTTTAAAAGATACTATGGGGGACAAAATATCCCTGAAGAACAGATTTGTCTTACAAAGTCTTGAAGTCTGACTCCAGCCCGTTTGTGGTTCCTTGCTTAGGACCACGACTCTTGTACTCAGTGACTTCTCATGCGCTCAGCCAGTCATGAGGATGGATGTTCTTAAGATGCCATGATGTTAAGACTCAGTTTTCAAGTCAGGTTTACGATGATCTTTATCTCATCACACTCACTTAGCTCCTCCTCGGCATTCCTGGGATAACATAACTGCACAAACCCGAGTCCCATTAGCAGATGCCACTAAGTCTCCTGCCTTGGCCTTTCTAGAGTGACCACAGGAAGCCCGTGGAGCCTCCCGCTTCCTGAGGAAGCAGCACAGGGAAATAGTGCTGACTTCGCTAGCTTGGTTTTCTTAAGATTCTTCATATTTTGCTTGTCTCAACTGCTTGCTGCTTGGCCCTTTTGAATTCTCCTGGCCTACTTCTGACTTTGTCAGTTGTTGACTAATAGAGGTGGAGTGCATATCGAGGTGGCCACTTCTTGAGGGAATGTGTTCTCTGAATTTATTCCTTGTAGGTTGAATTAACAGGTCTTTGATTTGCTTTGTGGCCTATATGGTTGACGTCAGCTTGTTCTGCCCTTGTGATCTAAGATGTGAAAGGACTTCATGGCCTTTGGAAGCTCAAACACATACCAAAGATTCTGGTGAACTTCCAAGGGAGCCTCATATACTTCCTGGTCGCTCACTGTCCCAGTCCCACACTAGATTTACTGGATGTGAAACATAGGCCCCACCTCCTCCTCAGGCCCCACCCCTGCCCTCTCAGGTCCCGCCCCCATCCTCTGACACCACCCCTGAGCGCAGACTTTCCCCAGTCTGTGTGTGGTCAGGATCACATCATCACTCACCCCCACAGACTGGCTCCACCTCTCCCTGTTACTCTCCCATCTCAGCTCACCTCTCCCTCCCATATTGTCTTGGCAACATTAAATTTTTTCCTCCCTCTGACAGAGCAGCTTCCTCACTCTTTGGTGGCCTTGTTAACACTCTGGTTGTTAGGGTTGGGATCACCTTTGTGAACCTGTAAAAAACATTCTTCTTGTTAATTAACAGAAGCATATAGTGCTGAAAGGCCTTGTTTAAAATCTCAGGCTGACACAGCTTTGCTTTTGAAATGGCATCAGTGATAATGGAACATCCCATTCTTGGCTGGAACACCTTGATTGGTTTTGCAGAGCTTCCCAGAAGGGGATTTGGGACAACCTTCAACATTTATCTCAGTTCTGTATTTTTCCAGAAGGTGGGACCCTGAGGCTACATCTCAGCCTAGTGCTAACATTCACCCGTTTATACACAGCCCTGCTCTACTGTGAGACCATCAGACCTTGGCTTCACTTAAGTTGTTCCTATACCACTCTCCCCCACACCCTGCCTGCCTGATCCGAAATAATGCTGTCACTTCCTTTGGTGAGGTATGCCATGATTTCTCTGGTGTGTAGTCTCCCTTGCTGTAGCAAGTTAATAAGCCTAATATGTGACTACAAGGCTGTCTGTGATATTTATCTGATGGGCTTTATCACCTTCTGCTCCACTGCTATTAAAGTATTTGTCCCAAGACATGAAATTTTCTAAGAGGACTTACCTTTCATTGTACTATAACTTCCATGGAAGCAGAGAATTTTGTCTGTTTTCTTCACTGCTGTAGAACAGTACTTGGGATGTGCTGAAAGAATGAATGAATTGTTATATAAGAATGTGGAGACCGGCTTATAAAAGAGTATGATACCTCATTTCATCTTCCTTTGAACCCTGCCTGGAGTTCTGGAATCAGAGTGACCTGGGATAGACCACGTCTTAGTCTGTTCAGGCTACTAGAACACAATACCATAGACTGGGTGGCTTATAAAACAGCACAAATATATTGCTTCCAGTTGTGGAAGCTGGGAAATCTAAGATCAGGATGCCAGCATGGTTGGGTTCTAGGGAAGGCCCACTTCCAGTTTCTAGACCGTGATTCTCACGTGGCAGAAAGGGCAAGGGAGTTCTTTGGGGTGTCTTTTATAAGGGCACTAATCCCATTCATGAGGGTTCCTCCTTGTGACCTCATCACCTTTCGAAGCCCCACATCCTAATATTTTGGGGGCTGACATTTCAACATGTGAATTTGGGGAGAGTTATAAGCCTTTGGTCTATTGCCGACCCCCATTCCAACATTAAACTAGGTGTATGATTTTGTATAATCTCTTTACACCTTGATTTTTTTTTTAAACTGTTAAGTGGGGTTGATGCTAGCTGTCTTGCTGGTGGTTGTGAGGATTGAAGGAGGTGACTGATGTGAAGAGTTTATCATGGAATCTGGCATGTGCTAAATGCTAAGTAAACATCAGCTACTATTTTTCATTTTGGCCTTCATCTTTCCAGATGCCAGGGACTTAACTATCTCTGGGCCTCTGCTACTAGTCAGCACTAAATTTCATTTTGTCCTGTGGTAGAGGACCATATGTATGTCGTCTTTGAGTTGTAAACTCTGAGAGGGCAAGGTCCATGCCTTTCTAGCCATGTATCATTTTAGAGAAACACACCTATAGATCACTGGCGCATGGTAGATGCTCTAAATGTTTGTGGTTGGAAAGTCTGCCGAGCCGGAGCGGGGAGGGCAGGGTGTGCCCTGAGTGCTAGATGATTATGGTACAGCATTAACACCTGTCCTGAGCCGTTTCTGAATCTACCACAGAGGAGGGGCAGGGGTGAGGAAGGAGTGCTGCCTGCCCCTGCCCAGCGTGCAGGGCAATGACCCAGGGAAAGTGAGGGGGGCCAAGGAGGTGGGTACGGAGAAGCTTGGTGGGTGAATACCTTTATTTTTCTGGAATTGCCCCTTGAGTCTAGCCTAGCAATTTGAGCAGCAGGGGGGATTCTATGTGGCTCCTCTGTGACCAGAGACCGTTGGGTGGAGCTGTGCTGGAGTGGGGCTTTCCTGGTGACCGGGTGGGGATCTGCAGCCGCTGTGCCTTTTAGTCCCTCTGGGATCTGATACTGCAGGTGGAGGAAGCTGGACTGTGCCTTTCGGGCTGAGCTCTGAGTGGCTCTCCACTCGGAATATTCATGACGACTGCTGTAAGCGGCCCCTCTCACACTCTCAAGTGCAGGACTGAGAAAGGGGGAACAAGAGCCAACACCTAGGGAATGGGAAGAGGGCAGGGTTTCTTCAACATCCCTTTTCATTGCAAATTGACTCCTTGTGGCTCCCCCTGCCCCCTCTTCCCATGTCCCAATCCTCTTCAGTATTTTCCAGGGATAATGTTGGATGATGACTACCTTTGAGCTTGTGTGGTGCTAATAAACTGGATATCTAGGGGGAGAAGCCCTGATTTGTTGTGTTGGCTGATTTCTGTGGCATAAATAGTCCCATCAGGGTGGACTTCTGACTACTAACTTGTAGCCACTGAATGTAGTGTTGAGAGGAGGTGTGGGTAATTGGCTCCAGCATCCAATTGCCTTGAACTTAAGTCTTATGACTATATGGGCTTGACCCTTTTTCTCTCCATTCCCTATACCACACCAGCGGCAATAACTACAATACCAAAATGAAACGCTAAAGCTCCTTCTCATGCTCAAAGGCAAAAAAAGGAAAGTCTTTCTTACAGACGTACTACATATGTTATATCAAGATTGCGTCAAGGGTGAGTGCTGGCTGCTAATTTTTCATATTAATTAAGGCAGAAACAGCAGGAAACACCATGGTCTTGTGATTCTGTAAGTCTCCGAATTGACAGGAGCCTCTGAGTCAAGCGTCAGGTACACTGATGGTGGGTCCCCTGAGCTGCTGTTTATAACACACAGTCGTCTCTCCATTAGCCCTGGGAGAGCTGACAGGGAGCGGCAGTATCAAAATAGAAACAAGTACTACCTTATTCACTGCTGTGCAGCGCCTTTTCCCCATGCCCTCACAACATCCATCAGAAAAAGGCTTCCCCCTAAGTGAGTAAGGCCATTTCTGCTGCCAGTAGAAGCTTCTGCAAATGGAATGTGTTTACTGGAGCTTGGGTGCTGAGGATGAGTGACAGGAGCATGCTTGCTCGCTCCTGGTCCAGGTGGGGGAGGCAGAGAGCCGGCTCGAGCCCAGCTGGGCCAGAACTGCCGAACGTGGGTGAGGTTTGGTGCTAATTCCTTCCATTTCCAGGGGAATCGATCTCTTATCCTCCAGCCTCTGCCTAGCTGCCTCACATGGTCCCTCCTTTCTCATCTCTGTTTTCCAGGTTGGAGCTGTTGCTCAGCCAGCCTCTTGTCATTTGGAGAGACATAAGCAATGAACTAGGACTGTAGTGATGATTGAGACATACTTTATATATAATTGTCCTCAGAGCAAAGGGACAAGGAGCCTGTGCTGTCGAGTAGAAGTTTAACAGCAAACTCGCTAGGGAAAAAAAAGAGTGTGGTGTGTATTTCTACACTTTATTGATATGAAGCATGAATAGCACACGATTTCGAAAAACCTAACCAGTTTATTCTCACAGGACGCTTTCTGTCATTTTGCAGAATTGTATCCCTAGCCAACCTACAGTTGGGGTTGAACGAATGTGGTCCTGCCATCAGTGTTGGTTGAGATTTTCAATTCTGTTGATGAGTAAGATGAGAGGGAAACAACAGAGATGCAGGGCAGGACTTCATTTCTTCATCAGCGATGTGAACAACTCTTGTTGAATTGAATAAGGGTTCAAATACTGAAAGAAAATGTCCTTCATTTTGTGGTGGGCACCATGTAACAGCTACACAAAATGCTTTTAAGTTTAACTTGTTATTAACACTTCATCACTTTTTAAAAGTCTAGACAATAACAGTCTGATAAATTGAGTCTAGGTTTCTAGGATTTTTGAAGTCCCATGATGTAAATACTCCCCACTCTGACAGGAGTAACTGAACTGAATTGTCAGGCTGTAATTGTGGTGTAACTGAAGGAGGAGTCAGAAGAGATGGGCAGCAGCATGCTACTAATAGGATATTTCCACCACACGGATGCTAGAGACAAATAACCTCAAAGGCATAGATAATAGTAAAATGTAGTACAAGAATGAAGAAATGTGTTTGGAGTATTAACTTTAGTTTTAATATGATTTGTTTATTGGAGATATAGATCCATTAATTTTTAATAATGGCTGTGTTTACAAACTGGCTCACAAAATGTCCAAAAATTTAACAATTGACTCTTGAGCTGGAGTAGACCACCTCCAGCACATTGGTAAGGAAACGAACTTTGCAGGACTTCTATATGGGCCACACTGTATATTTTGCATGTATAACTTCTAAGATTCCTTAGTTCTCAACCATCTTAATGATAACGGTACATAATTCAGTACCACTGGCTCTGGTTCTACCTGCTTCTTGTAGGGTCCCACTCCCTTGCTGTGTCCCTGAAATTCTTGAAGTCTCTAGTGGGTATCTCCCCACAAGTCTCCTCTCATTACCATGTGCTGATGCTGCTTTGTTGGATGTTGATGAGGTATTCACCTGTTCTTTCTGTCTCTCATTAAGGCTGTGCTGTTCCTTGCTGCCACTGCCCTGCTGAACTCACGTCTCCTGACCCTATTGCTCTTCTGGGCATGACAGCAAAGTGTAGAAATGTTCACGGTACCAGGGCACCTGAAGAATTTGCCCCAAAGTAAGGGAGAACGCACCTCTCTCATTGGTATTACATTTTTTGGGAAGGGGTCTTCAAGCAGGACTGCTGATAACCTTACAATTTTGGGGGGGATAACTTTTATTTCCGAATAGTTTTTAGATTTACAGAACAGTTGAAAAAGGTAGTATACATTATGTGGTGCCTTTGTCACAATGAATGAATCAGTATTAACGTGTTATTATTAACTAAAGTATGTACTTTATTCAGAGTTCGTCTTTTTTTCTTAATGTTCCTTTTCTGTTTGAGGATTCCATCCAGGATCCCACGTTATGTTTAATAGTCACATCTTGGATTCCTCTTGACTGGGACAAGTTGAACTGATGTCTTCAACTCTCACCACATGCATCATTCTTGCCTCTCCCCTTGATTATCTGTAACCTGCCATTCTGACAGCAAGAAGCCTGGTTCCTACCATCTGCCATGCCTTTACTTAATTGTTCAATTCTAGTCTACATGTCTAGTGATACCAGCATTGTTCACCCAAAGCCCTGTGGGAAATGACTTTCTCAAATAGACTATGATGATTATGTACGGTTTCTTTTGTGTTTTATCTTAAAACCTCCACTTGCCTCCGAAAGTTACTTAGCTCAACGCTTGTCCTTCCCTTACAGCTTCTAGTAACACTCTAGTAAACAGTGTCCTTACCTGTTTCAGTCCTCCCTACTCAGACATAGGATATGTGGGACTGAGCTAGGAAGCAGATCCAAGTGGCAGGCATCACACTGTCCTCGGGATCCCTGATGCTGGAGATATTTTACCCGCTCTATCTCTTGATCAAGGTCAGTGTGTCTGATTCCTTCCTGTACTACAGTTCTCCAGGAGCTTTCTTAAGAACCTGAGGTAGAAATAGCTTTCTTTAGGGTTCTTTAAAGATTGTTCCAGATGTACCCAAACATGTTTGAGTCCTAATTAGGTAAGAGCTGGGACCCTTGTTCTACATGCTTCATCTTGCTTAACTTAATCATCATAAAAATACCTGCTAAAATTTACTAAGCGCTTACTATTGTCAGGCATTTTTCTAAGTGCATTAGAAGTATGAACTTGATAAAACCTCAAAATCCTATGAAGTGTAAGGTCTGTTAATCTGCCATTTTACAGGTAGGAATCAGAAGCTCAGAGTAACTTACTCAAGGTCATACACATCGAAATCTGTGCTCTTTCTACTAGACAACACTGCCTGCCTCAAATTACATGGTACCTAAAGCTGAATCTCATGATTTAAAAAAAAAATTAAAAATTTATGTCTCTTTCTTTGCTAGAGAATGCTTTTTTAGAGAGTTAGGCGATTATTGACGGTGGGGAAACATAAGGAAATCTAGGTCCCAATGCATTGTATTGCTTGTGTAGCTTGTCACACATCTTGGGAAATCGTTGTTGGTGTGTCCGGTGCTCTTTAGTCAAGGTAATTGAGCAGAAAATCCACAAAGAGAAGGAATGTTACTGCAGATGATCAGAAACTCTTCCTAGTTCTATTCCTCTCCTGTCCTTAGCCATTTTTGAGATGCAAACATATTTCAATTCAACAAACATCCACTGAGCACTTACTTGGTGTAAGCACTATGCTAGGCACTAGTGGGGAATAGAGAACAGAGAAATGGGTGAGGGATGGTTCCACAGTTTGAGCTTTCAGGTCGGTGGGGAAGAACAACATGTATCTAAAAGGCAGTTTCATTTTATTTTTTTAAATTAAGGTATAGTCAGTTTGCAATGTTGTGTCAACTTCTGGTGTACAACACAATTTAAAAGACAGTTTCAAATAACACAGAAATGGAATAAAATTCTGGCTTATGACCAGCCCAGCTCGCTCACTTTGGGGGCTTTGTCTTCTGTGCTGTGCTTGATTTGTGTTAACATTAGAATGGCTATCTGGTGAGTCCCAGTGGCCTGGGCCTCTCGGGAATACTCAGAGACTCAGGGAGGCCAGCCTGGGGTTCCAAGGGTAACCCACGTGATAGAGCAGCACAAGTTGGCTCTGGGCCTCTGTAGAGGGGCGGTGCTCTGGGTCCAGTGGAGGGTCAGATCTGGTGCTTTGGGCTTGTCTTGTTTCTGCTTAACACTTACTGAGGGAGAGTCTGAGCTTTTCCTAATTTCCTTTTGGCTCCCAGACCTCCTACCTCTCTTTCAGGTTGGCATTTCCTTGCCACCTTGCCATCCGCTTTTTCTCTCCCCAGCCTAATTAGTATATTGGTGGGAGGTAGCATCAGAAAGGGGAGGCTTTTCCCTGTGAACCCATTCTTTGCAGCAATCCAGTCATTTGGGCTTTAATTGGCTTCAGAAGTCCCGTCAGTGCTTTGTCCTCTGTGCATCAGGAAGTTAATTACTTAATAAACCAAATGGGAGTCTTTCAAAAATGCAGTGTTAGCTCTTCTCTTTCTTAGAGCACAACTTGGGCCAGACAAGAGTGCTTGAGTCACTGAGAACCAGCCTAAGGTAAACTTGAGAGGCTGAAGTTTGTGTTGAGTGCTCCAAACTTAGGAGTCCTCTTTCATAGTATGGCCTCTCATAGGCCCCTGGGCCCCTCCCTACAGTTCCTCTCCTGGGCTGTCCCTTTCCCATGCCTGACCCCATGCTTTGACCCCCCCCCTTTTTTTTTTTTTTAGCAATTCCTTCTATCAGAATGTATATTGTCTGTGTTTCATTTATAGGAGGTCCCATTCACTCAATTTGATAAAGCAGTTTACGTTAGCATTAACAACCGACACAATGGAATCTGACACTTAGAGGCCTTCTGCTAAATACAAATTCATTCATTACCACCCAACAACCCTCTGAAGTTGATTTTTCCTATTATAGCCATTCTACAGATGAAGAACTCAAGGCCCAGAGGGGTTTAAGTGACTTGTCTAAGATCCCACCGCTAGCAAGCACGGGAGCTGGGATTCAAACCTAGGTTGTCTGACACTGGAGCCCCTGTCTACAAATCACCAGGTTGTAATGCCAAGTGGTTTACTAATGGCTGATAATGACCTACTGCGGAGGCATGTTTGCATACTTCTCTAGCCTCTTTCCAGAGAGCGCATACATTGAGCACCTACTATGAGCTAGATGATGTTTTTCCTCTTAACAGTGACATTTAATATTTGAATTTTTAGGAGTGATTACTGTAGGCATCATGAAAGGATTGAAGAACAATTAAGTGTTAAATTGCTTAGTATTGATTGTAAGTGCACTGGTATTGTAGGAGGTAGAATTGTGCTGGGGTTGGATAGGTAGAGAGAAAGGAGGGGGAAGGCATTTTTGGCGGCAGGGACTGAGACAGCAAGGGTAGAATTGAGAAGGTGAGAAAGGAGCAGTAAGGAGGTGGACTTGGCTGGCACACTGATGATCAAGTCTCTATGCAACTAGGAGTACAACCTCCCAGACCTTGTGGCTGCAGCTCTGCTGCTACATCTGCCAAGGACTATCTCTAGCCGGGAAGACACATTGTTCTATAATAACAGGTGACGTTTATTGAGTGCATGGTTCTACAGCATTGACAAGAATGACTTTATTTAATCCTCAAAACAACCTCATGAAACTGGAACTGTTAGTCTCCCCACTTTAGTTAAGGAAACAGATTCAGGGATGCTAAGAAACTTACCCAAGGTCGCATAGCTAGTGAAGAAGCAGGGCTGGAAAATGAACTCAGGCAGTCTGGCTCCAGAGAACTTGAACTTAACCATCAAGCTATACTTCCTCTGTTTGAGCAGTACTACTCCTGGCTAGGCTCTTGTAACCCCTTTGTAAGCTTCTCCTCTGGTTTATTAACCAGATCTCTTATATTGGAAAGGACTACTTCTGTCCTTTGTGCCTGTGATCTAGACCAGAAGCAGACCAAATAGCCTCTAAATTTTTTTCCCCCTAGGGCCAAACCTTGGTTTTGATTCTCCATATCATCCTCACCCTTGGAAAATGCAGCATAGAAAAAACAAAGCCAAAAGAAGATAGGACCCTTCTTCCTAAAGTCTAGAGCAGATCTGGCCTTCTTTGTCCTTGCTAGGTCTTTTTACCTGGGGCTCAACCGTGGTCCTGTTGAGCCTTACAAGTGATGAGTCCTTCCCGTTAGGTACTTGAAGAAGACCATTCCAAGCCAGAAGCAATGGAAAGAGCATTTCTCTTAGTCTATTTATGTACATAATCCCTTTT
Source organism: Camelus ferus (assembly GCF_009834535.1). Classification (NCBI taxonomy): domain Eukaryota; kingdom Metazoa; phylum Chordata; class Mammalia; order Artiodactyla; family Camelidae; genus Camelus; species Camelus ferus. The sequence goes on along the minus strand of NC_045732.1, from coordinate 98,661,212 downwards.
CTCCTCCACCGAAAGGTGTACCTTCTAACACGGTGGATCAATTGGTTTCTTGGACCCTCATTTTGACTCTCAGCCTTAACAAGAACTTCTATAATGTAGACTTAGAGAAGATGGAGAGAGAGGCTGACTTCTGCTTTGGTGATAGGGCGAAGCCACTACTACACCAGTTTGTTGCTCTGTTTACACAGAAGGGTTAACAGTCCAGCCTTTTGTTACCCAGGAGAGTTGCTCTTTCTCTTCATGAAAGACCTCAGTGGAAAGTCCCAATCCTACCTCTGCACCTGTCAATCTGCCTTTCTAATCCTTGCCACCTGGGCCCTGTGAGATGGGAATTGAGGCCCTCGAATCTTCTGTGAATGTCGCTTTCGTGTGTGTCCTTTCCCCTAAAGCGTCTGAAATTGGTCCACACAGGGAGTTACTTCTATGAAGTTGACCAAACTCAGAAAGCTGCCTTGAATTTTTGATTTCTCATCTTTTTCATACACAGCTATGCTAGAACACCCTCTTCAGAGACAATTTAACAATGCACACATTGCCCCAAGTTGGCCCCCACCCAGAAAATGTCAACGCTAAAACCCTCCTTCCATTATTAAGTGTATCCCTGTTTTCAAAGAGAATTGAAAGTTCTAAGAAATAGCAACAAAATCCCCCTGCCCCAAACAATCTCCCTTCCCTTGTTTGCACAGAAATAAACTTTATTTCGCAGGCAGTAGGTGGCCATTATAAGTTCTTAAGCAGCATGAAAAAGTGGTGGTACAGGAGGATTGATCAAGCAAGAGCAGACTGCTAATACTTTGCAGGCTGTGTGGCTGGTCTTGGTCATAGCTACTTGGCCCCGTTGTTGAGGTGTGAAAGCAGCCGTAGACAGAAGGTGAAGGACAAGTGTGGCCGTGTACCAATACGACCTTAGTTACAAAACCAGGCGGTGGGCTGGAATTTGATTCTCAGTCTAGAGTTGGCCAACCTTTGGCACAGTAATAAATGAGTTCAACAGTTTGTTCATGAGTCTTGCCAATAAGCAAAGTCATGCCTTGAGGATGAGGGGTCACAGAGCGGCCGTGTATGTTATTCTAGTGGAAGCTGCCACAGGGAAACCTGGGAACTGCTAGCTCCTTCTGATGGGTACCATGGACAGAGCAAAGGTGACTTGGAAGAGAAGTTTTGTGGGGAGATGCTCATCTTTGGAGATGAGTTTGAGGTGAAAGCAGAATGTCCAAGTGAAGGTCACCTGTAGCCACAGTGATTGTATAATATCTCTTAACTCCGTGTTCAGTGACCTCTTAATGACAGCTTGAAATTGGCCGTGGTGGGGGTATTGACAGCATGGAAATTGGCAAAGGCTAGAAATCAGATTTCCCTGCCCTTAACCACACAGCACTGCACATAGAAGTTGTGAAGTATGAATCTGAAATACACTTGGAGGTAGGATCCTGTAAGTGAATCATCTGCTTGGAGGAGACAGCTGAAGTTTTGGCAGTGGGATGAGTCTACTGAGTGTGGGTGGGACAAGGGCAAAGTAAACAAGGCAAAATACTGGCAATATTCACAGTTTAGGGTCTGTAGAATAAGAAGACAACAGGGACTTCAAAGAAAAATGGGAAAAGTAGGAGAATGGGGAAGAGACAGTGTCAGTAAGTGGCCATCCTTCACTTCTATGATGTCAGGCCCCTTGATAGACCTATTAGAAAAAGACTGCTTATTCCCAGTTAATTACAAAAGAACACGCTCACATCCTCCTGAATAGGTTGAGTGGAGGTGGAGCAGAGATTCCAGGGAAACTGGACCTTCCAAACATACCCAAAGTTTGTCCCTCTAAGTCTTCCTCCTTGGTTCTGTATGCTATTTCAGACAAGATCAAGTGAGCTAGCATTACATCAGCTGCCCCAAATTCTATCTAACGAACCAGTACTAAAATTTTAAAAGCCCTGAATCCCACATGCTTGCACTTTAACTCACAAAGAATCCAGCTACTGTTGTGGTCTAAAACCTTGGACTGCAGTCCTAGCTGAGAAATAGAGCAGAGGAGGAATCCCCCTAAACAAAAAAGACTGAGCCTGTTAACTACTCTCACATACTAGGGATCAAGTGATGGTTACACCAGCTTGTTTGCCTCTAGTAAGGACCTTGCCCCTTTCCCAGGGAATTCTCATGCTCAGGGAATTCTGCCACCTTTGTAGTCCAAGGTGCCCCAGAGTGTTTCTCCAGACTCTGGAGCTCACCTGGCTCTTTCCCAAGGCTAAATCCCTGTAAGGCCTCAGACACCCCAAATCAAGCTCTTTAGCTGCAAATCATGGCCCCAGACCCAAACTTTGAGGATGCTAGGTGAATCCCTATGTAAGGCTCCGAACACCAGTGCTGGTAAGGCCCACCAAAAGCTTTGGATTCTTAATACCGTACTTTAGTCCCCACACACCACTCTTCTTGTGTTTATTCCCTAAGTTTTCCAGGCCATGTCAGAGATTTGTGAGGCTCATCTGGTTACCCTGCTTGGCTCTAACCAGTTGACAACAAACACAAGGAATTAGACGTAGATCACTGTCATACCTTTAGTAACCCTTGTTAATGATAAAACTTAAGGTAGCTATTTCATATCACAGTATTTAATCCTTGTATCAACCCTATGAAGTTGATGTTATTAATACTCCTGTTTTATAGAGGAGAAGATTAAGGGACAGATATTAAATGATTTATCCAAGGTCACTCAATAGGTGGCAGAGCCAAGATAAATATCTCAGTGATCGAAGTCCACACATTCTATTATGTCCTGCCTATCCAAAACACCAGATTCTCTGTTCCAGATGGACCAGAGGGTATGGGGTAGGCAGGAGACAGAATGGGGCTTCTGACTATCCCAAATGACAGGCTTCGAGGCAGAAGAATGGAGAATTTCTTTTGTAATTGAGAATCCCCACCCAGATGGGCCAGCAGAATGGAGTTCAGAAGCTGGGAAAGTGCTAGAGAGAAAAGAGGCAGGCCCATCTAATCCTTTCAGTGAAGTAACTCTAAAAACCTGCTGTTAATGTTGCCCAACTAACGTTTGCTTTTCCTACTTTGAAGAGGACCAAGTGTGGGATTCTAATACCGTTGCCTCCTATGCACTGAAGCAGTCATCCCTCCCTCCACGGAGATAGGAGGCAGGGAGCCGTATGTGCGGGGGGGCTGCTACCAAGCAGAGAGCCCAGGCACATTGACCCTGGCCCGTTGACGTTCACCCAGTCTGCTCATTCCTCCAGCATTTGTCTCTCCCTACAGCCTGTTAACTGGTCTGACTTGCAGTTCTTCAGTCTCTCCTACTTTGGTTCTCTGACCTGTCTCTTATAAAGGAAAATCCAGACAGTAAAGAAAAAGTAATATAATGTCAGGTTAAGTGCCAAGGAGAAAATAGAACATGGTGATGGGGGAGAGAGTGGCTGAGGGGCTGGGCAACATGAGTAGCAAGGCCAGCAGAAGAGGAGCTGGCATTGGGCTGACCCCTGAGTGGTGGGAAGGACTCGGCCAGGCAAGGTGAGAGGAGAAGAGGGTCCTGGGCAGGAGGAACACAGGCTCGCAGACTCCAGGTGGGAATGGGTTGGCAGGTCGAAGGAACATAAAGGAGGTCAGTGTGGATGGAGCTGGTGGTGGGGAGGGGGTGAGTATATGATGTGAAGTTGGAGAAGCAGGTAGAATCTGGGGCACTCCGGGCCTCATGAGCTCTGAAAACTCAGCTTGGATTTGATTCCAAGGACACTGGGGAGCCCCTTTTGGGTTTACCAGTCTGGCTTCTGAGATTTGCCTTTGGGCCCCCTCATTTCCCCTCACCTTGCTTCTTTCTAAAGTGAACGATGCCTGGTTTTCACTGCCCAGAGAACTGCTTGATCTCCAGTGGTCTAGAACCATCCATCCTGTGCTGTCACTGCCCCTCCCCAATCTCCCCCTCCCTGCCCCAGCTCTGAGTGGGAACTCATCATTGTTCTCAGCAGAGGGGCACACCCAGAATTGGGGAATCAGGCCAGAAAATGACTCCCCCCGAGATGAAAGGCAACATGAATCTTCCTGGAGGGGATGAGCGCCGTATCTTGCAGCAGCGACAGACAGTGAAGGTGCAGCCGCGGGCGGGGGTGGGTCTGAACGCCAGGCAGGGTGATGTCCCCAGGAAGGCGTCCATCTGGAGGGCAGTCACGGCAGAGCCCCTGCAGTATCGGTCACTGCAGTGTGTGCTTCATGAGCAGATGTCAGGATGAGGGACGCTGGTGGTGTCTCATAAGGAATTTTGAAAAAGGTGTTAGACCTCTGGGATTTCTCCACATCCAAGAGACAGACTCTGTGTGGAAGCTTTGAGTCCTTAGAAAAGCAGTCTCTGTAGTGCGGTAAGAATTCTTCTGGTTCTGCCAGAAAATCCAGGCCCAAAGAATTAAGTTAAGTGAAGCCATGAGCCTAGACTTAAATGGATGCTGTTGATGTTTATTTTCTCCTTTTTAGAAATGAGTGTCATTTCTTTTCTAGAGACTGGGCTAGTGGGCCCAAGTATTTTGGTTGTTGGCTCCATCCTACCGTCATCTATTCATACCTTGGTGGTCCAGGTCATCAGTCTGAGTTTGGCTCCTGTGAAGCAGTCCCTGGAGGCTAGGGAAGGTTGCAGAACCGAGGTCCTGTAAAGCAGAGTGCCAGACCTCGGATTGTGGTGACCATACCAAGGTGCAGACACCCTCACGAGGCCTGGCTGGAAAGCAATCTACTGACCTTTTCCAAACTTGTAACTGTAAGATCACTCAACTTTTGCTACTTTGTTTTCAAGCTGCTTGAAAAGGAGCGAACAGCTCTTAATTTTGCATAGACGTTTGCCAGCCAGAGGTGCAGAATGGCATTGGGTGGGGCTGGTGAAGATGTGGTGATGGCTTAAAAACTAGGAGCCAGTTGACCTTAACTGTGTGTTTCTTCCGGCTTTTACATGTCATTGTTGAAGCTGTAGGTAAGTGATTTGCTAGCCTCAAGCTCTGGAGAGGTTTTATGTATTGTTCATGTGGGGTCATAATTCTCACCCATTTTCCTTCCATACTTCTTCAGTTAGGGGAATAATTACTGCCTTGGGTTCCTGCTTTTTGGGTATTGTCATGTGACACACTGAAAAGCCGAGTCTGTCCTTCCTTCCTTTCTTCTTTTAACGTCTCTTTGTTTACAAGAAAGAGATCAATTTTTGAATTGATTTCAAATTGCATTTGAATTTGGAAAATTAAAACAGATGAACAGCAAAATACCATTATTTTTAGAGCTCATAAGACAAAGCCTGGCTGACTTGGGGTTTTGACTATTGGTTCTTATAACAAATGGCTCCTTTAAGATGGCACCAAAGTCAATACTAATGGTTATTATGATTAAGTACACCTCCCCTGGCGTCCGTTTCCTGCTCTCAGGCTTCCCTCCCCGCTCTCCAGCACATGGATTCTGTAAAGTCAAACGTCCCTGAGATACACAGGCCAAGGAGAGAAAGTTTGTAGCTGGTGCTTCAACCCGTCCCCTTTCTGTGTCTTCCCTCTGCCTAATAACTCTGTGTAGTGGCTCCACTAGGCCCCCTCCCCTTGGCCTGTGTTTATTCTTTAAAAGTCTTCTGCGCTTAAAGCATTTTAAGATTCTCCTATTGTCTCCCCTCCTCCTGAGACCAGCTCTCCTGAGCCCACTGTTTTAGGACCTTACTCTCTGCCAGGTAATGAGGTCAAATGCCTGCACTGAAGGTTCATAGTGGTTTTGTATTTTGCCTCAGAGATGAGCATTCAGCAAGCAGCGTGACTGGTGGGGTTTTCACGTGCCCGTGGTGGGCGTGCTAGAGAGAAAGCAGAGGTAGGTACTTGTTCTAGGTGCCTCATATAATAATTCACATTTGTACAGGACTTCACATTTTACCAATTTTCACATTCATAATTTTTCTTTCAGTGTTGTGAAGTAGGTGACTTTATTTTATATTTAAAAAAAAAAACAACGGAGGCTCAGATTAAGCAGTTTGTCAGATGTTATGCAGCTGGTAAAAGGCTCAGCTAAAACTGGAACCCTGATCACCTGATTTGAAATTTCCTGTGTTTTGGCTGTGCCATACTGTCTCATAATCATTTACCTTAATGTTCTGAGCACCAATTTTGTATGGTCCTGTAGAGGATACAGTGGTGAGTGAAGTAGACATAGGCAGGTCTTCCCTGGCGCTCACTATATTCTAAGTACATAGAGAATATAAGTATATGGAGGTGTAGGCAAAATGAATGTATTTATAAAATTACAGATCACGAGAAGTGCTATGAAAGCTGAGGTGAGGAACATTGGTGGAGGAGCTTCTCTAGATAGGCCTCTTGGCATTGGGTGACATTTAGGCTGAGGCCTGAGGACCAAGAAGATACTAACAAGGGGTGGATGGATCTAGGCAAAGGATGTAGAAGTCCTCGAGGCATATTCATAGTACATGGAAGCGTGCCTGCCGCACTCACTCCAGGTCCTCAGGAGATACATTCTGTACATGCAGATGCTTTTAGTGCTTGATGGAGTCTCATCAGGAATTGTTACACTGTCATGCCATGCCAACCGTGTCCACCAGCTCCCTTACACACTGGGCTCATTTCCTTGCCTACTTTAAGAAGGCCCTTACATTAGAGGCTAGGCTGATTGTTTTTTTCACCAGAACATCATGAGGTTTTTCTGTGAATTGGGGCATTTTTCCCAAGCTGTAACTTTAGCCTCACCTGTTGTTTTCACAAAAACCATGTCCCTGGTGTGAAGTTGTGGATGGCTCAGGCAAACCTGTGCCTACTGCTGGAGACAGAGCTCACAGAGGCTATATTGACAAAGGGCCAAAAGGGTGTGACTAGCTGGAATTGTGTGTGTGAAAAACAGCAGAGTGAAGAACAGATTGTGTTCGGGGTTGGTAAGAGAAGACTTGCGCATCTTTTGCCAGTGGGCCTCTATACTAAGATGGAGCGGCACCTTACACGTGGGAGGTGCTCAATACCTTGACAGTGCAAGAAGATTAGGTTAACCTGTATACCTGACTCACTCCCTGGTAGCCTGCTTTTCCAGATGTTTCTAAACCACTTATTTAATTACACACCAGCTGTGTGCCCCTCCCTGTACCATCATGTACAATTATGATCAGTTGCAGAAGTATCGCCATCTTTGTCCCGGCCTCTGAGGATGTCATAGTCTACATGAGGAGACAAAACATAAACATGTTTTAACAGAGAAGAAAGAATCGAATGTTCCTGCACATGCTAGGTGTTGGCATAGAGAAGCACAGTAAGAGCTCAGGAAAGGTGAGGGCACTTCCTAGAAGCTGTCAGATGGGACGGGGTTTGGAAGGGTGCTAGGAGTTGGACTTGTGGAGAGCAGATACAAAAGGACATCCCAGGAGGGCAGCATTGCTGTGTCCCAGTTATAGTCGGTTGGGTTTTTGGAAGTGGGCTGTGGGCTGCTGCACGTGCGGGCTAAGGCACAAACCAAGTGGTGGGGGGCGCAGGGGGGGAGGGGGAGATGAACCTGCTGTTGTGCTGATAAAGCCCTAAGGCAAGAGCGTGAAGTGCCCTTGCTTTTCTGTGTTTTGCTCATCCTCCTCAGGTTCTACACTGCATTCTGTGACTGACTTTTCACCTTTCAGGGATATTCTTAAAGTTGACTTGGGATGACATTAACCTAGATATACAAAGACAAAGGGTTGGGTGGTGGTGCCGGTGTGCATGCATTGGAGAAATGAGGTGGTTGGAGTTCAAGCAAATCACTTTCTTTACAGTGGACATTTCCCAAGGATGGCTGTGAACTTGACGTGATCCTTCAAGGGTGACCCTGGCCTGAGCAGATAGGTAGAGTTGGAGTGAACGAAATTCAGATTTGACGGGAAGGGGCCGTGGGAGGGGATGCTCATAAGTGGAGAAACTTGGAGCACGATTGAGAACACTACCCAGCAGCCTTGGAGCCCGCCACCAACACTATGGGAATGCATAAGGAGCAGGAGACGTGGTCCATGCGCTCATAAACCATCTGGTGTAGTTGCAGACATAGTGCACACAAGGAGATAGCATCAGATGGCAGGAGCGGCAGACATAGTGCATGCAGCTCCATGGGAAACCTAGGGAGGCAGATGGGGACTGGGTACAAGGATGGCCTTTGAACCACTAGAGCTGTTCAGCAGCAGAAGCGCTGCCGCCTCACGGTGCGCTGAGCTTCCTTCTTTCCGGTAGAGATGTTCAAGTGTGTGATGCCTCTCTGCCCAGCGTGTTGCAGTCCAAACAGTGTCATCAGCATGCCTGCCAACCCCCTCCTCCATCCTAGTGTCCAGGAGTTTGCAGCTTCCTGCCTTTTAACTGACCTCACACTTGGAGGACCATGTCAGCCACCCATGGTGACAGCATAGGCTTGACCAGCAGGTTGGAAGGGCACACGGGACTAAGAAGTTGTCCCCCAGCTCTGCAGCGGGATCTGTGCCTGGTGGGGAAGAAAGGCTGCTGAAGGCAGCGCTGACTTGTGAAGGCTCATGGGCTGCTCTGGGCAGGTGGTTTCAGCCTTCCCCCTTCATAGGCAGGTGTCAGCCAACTGTGTGGCAAGTCATCTTACCCTGGGAGGTGCTTCTTATGCCCAAAGCCTGGGAAAGCGCTAGAACTGAGACATAGCCTGAGGGAATCAGCTGTTGGTTTGGCTCTGCAAACCTTCCCAGCCAGCTAATGATGAAGGCCTGATGGAAATTAAAAAACAGGAAGCAGCTTTAACCATAGCCGCCTCCCCCTCCCTACTCCACTAAAAGCTAAAGCCTGGGCCCCATATTCGCGTGCAGAAAATGAAGCTCAGACCCAAACTGAGTCTTACGAGCTGAATTCTGGGTTCCTTCCCTGGCGAGGTTCCCCAAGCTTGGAAAGGGCTCCACGGAAAGCAAAATCCACTTCCCAGCCCTAACCCACAGTGAAATTCATGGAGCTAGGCTGACTGAGCTTCCTTAGAGGAAGATAAGCTGTAACTCAAGTTTCCTAGAGGTCTCCAGGGGCAGGGTAAGGGGGCCGAGAAGCCAGAAAGGGCTGCCTCTTGCTGAAATGCAGTTTGTGGCCAAGGTCTGGTTCCACACCAGCTCTAAAGGAATTATCACGATGATTCATGGGCATAGCTGGTCTGATTTGAATTTCCACTGCCGACAGCAACCCCAGGGGACTCACTTAGGGGTGAAGTGGGGAACTAGACTCTGAAATCAACCTCAGAGCAAGGGATCTGACATTTATCGAGAGCCTACTATACCTCTAACTTAAAGGTTAGGTCTATCCTGGCCCATCTTAGCAACAATTGATACCTTTATGCCTTATGGCCCTCCGCTCTGGCTTGAACTGTCAGTGGAGTCTGCTTTGGCCGCAGTTTCCCCGGCAAGGGGTCTTAGAGATTGCCAGGGTGTCCAAGATCATTCGGGATCATTGAGGTCTGCCTCTGCTTCAGCTCACTGGGGATAAACCTTTTGTTTCCTCCGATATAAAGGGACTTGATGTATTAACTGCTCAGGGCCAGGTGTGGCCCGGGTAGCTCTCGCAGCAGGTTACTTACCAGTTTGCTATGCCTGGGACATACACAAGCGTGTGTCTGCAATTTCGTTAAACTTTTCATAGGATTTCAATATCGGAGGCACCAAAGGCTCAGATCCATGCACCCCCTTGGCATGCTCATCATTCTGGGCTCTCCCCTTTCTCTTTTCTCTGTGTTGAAATATGTTTCTAATCTTCCAGGCCTCTCCAACACATCGGTGTTTCCTGCTTCAGTGGTCCCGGCGGAGTCACTCATTCTGTATTTAATGTATTCCGCACTTTAAATGGGCCTCTTAATTACTCCCTTCTCACTTTGAATTTACTAATTTATTGATCAAATTTCTTTTTGTGCATGTGAGTTTTATTTTGTATCTGCAAAGAATTTATGTGGATCAATTTTATTGACCCTCCCCCCCACCCTCTGCCTCCTGGGATACTTTCCCAAACTTTAATTAAGTCTCTGGGAAGTCTCTTTGCTTAAAGGGGAGCCTCTTGTTTCTTCCTTTTTAAAAAAAATCCCTTTTTCTTCTGCTTCCTCCTTTTGTGAGCATTTAACAGCATCTAGGGACTTTGGGCTAATGTGGGTCTGACCACATTTCCGAGCAGGTGGATAGTTGGAAGGGTAATTAGAGTTGAGAACTAGGGCAGGGGCTCTTCAAAATGTGGTTCCCAGATCAGGAGCCTCAGAATCACCTGGGAATTTGTTAGAAAAGCAGATTCTCAGCTCCATTTCAGAACTACTGACTTAGAAACTCAGGGTGGGTTCCGGCAATCTGTGTTTTAACAAGTCTTTGGGAGGAATTCTGATACCTGCTAGAAATTGAGAACCACAGCTCTAGGGCAGGGTTTCTCAGCTGTGGCACTAATGGCATTTTGTGCCGAATGACGCTGTGTCGTGGGGGTTGTCCTGTTCACTGTATGGTGTTGAGCAGCCCACTGGCCTCTACTCACTGGCTGCCAGTGGCATCCCCCTGTTGTGATGACCACAGACCAGACATGTCTCCAGACATGGCCAAATGTCACCAGGAGACCAGTCCTTCCCAGTTGAACTACTGAACTCAGGGTTCAAATCACTCTCCTTTCTCTCTCTAGAACTGTCTTCTCTTTAATTTACTTGGGGATTCACACGTCACATTAAAGTAACGAAGAGTAAGTATGTACCTCCTGGCCTCTAGCATACTGCCTTGTTTTGTTTTATGATTCATATGTGTGTATTCTGTCTTGGGTGAGGCAGAGAATAAGCCCAATGCCTGATGGGTTTTAACAGTTCATTTAACCACCTAGGATTCATGACCCATTTCCTGGCCTTGTGTACAAAACTACTTAAGTTTTCCAAAGAGTGATCTGATTTCCATGTCCCTCAGAGACTTGAGAGCATTTCCAGGCTGTGAAAGACATGACTGGGTGCAGGGTTGAGACAGTGTCTTTACTAAGGAAGAGCTTCTGCTCCTGCCCTTCTACTGAGACACCCAAGGACCACTGTGAAGAGGGCAGGGGAGAGTTAGTGTTGGTGCCTAGAAGAAATGGATTAGGCTGAAGAGATTTGCCTTTGGACACAACTCTTCTTTCTGCTGCCACTTGCTTCCTCTCTCACCCTCTATCTTTTTCCCTTCCACCAGCTCCATGGCAAGCCTGCCCTTTATTACCATACCTGGCTGACTCCATGTCCACCCACTTCTGAAGCACAGCTGTTAGTATAGAGGGCCAGGATGCAGACTGAAGGAGGGGCTGGGTGTATGGTGATGCCACTGTCAACTTGAGCATCTGGTCCAGTGGGAGAGGTACCAGTCCAAGGGGCAATCATGGAAACCTCAGAAACGGGCTAGGACATTTAGCTTCTTTCCAAAGGCCGATCTGGGAGATGGAGTGTCTGCTCCTGCATGGTATCATAGGCTCATAGGCCACTCTCCGCCCACCCAGGCCAGGTGGCCAATGAAGAGGTGGCCAGCTAGGGGCTTTCCACGGTGCCACTCTAGCCCAGGCCCTAAAACATGACTGGGGTAAACCGGCAACCTAGTGCTAGTTTCTTGAGGTTTATTTATGTACATGACCTCACATAACTAGTGTCATGCATATTGGTTCTGTTCCTTCCAAAGTAGACAGCACCCTCTTTCAAAAATTAAAAGGAAAACCCAAATGCCACCACCATAAACAAACACACTTCACTCATAGTCTGTGGCGATGCTGCCCTCTAATCACACAGCACGGTGCTGGTAATGGCAACAGGAGGTTTATTAACTCAACTTGAATCCCTTTAATATGACTCTTAAGAAGTTGTGGGCTTCAGAAATTTGCAAAAGAAAAAGGGGAGCAAGAAAGATGAGGAGAAAACATGCTGCTAAAATAGCCTGGGCCCCTGGGAGTAAATTAATCAATGACTCTATTTTTATTAATAGCAAATCGGTTTTACCCCCACCCCTGCTAAATTAATGTTACACAAATATTTGAAAAAAGCATCCCTTAATCTCAAGCCTTCCCTGCTCACATCTGCAGGAAAGCACCTAAAAATGCCCTGCCTTCATTGGCGTGGGGAATGAAGTCTTTCGGCCTCCATCGTCCTCCCTGCCTGCACCATGCATCGCTCGGTGTGCATCTGTGTTTTAAGTTACCTTTGGGTTTCTTCTTGGCTCTCCCTTCTCACCTTTCTTTAGACTTGGTAGCCTGGTTCCTGTAGAAGCTGTCAGTAGGAATTGCCTCACCCTCCCATCTTGAGACATTTTGTTTACATGCACCTGCAGCAGAAGTGACTCTCAGCCCCCACCTCGGGTGTGCATAAAATGTAGCTGTCTTAATTTCCTTGAAGTTGTGGGGAAAAAAGTGCAGACTCAGAATTTTTAGTGAAGTCTTTGTCAGTTTGTAAGAAGTATATGGAAGAGGCAGTGGAGAAATAGTCATTAGCCAGAGCTGAGGCCCACCATACCCCTGATCCTTAGTACAGATCACAGGCTGTGTTTTCTATGAGTACAATCTCAACGACCTCAGACTTCTTCCCAAGAATTGTCTTATGCTGGCAGAGGATGAATGTCCTTCTGATCCTTGGATGGCGATGGCAAGACCTTGTGACATTCAGCAGGCTATAAGGAGTAGTCATAAGTTAGCAAACTTCCAGAAGTCTATTTAAGAGGGGCTGTTAACATCCATTTGAAAGGGAGATCATTGTTGCCCTAGTGAAATATTTGAGATCATCATGCTGACACTTTTTCTCAATGACTGACACAGGGCACGGCCTTTTAGTGGAGGAACTAACTTCTTCCTCATGTTCTGTCCTCGGTGGACTTGAGTTCCCACGTTTTCACCTGTACGTACACTCGGGTATGAGTATGCTTCAGCAAAGATGACGTTTGTTCACGATCACCATAAGAGACGCTCAGGGGAGATGGATGAGGTGAAGGCAGGGAAGGAAGCTTTTCCTCGTAGATGATGGCAAACGACAGTGGTAAGCGAGGTGAACATGGTGAAGAAGACGCCGGTTGGTATTAAGTAGCTCAGTTGTTCCCAGTTCGTGTAATTAGTCCGGGTGTTATCCACCCATGCGTTTCTTTAAGACTTCATTGTGGTCTTCGCCTCAAGAATTCGTGGATACCAAGAATGACTCCCTTTTCCCTTCTAGGCAAAAAATGCCCTGGGCTTTGGAAACCTAAAGGTTCCCATATAGGCTTTGAGATCTTCAGTTGTGTCTATGTTTGCATAGGAGTTAGGTTTGCCCTGTTCTATGGGCTTGTGGCTTGAGTTTTTGGCTCTCTGGTTCACAGGTGGGGTGGGCTTGGAATTGGGTAGGTTTCTATTGGGTGGTCTGGAGTCCACACGGCTACCTGAATGTGCTATGGACCGTCTGTAACTCCCCCCAAATGCTGATGTTGAAACCGAACCGCTGGGGTATAATTTATATATATCTGGAGATTGGCTCTTTGGAAAGTAACTAGGTAATGAAGGTGGAACCCTGATGAATGGGATTAGTGTCTTTATAAAAGAGGCCCCAGGATAGTTACATGTGGGCGGAGTTGTGACTTGCAGTTCATAGGTTCCTCATAATTTGAGGGGCCTTAGGTCCCTGAAGGCCTGTTCCATGGCAACATGTTTTTAGTCCTTGCTTAATATCTCATTTTGTCTTGCTTCTACTCTGCCAGAGCTTTGAGAGTGATAAAGAAAATGCTCAGAATGTGATTTTTTTTTTTTTAAAACAGCTTTAAGTACATGTGGTACATATGGGACATTTTATCCTATAAAACAAAAACCTTGGTCTGAGTTCATGTTCCAAGAAAATCCACAGAGAAGTAATTCCTGGAGCATTTTTAAGAAACAATGGTACTAGCATCATCCTTACTGCAGAAACAATGGTACTAGCATCATCCTTACTGCAGAGGAAAGCCTCGGGCCGTCCTGAAAAAAGTCACACAGCTAAGACATGGGAGTATCCTGCTTCCTGGAAACAGTCAATAGAATTAATTTGCAGGTAGGAGAAAGCCCTGTATCACAAGTGTAGTAGCTTTCTCGCATAATAAGCAGCGCAAAGTGGGTAGTGCACACACACACGGAGAAGATGCTGTATTGGAAAAATCTCAGTGTGATTTCAGCATCTTACATTTCTTCCATAACACTACCCTCTTCACCCCTGTGTGCTTTACATGGGGAAGGACATGGAGGCTTTCGGACTCCCATCAGGATTTAGTGGAGACAGGTTGCTGTCCAAGCTGGCTTTATCTTAGAGAGGCCCCATTGTGGATGGGACAGAACCCAGGGATGGGACAGCGGGGCATCTGTTGTGGGCTGACAGTCTGTGGGGGGTGGTGATGGAGTGGGGAGTGATATTAACAGCTATGTTGCCTCAAGCTTATCCCCTTGTAGTATTTGAGTTACCTGATCTTCCAGACAAATCTGTGTAGGAACTAAAAATTTCTTACAAATTAAATTCATAAAAATGACAACCCTGAGAATCTTAGATGTTTCAGCACTGAAAATAACGAGATTTCACTTGGAAATCATAACTCAGAATTAATTACATGTTTCAGATTAGATTGACAAGGCTATCACTAACAGGGCACTTTCTCTCCTGTATCACAAATATATAAAATATCAAATTATGCACAGCTTTCTTAACACACAGATATAAATATAATGGGTTACTTCTCTTAAATATTGCTATACTTAATTCTAAGTCATTCCACATAAAGAATTACCATACCAGATACATGAGGATATTTACTGCCAGAGATTTAGGTATGGAGGCCGACTGAATTCTCATTCATGACTCTCATAGGCATCTTGAACCCTATTCGTGATAGTACTGTGAGTGATTCTGTAACCTTCAGCAGTGAGTGTTCAGCTAATTAGCCCATTTCCCTGGATTAAAATTTCACACATTACACAATAAGCCTGCAGCTTCATCTGGTTGATAAAACCTTACAATGCATTAATGTATTTCTCCTCACTCTAAAAAACTTGGAAATTGATGGGATCTTGAGGTATGTCAACACTCTTCACATTCATTCATGTTCTTAGAACCATATCAATCTTAAGAATAGTTAAATTTATACCAGTTGAGTTCTAGACAGTTCACTTAGCTTTGTTGAATTTGAGACCATGGTTTATGGGCCATTCTGATACTCCTCTGGAGTCAGAAACTGCCCTCCAACTGATGGTACTGACCATTGCTAATTCCTATATTCTCCATTGACACAGTAAATTAGTGAAAAATGCCTCATGAATGAGAAATGCATTCTATTCTTTTCACCTCCTTTTAGAATCATTTGTTATCTTTTCTCTTTGTGTCAGTCATTATGGACATATGATTTTTTTACATATTTAACTATGGTCATTATTCACCTTTTTAAAATCACTTTAGTGAGGTATGATTGACTTAGAAAATTGTCACAACTTTGGCCAGTGGAGTCTTTTAAATTGGCTCCTGTGTCCTTCTCACATGACTCACTAATCATTGAAAACCTTGTTGCTTTCTGGCACAGCAAGATTTTCCAGGCTCATCTTATACTTTTCTGCTCCAGACATGAAATCACTCATTTCTCCAAGGAGCCGTGTTTCCTTAGTGGAAAAAAAATAGGGTCGGAGATCAGAATCTGAGCACTAGGGGGCACTGTGGGGGTTTCATTGCTCTTGGGTCATTTCAGTGAACAGAGCCAGAAACGATGTGTGCTTTTTCTTACTTCGTGTTGATATTCCAATTCTTTTCTAGTGGTACAGAATTCCTTCGGAAGTTTTTGATCCCTGATACAATAAATACAATGGCTTCTTTGCTTAATCTGGGCAAACAAGAGTTCCAAAATAATAATGCAATATTAAAACGAACGGAAATGCTATTGAATAAAGTTCAGGATTTTCAATACAGTTCCTTTTGTTCTTAGCTGCATCCCACTAAGAATGCACAGTCAGATTTCTTTATTTTAAAATCACTCAGCTCCTTATTCTGTGTGGTTAAATAAGAATTTGTCTGATGGTTTTGTTCAATGATTTGTTTGCTTTCAGTTTGAAGGCCTTGACTTCAGCAGTTGATAGTTCTTTAAAGTGAAGGTTTCTACTACTTTTTTTTCCCCTTATATAGCAATTGAAGGGGAGGGTCCACTTACCTGTCTACCTGAAGATGATGGAAAATTTCAGATGCTGTTTATAAGGTTCTGTTTTCATGTATGATGGTGTAACATTTATGTATATGATTGGCTGAATAAACCAAGTCTGGCTAATTTCCAGTAATATTTGAACTTCACATTTTCAAATATTATTTAATTCTCCAGAATTCTATGCTTAAAACTCCTTAATTTCTTGCTCTTTTCTGAGCTACACACACTTCTCCTTTTTATAACATTGCAGCATTCCCTTAACAATTACATATATCATGCTCTGTACTGTTAGACAAAGTTTGCAGTTTGTAAAATGATTTTTCCAATTAATATTTTAATGAGGTTACCTTATCTTAATTTTCCTACTGAGGACCAAGTTGATGCCTAGTAGAATTCCATATGAATTTAAAAAAACAATACCTATAAATCGAAGTTCTAAAGGTTTTGCCGCAAACTCTTTTGATTCATGGCTCATAATTCAGATTTTTTTTCTTGGTATATCTATTTCCAGTATCCTTACTTAATTGTATACATTCTTAGTGTAGAATTTTAGTTTCTTAGAGGCTTTTGGATAAATACTTGAATGCTGTATAAATTCAAACTTGCAGAAGCCAATTAAAATGTTAGAAAATATAACTAGTATATAAAGATGTCTTCCAGTATTTTTAAATTGGCACAGAAGCTTCAATTCGATTTTTTTTCTTGTGGATTTGAAACATTTCCAGATTATCTGTCAGAATTTGAGACAAGTTTAGAATTATAAAAACTTTTAAATTATAAAAACTATCCCGTCTTCTGAGGACAGTGCAAAACTAAGGTGCTTCTGGGTCCCGAAGATTCTGTAAGAGCAGTATTAGGAGTCTGATAACACATTTTTTTAAAAGTAGGAAGCACATCAGCTGGCCATTTTAGGGAGAATTCAGGAAGATTCCTTGTTTCTAGATTTAGAAGTTGTATTTAGCATCTTATTACTCCAAAAGACCATTTATCTCCTTTGTTGGATTATTTTTCTCTTTTTGAGGAAGTAGTTGGAAAAAGAGGATTTCCCAGCTATTGGGGAATATTTGAAAGAAAGGAAACCAAGATTTCAAATCTTACCCCACCCATCCAGTGACCTTGGGGAGAGGGAGAATGAGCTATTTCCAACCAGTGATGACCTCCACCCTCCCCTACTATTGCCCCCGGCTCGCGCTGGCAGATCACATGTGCCAAGGGAGAAGGCAGAAAAGTAGCACTCTGGGAGATGACAAAAGGTTA
Source organism: Camelus ferus (assembly GCF_009834535.1). Classification (NCBI taxonomy): domain Eukaryota; kingdom Metazoa; phylum Chordata; class Mammalia; order Artiodactyla; family Camelidae; genus Camelus; species Camelus ferus. The sequence goes on along the minus strand of NC_045732.1, from coordinate 98,643,877 downwards.
GACAAAGTTTTCTTTCCACTGCAAACCTTTCCTTTCAGCTTTGTGATCAGTGCTGGGGAGGCTGGTGGCCTGTGGTCCCCTGGTGGAGGGGAGTAAGTGTCTAACCAAATCTCACGGCAGGGAGAGAGGTATGACGTCCCAGAAAGGAACATATAGTGCAGAGTAACATGGGGAAGAGTGAGCCAAGGCTAGCCGGCCAAGAATGTGAACACCTACTTGGCAATGGAGCTGAGCAGTGCATAGTACATCGTATGTGCATCTCTCAAAAAAAAATCCTTGGATGCCCAGGTATGGCCACACCCTAGAACAACAATGATAAACTGAAAGTTAATGGATGAAGTCAAACAAAAAACCACCCTCGATGCAATGAGGCAGTAACTGCAGCATCCAGAAAATATTTGGGTAAGAAAAAGATTCAAAGACGCTTAGGCCAGTGAAGTTGCCAACTGGCTGTATGCTCTTAGAATTTTCTCGATGCCTCCAGGAGACTGATTCTATCAGTAAGCCTATTTTATACTTTATTCCAGAGGATGGGGAGGAACAACCTCAAACTAGATACACTAAAAAAAAAATTGAAGAGAGCTGGTTAGAGGTCTAATAGTGACCTGTATGAAACTATTACCTGTTGAAAAAAAAAAAACAAAAAACACAACACTGCCTGGTGTATAGGACAGAATTGGAGAAAGCGTGTCCAGAACCTCTTGGGCCACCATGCAGGGCATGGCATTCATGAAGGTTTACTAGACCAAAAGTCTGAAGTCCCAAACATTCACTGTGTTTAGGAAGCATGGAGCACACTTATGCTAATGAGACCAGATTTACAGATTAGCAATGCATTTTAACGATTTAATTATAACCCTGAAGTGATATACAAGGGATGAAATTGTCCATTGCAATGCTTTTAGTAATCGAAGCTGCTTGGCTTTCTTATTTCTAAAGGTGCACACATGGGTGGGGGAAGAGGAAGGAAGCTGATAAGAGTTCTAGAACGCTTGTGTAATAGATCCCTGGCTTACAATAAAATAACTGGAGCAGAAAACCTGCAGCATTGTAAACTCAGCAGAAGGGATTGCCACGAAGTACTTTGTCTCTGAAAGGACAAACTGAGTAAGGGGCCATCTACCTCCAAATGCCACCCCCTCGTAAGAGCCAGTCAGTGAAGGATTTTGTTGAAATTAGTATTTAGCCAGTGTTAAGGCAGAGTAAGCCACTAGGAGTCACAGATAAGGTACTGGTAAATAGCTTTTAAGAGAGTCCTTCATCTGAATTGCTTATTTAGCATTCACTTTAGTTGTGAGCATGCTGTCTAGGGGAGACAGGAAGCTTGATAGGGGTTGAGCAGAGAGGGGGGGAGGAGTTGCAGGATGAGCCCCTGTTGAGGCCTTCCCTGGCCTTGGGAGTCACAGCCTGAGGGCATCAGGGTCAGCTGGCAGAGGACCAAAGACAAACTTGATCCACTTACAAATCTGGCTTGGTCCTATTATTTAGTTTACCAGGCAACCTGAAATTAGAGAGGTAAGCCCTTTACATTTCTAGAATACTTTTGAACTTTGTAACAAGCTCTGCTATCAGTTGATTTTCACAGAACCCTGTGAGATTCTCAGGATCAGATTTTATTGCATTTGGCAAACAGCTGCCTGCATTTTCATCCTCTTCCATTTTTGTGGTGGCTCCTTCTTGGGCACGGAAGAGGCTCAAGGAATTGGGCAGGTACTTAAAGAAATACACTGCCAACTGGAAACAGAACATTTGCTATTTGATCTGGATAACTTTTTTTTTTGAAGTGTAATTGACCTACAACATTATGATTGTTCCTGGTGCACGGTATAGTGATTTGATCTTTCTGTACTTCACAAAGTGATCACCATGATGAGTCTAGTTACCATCTGTCACCATACAAAGATACTAGAATATTATTTGCTATGTTGCCCAGGCTGTCCATTTCATCCCGTGACACATTTATTTTGCAGCTGGAAGTTAGCCCTTCTTAAGCTTCCTCATTTATTTCTGACAACCACCTCATGTATCTACAGGTCTGATTCTGTTCCATTATGTCTGTTCAGTTGTTATTTAGATTCCACAGATAAGTGAAATCATACAGTATTTGCCTTTCTCTTTCTGACTTACTTCACTTAACATAATACCCTCTAGGTCCATCCATGTTTTTGTGTATGGCAAGATTTAATTTTTTGTGGCTGAGTAATCTATCACATATATAAATGTGTGTGTGTATTATACCACATCTTCTTTATCTGTTCATCTATTGATGGACATGTAGGTTGCTTCCTATCTTGACTATTGTAAATACTGTGACATTGAATGTACGGGTACATACATCGTTTCAAATTGATGTTTTTGTTTTCTTTAGAAAATACCCAGGAGGAGAATTGCTGGATCGTGTGATAGGTCTATTTTTAGTTTTTTTGCGAGACCTCCATACTGTTTTCCTTAGTGGCTTTACCAATTTATATTCCCAACAACAGTGCATGAGAGTACACTTTTATCCACATCGTCACCAACACTTATTTCTTATCTTTTTGATAATATTCTGACAGGTGAGGTGATACTTCATACTGGTTTTGATTTGCGTTTCTCTGATGGTTAATTCTCTTCATGTCTGTTGTCCATCTGTTTGTCTTCTTTGGAAAAATGTCTATTCAGGTCCTCTGCCCATTTTTTAATCATGCTGTTTTTGATGTTGAGTTGTATGAGTTCTTTGTATATTTTGTATTAACACATATATTGTTTGCAAATACTTTCTCCCATTTAGTAAGCTGCCTGCTTCATGTCAGAGAAATGCTGCCTGTGTTTTTCTAGGAGTTTTATGGTTTCAGGTCTTACATTTAAGTCTTTAATCCATTTTGACTTTATTTTTGTATATGGTGTAAGAGAGTAGTCCAGTTTAATTCCCTTGCCCATACTTTTTTGATTACTGTTGCTTTGTAGTATAGTCTGAAGTCGGGTAGTGATTCTTCCAGTTCTTTCTCAAGATTGTTTTGGCTATTCAGGGTCTTTTGTGTTTCTATACAAATTTTATTTTATTTATTTTTAAAGCAAGCCTGCTGTTTTAATTTAAAAAAAATTACTATATTTTGGTGGGAGTGGGGGGGGGGGTAATTAGGTTTATTTAGTTTTAGAGAGTGTATTGTTTTGGGGATTGAACCCAGAACCTTGTGCATGCTAAGCATGTGCTCTACCATTTGAGCTATACCCTCCCCGCCATACAAATTTTAGGATTATTTTAGTTCTGTGAAAAATGCCATTGGTATTTTCATGGGAATTGCATTGAATCTATAGATTGCCTTGGGTAGTATTTTCATTTTTACAATATTAATTCTTCAAATTAAGTATGGTTTATCTTCCCATTTGTTTGTGTCATCTTCAGTTTCTATCATCAGTGATAGTTTTCCAACTACAGCTCTTTTACCTCCTTGGTTAGAGACTTATTCCTAGGTATTTTCTTTTTTTGGTGCAGTTGTAAATGAGATTTTGTTAATTTCTCTTTCTGATATGTTAGTGTATAGAAATGCAAAAGATTTCTAGATACCAATTTTGTGTCATGCTAAAGGTTTACAGATTTTGTGTATGTTTTTACAGAATCAGCTCTTTCATCTTCTCTTTTTGGGGGGGCCTCTATTTCATTAATTTCTGCTCTGATCCTTATTTCTTTCCTACTAAATTTGGGTTCTTTTTCTAATTGCTTTTCGCTGTAAGGTTAGGTTGTTTGAGATTTTTGTTTCCTAGTATAAGCTTGTATTACAGTAAACTTCCTTGGAACTGCTTTTGTTGCATCTCATAGATTTTGGATCATTGTGTTTTTGTTTTCATTTCTCTCCAGGTATTTTAAAATTTCCTCTTTGATTTCTTCAGTTACTCATCGGTTGTTGAGTAGTGTATTTAGTCTCCATTATGTTTGTTTTTTTGCAGTTATTTTTTCTTTTGGTTGATTTCTAGTCTCACAGTATTGTGGTCAGAAAACATGCTTGATATGATTTTAGTCTTAAGTTCTTGAGTAATTGTTTTGTCATTTGGAATATTCTCCAGAACAGATCATATTCTATGTGCACTTAAAGACTGTTCTGCTGTTTTTGGATGGAATGTGTCCTATATACATTATAGGACACATTATATCAGATGAGATCAGATTGACATTTTTATAAATGCCAAAGTGTCATTTAAGGCCACTGTTTCCTTACCGATTTTCTGTCTGGATGCTCTATCCATTGATGTAAGTGGGATGTTAAAGTCTCATACTGTTAAATTGTGTTACTATCACTTTCTTCCTTTGTTTGTTAACATGTGCTTTACGTATTTAGGTGTTTCTATGTTGAATGCATATATATTTACAATTGTTATATCTTCTTGTTGGATTGATGGTCTTATTATGTAATATCTTTCATTGTCTCTTGTTACGGTCTGTCTTTTATAGGTATTGCTACCCTAGCTTTCTTTTCGATACAATTTGCATGGAGTACCTTTTCCTACTTCTTCACTTTCAGTCTGCGTCTTTGGATTTGAAAGCAGCATATTTATGGATTTCGGGTTTTTTAAATCCACTCAGCCACTTTGTGTCCTTTGATTGGAGCATTTAGTTCATTTACCTTTAAAATAATTATTGATAAGTATGTACTTTTTGCCATTTTTCCTGGTTTTTATAGTTCCCTTGTTTCTTTTGCTCTTTCTTTGTGGTTTGATGACTATCTTTAGTGTTACATTTAGATTCCTTTCTCTTGTGTGTGTATGTATCTATTATAGATTTTTGGTTTGTGGTTATCATGAGGTTTATATATAATACTATATATAAATATATTTGTGTGTGTGTGTGTATATATATATATATATAAAGTCCATGATCTCTTAAGTTGAATGCATTTTAACAGCCTTGTATTTTTACTCCCCTCACCACACATTCAGTGTTCTGGACATTATATTTTACATCCTTTTGTTTTGTGTATCCCTTAACTACTTATTGTGACTATAAATGATTTTACTACTTTTGTCTTTTAACTTTCCTACAAGCTTTATAAGTTGATGTACTATTGTTTACTGTATATTTACCTTTATTGAAGAGACTTTTCCTTTCGTAAGTATTGTATTTCTAGTTGTGGAGTTTACTGTTTGGAGAAGTCCTTTAACATTTTTTTGTAAAGCTGGTTTCATGATGCTGAACTTCAGCTTTTGCTTGTCTGTAAAACTTTGATTTCTCTTTCAAATCGGAGTGATAGCCTTACCTTGCTGGTTAGAGAATTCTTTGTTTTAGGTTTTTTTCCTTTCATCACTTTAAATATATCTTGCCATTCCTTTCTGGCCTGCAGAGTTTCTGTGGAAAAGTCAACTGGGAGTCTTATGAGAGTTCCTTTATATGTAATTAGATGGTTTTCTCTTGGTGCTTTTCCAGTTTCTTTGTTTCTTTTCTTTCTTTTATTAACTTACTGACTTACTGTTTTAATTACACTGTGTCTTGGTGTGGGTCTCTTTGGGTTCATCTTGTTTGGGACTTTATGCTTCCTGGACTTGGATATCTGTTTCCTTTCCCAGTTTAGGGAAGTTTTCAGCTATTAGTTTTTCAACTAAATTCTCTGTCCCCTTTTCTCTCTTTTTCACTTAGGACCCCTAGAATAATGGGAATATTAGTGTGCTTGATGTTCCAGAGCTTTTTTTATACACTATCCTCACTTTTTAAAATTGTTTTTGCTTTTTTTCTGTTCAGCTTGGGTGATTCCCACTATTCTTTCTTCTAGTTTGCTGAGCTGTTCCTTGGAATTACCTAATCTGTTGATTCCTTCCAGTGTATTTTTTTTCAGTTATTGTATTCTTCAGTACTATTTGGTTCTTCTTTATATTTTCTAAATGTTTGTTCAGCTTTTCACTGTTCATCCATTCTTCTCCAGAGTTCGTTGAGCTTCTTTATGATCAATACCTTGAACTCTTTACCGTGTAGGTTGCTTATCTCCCCTTTGCTCAGTTCTTCTGGGATTTTTGTCTTGTGCCTTCATTTGGAACTTACTCCTCTGTTGCCTCATTTTGCCTAATTCCATTTTTTTTTAATTTCTATGTATTAGATAGGTTGATTACATTTACCAATCTTGGAGAGGTGACATTAGGTAGATGTCCTATGGGGCCCAGCAGCACACTCAGCTCTGGTGACCAGAACTATGTGCTCTAGGGGTGCCGCCTATATTGGGTTTATGGACCCTTCTGTTGTGGAGGGGCTGACTGCTGTGGGTGTGCTGATAGGTGGGGCTGGACCATAGCCCAGTTGGCTTCCAGGCCATGCCTCATGTGCAGGATGCTGGCCTGCTGGTGGGTGGAGCTGGGTTTCTGCATGGTTGACTGCTTGGCCTGGATTGTCCCTGAACTGGTGCCACCTGGCTGGTGGGTGGGTAAGCCTCCATTTCTAACAGGTTAAAGGGAGGGCTCCAAAATGGTGCTTGCCAGCATCGGTGTCCTCAAAGTAGAAGCAGCTCCCCAAAATGGCTGCTACCAGCATCTGTGTACCCAGGGGGAATCTCAGTTACCTTCTGCCCCTCTAGGAGGCTCTCCAAGATCAGCAGGTAGGTCTGACCTAGAATCCTTTCACATCACTGCCTCTGTGCTGGGTCTTAGAACATGTGAGATTTTGCATGTGACATGTTAGAGCAGAATCTCTTTTCTACAGCCCTCTGGCTCTCCTATACACAATCCCCACTGGTTTTCACAGCCAGATATTCTGAGAGCTTGTCTTCCTGGTGCAGGACCTCCAGACTGGGGAGACTGACATGGGACTCAGACCCCCTAACTCCTTGGGGAGAACCTCTGAAAATGTGAATATCCTCTTATTTGTGGGTCCCCTCCCTGGTGATTGGGTCTTGACTATACCATGTCTCTGTCCCTCCTACCTGCCTCATTGTGACTTCTCCTTTATCTTCAGTTGTGGAACATCTTCTCTTGGTCTTCAGGTGGTTCTCATTGATAGTTGCTCTGCAAATAGTAGTAATTTTGGTGTTGTCCAGATAACTTCCTGGTCTTCCTACTCCACCATCTTTGCCCAGGGTTGCATTTTTAAAACCGATCTGTTCAAATGTACTTGACATATATAGTATGACTGCACATATTTAAAGTGTGCTATTTGATAAGATTTGACGTATGTATATACCTGTGAAATCGTCACCACAATCAGAATGAGCTTCTTTAACATTTCCAAAAGTTGCCTCATACCCCTTTGTAATACATGCCTCCCGGTCTGTCGTCTTCTGATATTTTTCTTTCTTCTAATTTGGTTTTTATATGTTCTTCTTCTAGTTTGTTAAGGTAGAAGCAGAAGTCACTGATTTGAGAACTGTCTTCTAACTTAGGCATTTTGGTGCTATAAATAGCCCTCCGAGTACTGCTTTGTTGGTAACCCCAAACTTGGATAGGTTGTGTTTTCATTTTCATTTTGTTTAAAATTTTTTCTAATTTCCCTTTTGAATTCTTCTTTGGCCCATGGGTGTCAAATAATGTACTATTTATCTTCCAGATATTAGAGAATTTCCAGTTAACTTTCTATTACTTGTTTGTAAGTTAGTGCCATTGTGGACAAGAAGTATAATTTTTATGACTTGAAGCCTTTAAAATTTATCAAGACTTGTTTTATGGCCCATAATATATTCTGTCTTGGTAAATGTTCTAGGCGCATCTGAAAAGAATTTGTATTCTGCTGTTAAGTGCAGTGCTCTATAAATACCAATTTGGTAAAGCTGGTTGGCAATGTTGTTAAAATATTTAATAGCTTGATTTTCTGCCTACTTGTTTTATCAGCTGTTGAGAGAAAGGTGTTAGAATCTCCATCTACAATTGTGGATTTGTCTGTCTTCTTTCAATCTGTTTCATGTACAGATCTTCCTCAACTTATGATGGGCTTATGTCCTGATAAACCTACTCTAAATTGAAAATATTAAGTTGTGAAGTCGTGAACACATCTAACCTACTGAACATTATAGCTTAGCCTAGCCTACCTTTAAAGCGCTTAGGACACTTAGCCTATAGTTGGGCAAAATGATCTAACACAAAGCCTGTGTTGAATATCTCATGTCATTTATTGAATACTGTAGTGAAAGTAGAAAACAGGATAATTGTGTGGGTACAGAATGGTTGGTTGTAAGCTTATTGGTTGTCTACCCTTGTGATTGTGTGGTTAACTGGGAGCTGTGGCTCGCAATTGCTGCCCAGCGTCATGAGACTATTGCTCCACACATCCGTAGCCTGAGAAAAGATAAATTCAAAATGTGAAGTAGGGTTTCTATAGAATACGTATCACTTTTTCATCACTGTAAAGTCGAAAAATCATAAGTTGAATCATAAGCTGGGGACCATCTGTATATTAATGCTCTGTTATTAGATGCATAAATGTTTAGGATTGTTATGTAATCTTAATGACTTTATTTCTTTATTCTTATGAAATGACTTTCTTCACTCCTGGTAATTGATATCTAATTTTTCTGATATCAATATAGACACAACTTTCTTTTGATTAATGTTAACCTGAAAGATTTCTATCCTTTTACTTTTAATCTGTTTATATATTTAGATGTGAGATGTGTTTCTTATAGCTATTTTCTTCTTGTCCCATCTAGTCTTCACATTTCCTCTTTCTGCATTATTTTGGATTAATTAAATATTTTTACAATTCTATTAATTTCCTTTGTTAGCTTGTTAGCTATTACTTTTCATTTTAGTGGTTGCTTTAGGGTTTATATTAAACATCTTTTATCAGAGTCTACCTTCAAGTTATATTGTACCATTTCATGTCCAGTACAAGAACTTTACAATAGTTTACTTCCTTATTTCTCCCATCCCAACCTTTGTGCCTTCCTTGTCATATATTTTACTTGTACATAGTGTATAAACCTCATACTACCTTGTTATTTTTATTTCAGTATTCCATTATCTTTAAAGGAATTTTCATAATAAAAAGTATTTCATATATCTACTCAGTTACCATTTTCAGTGTTATTTATTCCTTTGTGTAGATCCAGATTTCCATCTGTCACCATTTTCCATTTTTATGAGACTAACTCTTAGTCTCTGTCAATATCAGAAGAAGGCTCCTGGGGATGAGGAATAAATAATTGTCATAGATCTATGTATGTATGTATCAATCAATCAATCAATCAATCAAGGTTACTGACCTCCAGGGATGTGGTCATAAACTTAGGAGGAGTAGAAAAGTCTGAACTCTGTTCAGAGAGGTCCAGATATGATTACCTTAATGAATCAAAAGAGCACTGGAAAGTTATGAGAAAAGAAATAAGAAATCTTGGCTTGTAATGTTGTCTGGCATGACCCACTTGGGAAGTGTTTGTCGGATTCAAATATGGCAAAATAAATCTGAGCAGTGTAATGGACAGGTTTGTATAAATTCAACCAACTGACCAATATGGATGGTATCTTGGGTGTATGGTGTGGTGTGGAAGAGGACAGGGGAAGTCAAGCAGGGTCTCTGCTAACCTCCTACAGGTTGTTGTAATAATCCGTATTGGAGCTGATGTGGTTTTACTATAGTACTGGCAATGGAGAACAAGGAAATTAGATGAAGAAGATAGAATCAAAAGAACTTAGAGCCTAATGTGATGTGAGGAAAGGGAACAGAAGATTTTAGGATGTTTCTCAAACATTCAAGAAGTGTATGTGTATGCTCTTAATTCCCAGGATCTCATTTCAGTTGAGTGTCTTTTATAACAATAATGGTCTTAAGAAAGCCATCAGCTTCCAGTGTGGTTACTTGAACTCATCAGATTGAAACCATATCTTTGACTTTTCCATAGACAGAGTTATCCCCGATTTCCATTCTATCTTCCTTCCATAATAATAAAATTGTCAGCTTCTTAATGGACTTAACAACCATTCATGAAAAGAACTACTTTATTGCTGTTGGATGTGGCTGTATAAGGCCAATGGGATGACAGTAGAACTTTATGGCAGTTTTGGGGACCTTTTCTTAGAAGAAAATTGGCATGTTCTCTTTTCTCCCTTTCTCCTCCCTCCCATCTTCATTCAATTCCTGGATGCATGTGAGGTCCCTGAAGACTTGATGGTCCACAGTCAGCATGAGCATTTTAGATTGCCTATCTCCAGACTTCGATTTAACAGACAAACGAACTATCTTGTTTGAACCACAGGTATTTGGGATCTGAATTACAGCCAAACAGTTTTGGTTGATACATCTAGATGGCTGTATATTAAGATTACAAACAGTTAGCCCACCCTTCTATCTTGTTTAAATTAAAAAGCATTGGCCTGTTTAAAAAAAAAAGCTTTCTCGATTATGTTCCCATATAAATACTCATCCCCACCTCATGAAAACGAGGAAAAAGGAGACTTTTTTCCCTATAGTTTGTGTTTTTGATCTATTGATGATCCTCCAGAATGAACTTACAGAAGGTGTTATAAATGACTTGTTGAAATAATATATGAACTTTGAGAGATTACAGGGGCTCTAGGGGAGGACTTGGTGCTGCTTGGACAATTCCTGTAACCTACTATTTTCTGTAATGGGATGAACATCATTTGGGAAGACGCATTCCCCTAGTCCTTGGTGTATTAGTTTTCTCTTGCAGCAAGTAGCTGGCAGAATAATGGTCCCTGAAGATGTCCAGAACCTGTGAACACATTGTCTTACACGGTGAAAGGGACTTTTGAAGATGTGATTAAATTAAGGATCTTGAGATAATTCTGGGTTATCTGGGTATGCCCAGTGGAATCACAAGGATCCTGCTAAGAGGATGGTGATAAAACAGTCGGAGAAGGAGGTGTGATGAAAGAAGCAAAGGTCAGAGAGACAGGCGGAGACTTGGAGAGGAGAAAGTGGCTCCAGGCCAAGGAATGGAAGTGGCCTCTGGGAGCTAGAAAAGGGAAGGGAACCGATTCTCCCTTAGAGCCTCCCTGAGGAGTGCAGCCCTGCCAGCACCTTGATTTAGGATTTCTGACCTTGAGAGTTATTACCATATGTGTTGTTTGAAATCAGTAAGTTCATGGTGATATGCTACAGCAGCAATTGGAAGCTGATACACTGTGTAACAAATTGCCACAGAATTAATGACTTCAGACAGCCCACATTTATTATCTCAGTTTCTGTAGGTCAGAAGTCTGGGTTTGGCTTAAGTAGGTCTTCTACCCACTGCCTCACAAGGCTGCAACAAAGGTATCAGCCAGCTGTGTTCTCATCTGAAATCCCAACCGGGAAATAATCCATTTCTAAAATCATTCAGTTTGTTGGTGGATTTAATCTTGCAGCTACGGAACTCGGGTTTCCATTTTTCTTGTTGGCTTCGGACCAGAGGCTACTCTGAGCAACTAGAGCCTGCCTGTAGTTTCTTGGCACGTGGCCCTCTGTGTAGGCCTTTTTACACGTGTGTGTGCCTATGTGTAATCACGGGGTGACATCTGATCCCCATGGCTGTATAACTATAATGTAGTCATCAGTGTGACCGCCTTTGCCATGTTCTGTTATTTAGAAGCAAATCACAAGTATCACCCACACTCTATGCGAGGGGGTTATACATGGTGTGTACATAGTCGACGTTATAAAAAATCACTATAATTAATCAGTCCTATCAGCGCTGTTTAGTGAGATTTAGAATCTGACAGAGCTTTGAGCTTGGCAGACATGGGGAAACTAAAGTCCATGAGAACATACATATGTTCCTCAGAACACTTGTACTAAAATGTGCATAGCAACTCTGTGACAGCTACATATTGGGAAACTACCCAGGTTCCCCTCAGTAGTAGAATGGATAAATAAGTTTGTATGACTTGGGATGAATATGCAGTTAACAGAAATGAGAAGGAAGTTGCTAAGAATGTATTTGAACATTTGAATGAACCTCTTAATACATAATAGTGAGCAAAAGAAACTAGACCCAAGAGTGCATACTGTAGGGTTCAGTTTATATAAAATTCAGAACAGATGAAATTAATCTGTGCTTCTAGAAGTCAGCATCCTCATTATCGTGGGGATAGTGACTGGAGGGAAGATGGGGAGTTTCTGGGTTGCTAGCAGGGTTTTTGTTCTTGATCTGTGTGTCAGTTACGTGGATGTGTTTAGTTTGTGAAAATTCACTCTGCTGGACACTTAGGATGTGTGCATTACCCTGTATATACATTATATCTCAATTAAAAAGTTCTCTTAACTCCCCCTGACCAAAAAAAAAAGAAAAAAATCTTGCCAGGTGGAATCCAGTGAGAGGTGTGAGAGTGGCCTAAAGGGCAGCGGGGACTGTAATACAAGGAACTGGGAAAAGGACAGGGGATTGCAGTCAGGGAGCCTGCGGTAGGCACTGGGCACGTTGTCAGGAGATACCCCGTGTTTCCCAGGCCCTACATTTAATCCCCGTCAAGGGTGTTGATGTTTACTGTTCTCCTCTGTTACCGAGGACTGTTCTCAAAGGCAACTGTCCATCGATGGGCAAAATGGACCTCCGTCCCAGAGGCCCCTGAATAACTAGTTGTGTGGCTTCAAGAAGTCTTCTGTGCCAACGAGAAACCCAACTTGGCTGGGTTCCCGAGTGGCCTGTCTTTTTGCGAGCCCACCATAATCTGTCAGCTGATAGGTGGGGAGAGGAGCGGGGCCTGAAACAGGAACACAGAGTTCCTGAGGCAATTAGGTGCCCCGATGGAACATTCAGGTTTGTGGTGTCAAGTCCCTGGCTTCATCTTGGCCTTCGCGGACCTTTTATTTACTTGTAGGACGCTCCTTCCCACAGGAGTCCAGGGGAGGCAGCAAGAGGGTGGCACAAAGCCAGGGTCCTCCATGAGCGAGCTCTTGATCTTTCACAGAGGCTCTGAGCAGACAGAGCAACTCGGGCTGTCCCTTAAGCCCCTTCATTGTCAAAGGCTCAATAGAATTCTCTTCCTGAACAAAAGGAGATGCATTTCTTTATCTCTCTAATTAATGCCCAGACTTAAAAAGAAGAATTGTGTTCAGTCTGCAGCCTAGAGGATGAACTACCTGAAAAAAAGAGTATTCTTCTTTGGGGAGGGGGGGAAGAGTTGATGCTGTCTCTGCTGTATGGATTTTCACATCAGTCAGGGAGCTTGATAAATAGAGATTCAGGGAAAAAAAAAATTCCAGGGGGTGTATTCTGCCCTAGCCTAGACATTCAGGCTCCAATGGCCATTATCTGGCAGTCCAGTGGGTTGAAATGGAGCAAATGCAGATCACTGGGAGCTCCACTGAATGTGTCTTGCACCAACCACTGTTTAATATGTGCAACGCTTTCTGCCTTCACAGTTAAGCATTTTCTAGGCTTGTGCCAAAAGACCAGTCATCAAAATACAGTGTGCTGGTGGGGGAGTAGAAACAAGTATAGAATGTATTCAAACTTCCTGTCACCCAGATCAATTCTAAATTGACCCCGCTGGCTTAGGGAACTCTGCGTGGATCTGCTAAAGCTTATCTCCCTGAATAAATCTCTCCTCTCCCCCTTTCAGCCTTCCTACCACATTGCGCCCTCACCCTTTCTGCTGCTTTTTGTCTTGCTGTCCCTTCCCCGCTGCTTTTCTGGGTGATTGGACTGTGGCATCTTCCTTGCCACAATTCAACATGTGATCATTTGAAAATACTGCCAGAGCCACAAAATGAGTAAAACTCAGGTGATGGCGAGACTAAATGATGGGAATTTTATCTTGATCAAACAACATCTCAGAGGAGTTGAGCAAAACGATCTGGGATCTTTTGTAACATGCCTGGCCAGAGAATATTCTAGAAATTGAATAGCTGTGGGCTTGTGTTCTGTACACATCGTAAGGCTTCAGCTTCAACTATGAGAGAGACTGAACATGAAGTGATGAGTGCAGAAGGCAGGGAAGCCAGGTAGTGGAGCAAATGCTTTCTCTTCCGCTCCCTTGGAAAATAGGAGAGATGTTTCTATAATTCAAGTGATGCCTGTATTTTCCCCAGACTCCGTCCTTCTGAGACCATAGGATTCTCTCCAGAGCTGGCAAATTCAGGCTTCATCCAGGGATGTTATTATACCTTGTTGTCAGAAATTCCAGTCTCACCTCCTTCCTTTTAGATTGGAATCCTTCCTCCCCAGAGCACCTGGTCCAGCGTGGCCTCTGTCCCGTTCTCGGTTAGAGGCTAGCAGAGTCACCCTAGGCCCAGTGGGGTCTTATGCATTCCCGCTGGTGTCCACCAGAAAAGGTCATCTGGTGGGGGAGTTTGGGACATGAAGCCTCAAGGTCTAACAGCAACATTGGCAAATCCACGGAGGACGAAGCAAGGAGGTTGACAGGGGAGCGAGGGACCTGGTAGGAGAGGAGCTGTGGCCCTTCGGCCATGGAAGCCCTGCTGCTAGCCTGTGCACTCGGCCTCCGCCCCAGGGGAGCTGCTGTGTTTTCCCCCACGGTTCCAGATTGGCTCTCTTTCTGTGTTCACCCCTCTGCAGTTTTGTTTGTTTGCTTCAAAAGATTCTCTTGCTTGAAACTTCTTGTTGCCACTTTTGGTTTTGAATTTTACAGTGACCATCACACTGATTCTGCCACCCAGGTCATCTCATTTGGGAAACCAAGGAGGTTGCATGAAACCTCTGTATAAAGATATTAACACCAGGCTCCCAACTAACCAAAAGACAGTATTACCACCCCACCCCAAACAAAAACAAAATGAGAGAGAAATTCAGAGGGGTAGATAAGGGGACAGTAGTCTTGTTCATTATAGGACCCCATTCCTGAAAGTTCCATCCTCAGTCCCCTTCTCTGGCAAATGCCCAGGGGAAGGGGGTATACCTCACTGGCCCCTGCGTCAGCTCTGATTCCTCCCATGTGGCCGCCTCCTGCCAGACACACTTGAACTACTCCCATTCAGGCTTCTGTCTGCCCCATGGCCCCACATCCTGCTGGAATTCTCTTCTGGAAGTGTTTAGAATCGGCTTGTCCTCTGACAGACAAGCTTGGACTTCTGCCCTTCCAGCCCTGCCCTTTATTGTGGAGTCCCGGCAAGGTGCAGGGCGATTGTTTTTTCCTTCATCCACGTAGCTCTTCACCGTCCGGGCCCGCTGTAAACACAACTGTGAAGTATTTCCTGAGCCAGCGCTATCCAGAGCCATACAAGTACCATCTCATAAGCCTTGCTGTGTCATCGTTTTTACTGCCACACAGGTGAGGAAATTGATGCCCACGAAGCTGAAGTAATTTGTCCAAGGTGAGGTGACAGGAGTCAAAGCTAAGGCAGAGGTGATCTGGCAGAGTCTGGCCCAAGCGGGGCTGCCCACCCATTTTCCCCTCGACTCCACCACGGGTACCTGGCACACTCAGGTTTCATCAGGACCCTCTTGGCACTGTGAGCAGTGATTTTTGACCTGTTCACCTCTTCTGGAGGAAGATGGGCACTGGGAAAGGGCCTGAGGAAGAAACCCCTCCGGGTGGGCTACTTCGGTTTGTATAGTTTCCTGGTCAGGGATGGACTTTGACGTGAGGCGGTGGTCTTTGTTTCTCAGTTCATATGCTGGAGATGTGTTCCTACTCTAATCACACGTGAGGCTAGGCTGCAAGCCATATTTCAGATGTTTTAAAGATGTACAATTTGGAGAAGGACCTCAAGAAGTGGTACAGGAGTCCTGTATGGGTGCTTCCCCTTGTGCTTTGTAGCACTTTGCCTTTAGTGATGCTCTGAGATCCTAGGGCCACCTCCCTGTGCTCTCCCGCGAGGTGTCCTTGTTCCCCTATCTTTGATGTCCTTGTGCTTACTAGAGGGGCCATTCCTTTCTCTGGCATTTCCTAGTTAGTTTTGTCTACTTCTCATTTCCCTTCCATGGTAGTCTTCTTAAAGCCCGGGAACCACACCCCATGTAGTCTAGCACGGTATCTTACTTTAAGTCAATGCCCCATACATCTTTGTTGAACTGAAATGAAGTCAAAAGGATGAATGTTGTTTGAAATTTCAGATTTTGGTGCAGGCTGGAGGGAGCTCCAGATATGTCATAAGGCAAGCTCTAGCTACCAAAAAAAAAAAAACCAACCCAAAACATTGATTATTCTTTGTTTCTTCATCCTTCCTCTGCTCTGGCTCCTTGCTTCCCTGCCCTCCCTCCACTCCCCCGCCTCCACCATAGGAGACCATCTGATGTGAGGCACAGAGCAGGCTGGAGAAGATAAAGAAATCCGACAGTGAAATCTTGGCACGGAAGCAGTGTGCTTTGAATCAGCTCTATACATTAATAACAGGGACCAGTGAAGGGGCATTCTTCAGGCTGAAAGGAAGGTCCTGAGATTAATAGCTTCTAGAGACCTGATGGATACCACTGTCTCTTTGGGGGCCCGGGGAGTCGACGGGGGCAGTGGATAAAAACAGTCCCTGGGTTCGTCTGTGATCGTGGACTCACAGATCACAGTGCAGGGAAAGCCTCTAAGAGGAGATGTCTCAGCATGCTTCCCTTTCCCAGGGAGCTGAGCCTCTGAATAATTTGGACTCAGGGTAACTGGGGCACATAGAGGGTCACCAAAGCCAGAGATCATGCCTCTGCCAACTGTGCCTTAGTGTCCAGTTGTTGAGAAACTAGCAGTGGTACAGCTGCAGGAGGGTCTTGCTTTTGTTTCTCTCTGTGCTGAAAGCCCAGGAGGGAGAACCTTACTGGGAGAAATGCAGCTACTGAAACAACCCTTAGCCGGCCACAACGTGATGGTTTAGCACCGATCGTCCATGGTGCTTAGATATGTCATTGGGGGTCTAAAATGTAGTGACGCCAAGAGGGGCAAGGTGGACCTGGCTGCTGACACTGTATGCTCCTGAGTTGGACAAAATAAACATTAGCTCAGATTTTCAGTGGGCACTGGCTTTGGAGGTTGAGTAGCAGGGTATAGTCTATAAGATGGCTGATGAGATGCATAGAGATCAGGGCAGTGCTTTTTATCTTGGGTCGGGTACCACCTGGGGCCTATTTGATGGACAGCAGAAGGCCTATACCAGCACCCGTGCCCTTCCTTTCCCTAGAATACCCACCGTTCCTCTCCTGGGAAGTTAGAAAGGGAAAGCCCAAGTGTGATCTTTCCTAAGGCCACTGCTGCATACTCCTAATAATTAATAATTCTTTTGTTATGAAAAATGACAATATTAATAGGAAATCTAACATAACAGTGAACTTGGAGTGGGGTGCAGAAACCTTTTACACTTGGCTTCATCTCCCGTTCTCTGCCACCATTCCTGATTATCAGAAAATCAGAAAGGCTTTAAATGACCATTCGTCTGTCGCTTCCCTTTGTTCCTTTCTTCTCCATCTAATTCAGTGGAAATACTTGGGCCACATACACGTGGTTTGGACCCAGTTATAGCCTCCCTGTAAGTAAGGTTAAAGGTGGAAAAAAATTTGATTCTTTTATACAGTCCATAAATACCTGGAATTGAGGATTTTTGAGGTTTGACGTGGTGACAAGGAATCCTGTCGTGGCCGAGTTTGTAAACCAGTGGGTGAGATGAGATGCTAGAAAAGATCTAACCAGAGGCAAGCAAGGGCAAACATGGAAAGTGTAACTGCAACTAAATTATACTGTCTGTTGGGAGAGTTCCTCCACCATCAACCCTGGGTCATGTGCCTGCTATACTTGGGAAGGGATCATATTTACTGGAAGGGGACTGGGGAAGTGGGGCTCATCAAAACTTTGTGAAAGCCTCTCTCCTTGAAACAGGCTTGAAGTGCAGACATTGGCATTTATGACATGGGGTTGGCCATGCGTCAATAACATTGTCGTAGATTCTTCTAGACTGGTCTCTGTTCTCAGATTTCATATGCATTTATTGCTGCAGGATCCTAGATGCCGTGGCTATAGGGGCTCCTGGTTCCAGTAAAAATTAAATGAATCTGGATCATTGGTTCCTCTCTCGTTACTGTTATTTTATTGACCAGATTAATTTAGTTATGATCAGCTTAACCCAAGGTTAGAGTGAGGGTGGTGGGATCAAGGCAAGCTTCAGAAGGGACTCACTGAAGAATTGTTAGTAGATGGCTCAGGCCTCTGTGCCTAACCTTGTGACACCTAGATTTTGTCTGAAAGGGCCACTGATCACTTCACCTTGAGGGAGCTGTGTTGTGTCTCTAGAGGATGGATCCTTTCTGATTGCTTCTTTAATTTTAGTCCCTGTATGTTTGTAGTTGGCTTGTTGATTCCTGCTGCCCATGTGAATGTCCTATATTACATTAGTCATCCCCAGTGAATCACTTTGATACACAAGGTTTAGGGCATTTACTGCCTGCCCAGAGTGGAAGTCTAATTAGACACCTGATCAGCAGCTATACCTGTAGTCTGACATGTTAAAAAATGTACGCTCTGCCCTTAGCATAAGGGTTGTCGAAGCACAGACACCGCTTTGGACCTTTAAACTTTCTGATTGATCTATAAAAAAAGAACTTTTTGTATGGTACCAGTTTATCCCCAACAGATGGTTTATTAAGTAAAAATCAGCTTTAAGACAAACATGTGACAATTATTTTATTCTCTGCCACAGAATTCCTACTGTTGATGAACCCCTAATTGGAATTTGATTCTGGCACGGAATGAAAAACAGAGACATACTGTGAGGACAGAGTGCCAAAAATAGCCCACCGAGCAGCACAAAGGATCAGAGCAGTCCTACCTCGTGTTTTCTTTAGGCCCCTTTTCTTTCCTTTCATACAGAGAAGACCATTTGGCCCCAGTGCCATCCCATTTTGTGGTTAAGAGATGGAAACATTAAAAGGTGTGGTCCAGGCTAGCAGTAAGGAAAAGATCCAGGATTTCTGATGAGTTCTGTTCTGGGTGTGCTGCAATTGACAAGTGTCCCAAGCTCAGCTGCCCTTAACCAGCTCTCCCTCATACCCAGAATTACTGTGGTTACTAGGTCTCTAGAACTTTTCTGCTGAAGTGCCAGCGCTGCTGGAGAGGAGTGACATCAGCAACATCAAAATGGCTAAAAATGACTGGCCATTTGCTATCTGATGGGTTCTGTACTACATGCTGTACATACATTACCTCATTTAATGCTGGTAAAACCTTTTGAGATCTGTGCTGTTATTTCTGTGGTTTGCAGATGAGAAAATGGAGGCACACAGTGGTTAAATGACTCACTCAAGGTCAGGCAGCTAATAGGGGATAGCGCTGGCATAAGTGCTGGTCCAGTTATGTTTGGCCCCTAACCATGATGTTACTTACCTGACACATTTAAGTGTGATCATTTGGCCATTAGTGCCCGTTTAATACACTAGGCTGGACTTGGCAATTGAATAGCAGTCACTCACCTGTATGCCTGGTCTAATGGCACGTAGGAAGCAGAGTTTTAGAATGGGGTCTGTGTGTGTGTATAGAGGGGTATAAGTCCAGAGCAAGGTTCCACACCTCATCTATTGCAGTGCATCCAACACTAGAAAATCCAAAATCGTTGCAGTGGGGGACATCAGTGGGGGCCTTACGACTATCCCTGAAGTTAGGTTTTATTCATGGCAATGTCTCATCAAGTAGCTTGACTGGCTCAGGGACTGAAATCAGCACAAACTCTTCCCGTGAAGCCTGCTGAGTGCCTCATTGTCAGCTGCCCTGAAACATGTGGTTTGAAAAAAACCACCTATGCTTGACACAGCCACCAGCCCTGGCTGGGGGAAACAAAGCAGCCTCGGGTCCCAAGGGATGCTGCAGTGAAAAGAACCCCAGGTGGTCTGCGGAATTACCAGCTTCCGAGAGGTAGCCTTTCCTCCGAGCCTGGGGGCACCAGGTCCGCTTGGCTTCTAACTCGCCATATGGCATGCGGTATTGGGCCGGGCTGCTCTGCTCAGTCTCGGGTGTGATGTGGTACTTAATGCTGTGGAATTATTTCCTTACTCAATTAAAAAAATACCTCGCTCTAAATCCTCATCTGTTTCTCCCCGCAAGCCCCCCTGCCAATCCCCTAGGCACTGAGTGTATTTTCTACTTTCCTCCTTGCCTGCCCGTCCTTTCTTTTGGCTTTTTTCCCTCAAAACTCCTCCTCCCTCCACCGACTTAAAAGTGCAACAGGAGAAGGGAGTGTGGGTACACACCCTGGGCCTGGATTCTCACAAAGTAGCTGATCCTTGAGACCCGGCCATTCCTTTTCTGAGGACAGCTTCAGGTTACTTCTCCCCTGCTGTGTTTTTCAGGCCCCAAACATCTCCCACAGAGCTTGAAGTCCTAAGAATTGAATGGTGTGTCTTGAAGGCCCCAGTGAACAATGCTAACGGTTCCTGGGATAGACCCTGCCTGAATTTATGAGCATTGGCCTGTCCAGAGTTTGCATCAGAATTACTTGGGGAACCTGTTACAATGCATATTCCTGGGTCCTACCCGAAACCTACAGAGTTATAACTGCATGTGTGTGCTGGCTTGTGTGCAAGAGGCAGGAGACAGGCTCGAGAACCTGCATTTAAAAAATAAATTCCTAGCCAGTGCACACGGCAGTTGGAGCGCTATCCTCATAAGGTTCTTAAGCAGGGAAGAACCATGATCAGAATTTTTTTTAAAGGAAAAAATCTGGTGACCATGTGGAGGTGTTCTGGCCTGGGGCCAAGTAAAGATTCAGGAAGGAAAAGTCACTTAAAAAGCTGTTGTAGAGGGGGACAAAATCACAGGTCACCTAGGGGAGACCAACAGAAGGTTCTGCTTTCAGATGTTGGGGAAGAAGTTGGAAGTCTGGAATAAAATGCTACTTTCTCTGAGGCTCCACCTCAGGCCTCTCCCCTAGAATTTTCTATCCTTTGCTTTTTAAAAAAAAAAATCTTAGAGAGCTGTGCCTTCATCCATGTCCATTACAGGGAAAGCACTCACCTCTCCTGTTGCAACCAGAGTTCAGAGGTATGCTGTCTCATCTCTGTGAAGGATTGTGATTCTGGAGCAGTGGATCCAAAGAGTGGTTCTCAAAGTGTGGTCCTCTGATCACCTGCATTGGAATCAGCGGAAATGCTGGTTAAAATGCAAATTCCTCGGCCTTGCCTCAGACCTACTGAGTCAGAATAGGAGCTCCCAGATCTGCATTATAATCAGCTGTCCAGGTGACACTGAGATGTAATGAAGTTTGAAAAGCAGTGTTCTCCAGTGTTGATGTCTTTATACTTCCTGGGACATTCTTGGCCTCTGTTTCTGCCTATGGAAATCCCTGATCTGCTTACCCTAACAGAGGCGAGGTCGCCATGTTCTGTTGCTCTGGAGATGAGAAATATGGGGAGATACCATTGTAGTGCAGGGGAGCTGGGGAACCCCAAGATGCAGTGGCTTAACTGGAGATTGAGGGGAGGGACCCAGGGTTTGTACTTAGAATTTGTGCCCTTGAGCTGGGATTGCAAAAGGGCAGGAAGCCCAGGGCAAACCAGCCACAAAATGAGCCAGCCCAGACCACTGACTGCACTCAGCCATGAATCCCACCCCCACAGCAATCCTGTTTGAGGGTGAGGATGGAGGTCATGGCGGGGCAGGGCTCTGGACTGGAAAGTGAGACCAAATTCCTGCTCACCTGATACGTGCACGGGCCGGGAGTGGGCAGAGTGCTGGGCAGCTTGGATTCCGCTTCCCCGCTGGCCTTGCCTGTGGGAACCCTCTTTTGTCCTCAGCCAGCACAGCACCTTGTCCCGTGACCTGGGCCACCCTACTCTGACCGCGGCAACTGACCCCGAGGCCCTCCCACCTCTTTCATCTGAGGAGTGAAGGGCTGTACTTTCCTGGGATCTTTTGCTGAAATCCTCAGAGGCCCTGGGATAGCAAATATCAAGGGACAGTCCACATTCCTTGTGAGACTCAAGCTACAAGAAGGTCTGTCCAGGGTGAAGGTGAGGTCTGGGGACTCCGTGCGTCAGCTCAGGCTGCTACAGCAAAGTTTCATAGGCTTGGCGGCTTGGACATTCCTTTCCTCACAGTTCGGGGGGCTTGAAGTCTGAGCCCAGGGCGCCGGCGTGGTCGGGCTCTGGGGAGGAAGCTCTTCCTGGCTGCACACATCTGCTCCGTCCTCACAAGGCATTTCCTCTGAGTGCTCTAGAGGGAGAGAGTCTTCCTCTTTTTATAAGACCACTGGTCCTATTGGATTAGAACCCTGCTTTATGACCTCATTCAACTGTAAGTACCTCCTAAGGGCCCTGCCTCCTAGTATAGTCATACTGTGGGGTTGGGGCTTCAACATACGAATTTGGCGGGGAGCACGCTTTGGCCTGTAGCACCCGGCATCACTTGTGGGTCTTTGGAAAGGCTTCACCTTCCATGTCCTCAATCAAGATCTCCACCTGAGTAGAGCCAGGGAGTTGGCAAGCGCTTCAGATAATTCTGATGAACACTGATGTTTAAGAATCACTGCTTTAAAGGTCCACTGTATGTAGTTCGTATGATGCCAGCGTTTCTCAAGCTGGTTTTTTTCGCCCAGCATTATCTCTTGGTGGGTAGCACAG
This sequence comes from Camelus ferus, assembly GCF_009834535.1. NCBI lineage: Eukaryota > Metazoa > Chordata > Mammalia > Artiodactyla > Camelidae > Camelus > Camelus ferus. The sequence continues at coordinate 98,621,510 of NC_045732.1, read as the reverse complement.
TCTTAACTTCTAATTATTCTTGGCTGAAGTAGGGCTTTCTTCTACGCATCCTCAACCGGCAGTTCTCCAGCTTTAGTCCGGATCTTGTTCAAAAGCAGATTCTGATTCAGCAGGTCTGGGGTGGAGCCCGAGGTTCTGTATTTCTAATAAGCTCCCAGGTGATGCTGTCGCTGCGGCCAGGTCATGGACGACAACTTTGAGTAGCAAGATCCGCAACCATTGTTCCAAGTTTAAAGGTGAGCCTCTAATTCAGGGCCAGCAAATTCAGATGTCTTCACTGGCCAGGCCGGAAAGTAACTGTAAATGTGTGAAACCACCAGAGGTAACATGAGTAGGCTGTGACAGAAGCTGTAGGCATTCACTTAGATGTTTTTGAAGCACACTGGGCTGGCCATATAGGCTCAGGCTTCTGTCTGAGGCAAGTGACTTGCTAGTCCAAGTATTTTAAGATTTGTCAAAAAAGTATTTATTTTCCCATCTCCCCACTTTATGGGTTTGCAGATTTTGAGCTTAGTCCCTTTCACTCTTCCTCTCCCTGCTCCTAACTGGCACTGCCTAATGTTGCTTTGTAAGCATCTTTAGGGGTTATTCTTATAAAATGTGTGTCCTATATGAGCAACAGGGTTGTAACTCTTCAAGGACAGGAACTGAGCCTCGTTCCTTTTGTCTCCCCTCAGTAATGTTTAGTTCCGTGTTCAGCTCAGAGAGGGCACTTGGTCACTGATGGCTAACTGATTCACTGTCAGGACCAGGACTCACTTCAGAAGAGAAGTGAGTTCACTAGGATGGCTGAGATTGGTAGATAAGGACCACATCCTATGTGATCAGCATACCTCCTAGTTTGAAGAAGGCAAGCCAGAATTTTTCTTTTTTTTTTTTAAGAAACATTGAATGTTTCCAATATTAGAACACAAACCAGGCTTGCTCAACTGCTATTGTTTTGAATTAAGCAGGATGTGTTGTGTTTGCAGCTTCTGGACTCACTCGATCTGCTATTTTTGGTGCTCTTCATTAAATAGGTTGTTGATATGTAAATACACAAGTTGCTATGCAAAATTGCCCTAATTTTCTTGTGAACTTTCTTCCTGCAGCTTGTGAAAAGGCATTTTGTTACTTCCCCACATTCAAGAATATTTTAAATACTTGCAGCTAAGTTGTGCTAAACCAATTGTCAAAACTTGGGAGTGTACCATAAAAGAAAATTGATACAGATAAAATCAACCCATTTGCATGGTCTTCTGTTTGTTTATATGTATGCAAATGTATTTGTATGTGGCATAGATATACACACATTGCGTAAATGGCTGAAGATTCAACTGGAGTTAATGACCATACACAGGGAAGAACTATTAGCATATCAATTAAGAACCTGTCTGTCATGCTATTGTAAAACACAGGCATTTGTTAGCTTAAAGAGGAACTCTTTCCCTCACTGAAAATTTGCATTCTATAGACTATTAGCTGACTTTCGCTAGAAAAGAGATTTCTGTTCAAAAAGCAAAAGGTTGTAGATGACTAGTCAACCAAAGAAGTATAAATATGAGCTGAATTGAATACTTTGTGATTCCTTACTTTCTCATTTGTTCAGCTGTTGATTAATCAGATGGGTACAGGTTGAACAAGGGGTTCTAGTAGTGAACGAGACACCCATGGTCCTTGGCTTCTGTCATCAGTGTGTGTATGTGTGTATTAGATCCTTTGGGCTGCTCTAATGAAAATATCATAGACTCAGCAGCTTAAACAAACATTTCTCACAATTTTGAGGGCTAGGAAGTCCAAGATCAAGGTGCTGGCAGACTTTGTCTGGTGAGAGCTCCCTTCCTGGTTCATAGATGGCTGTTCTTGCTGTCACCTTACATGGCAGAAGGGGAAGGAGCTCTGAGGTGTCTTTTATAAGGGCATTAAACCCTCATGACCTTATCACCTCTCAAATGCCCATGTGCTAATACCATTGTCTTGGGGGTTGGGTTTCAACATAAGACTTTGGGGGAGGGACACAAACTTTCAGTCTCTAGCAATGTATTTTCTATGTTATAGTAATTATAACAATATTTTCTTTATATAATTGAAGAATTATACAGTAAGAAGATGCCTCGAAATTGCCATTCAACTTATTCCTTCGTCCTTCAGGTAGCTGGAACAAGTTGTGCGGGGTTGCAGGCACACTGAGTGATGAACCCCACTCATATCTCCTGGGTACTTATTTCTGTGTATACCCATCTGACATATTTGAACTACAAGCACTTGTCTGTGTGCTTTTTCTGGTGTCTGGTGCTCATGTGACCTATGCTGGGGAGTTAACACATGTCTCACAACCAGTGAAGCAGCCCTCAACCAAGAACTGATGGGAATTGGTGGATAAATACCCCAAATCCCTCCCACTCTCTGGGGATAACTCTGAGGAGTGTTCTGTACTGTCTTACAGAGGTCCCCAGTGGGATTGAGCCCCAGTTACCCATAATGGCGACCTGCTCAGTGATCACTCTGTATAGGCTTCCTTTTCTCCCTGCAACACTTCCCTATTTTCGTACTGGTGCTTCCTGGGATCACTCTCAAAATATACCACTTTATGTCACAGTCTTGTCTCAGGGTCAGCTTCTGGGGGAACCCAACCTAAGTGACGTATCAACCCACGGTTATCCGAGGATACATGATAGAATTGTATATTCAAAGGCAGATTTATTTTGAAAACCACATATAATATAAAATACATGACTATCATTCATAGACAAATATAATTACATTGTTTATTTTTGTCAAACATTTATGTCCATGATCAGCTAATTAAGTATACTTGGGGAAGCCTTTATCTTCAAGAAAAAGTAAAATTCTTTTATGATTTGGAAAATAGAACCCCACTTTTCTGGTTGGGCAATTTCACAATTTTGTGTATTGGAATTTTCATAAAGCCAGTTGGTACCTTTAAAGATTATAAAACCCTTACAGGAATCATACCACAATAAAGGTGTTAAAAATAAAAATAAAGACCAAAAAAAAAAAAGATTTTGAAACCTGTTTTAGGATCTGACTACCTCTTTTCATCCCTTCCTACCCCTTCTGCCCCTGTAACTCAGGTCTTCCTGGGATAGTGTTTGCCTGAGGGGTCACAACATAACCCAAAGCTCACCTCATCTTGTTTCATTTTCTGTTGTCTTTTTTGCTGTTTTCTCTCATCCACAGCCTATGTCTGTTTCCTCTATCTTGAATGGAATCTCCAGAATTTCCCTTTGCAGCCCCATAAACGTACTGCATATATTTCTCTTTCCTTTATTGGTGGTGAGGAATTGAGAAAGTTGTCTGATTTTTATCAGACTTAAAGTATTCCAGTCTATGAATAATACAATGTAGGTAGTGAAAACAGACAAGCAAAAAAACTGTTGGGCTTATGGGCAGTACTGAAGATGTATAACATACACTTTTTATACTTGTACATTTTATGTACGTGTACTAGGATTTATTTACCTCTCTCATTTTAACTTCATTCTTCCCTCCAGTCCCCTGTGACTCTTAAAAGATTCTTTCATTTGTGAGCTTGAACATGGCCATTCCTTGGTAAGGAAGCATATGAGAAGTTCCCCGAAAAGAAAGGAGGATTTGGCTTTGGTTAGTAAAGCCTTTGTTGGGAGCACTCCACATTGCCTGCCCCAGTTGCTGGTCTGGATACTTGAACTCTTGCCTTTTTCTACAAATGTCTTGGTTCAGGATATTTTCTTAGACTTTGACCCGTTTTTGTCTTTATTTTCCATGTCCAGTCTCCTGGCGTAACTCACTACCTGTTACGAATTCTTGCACATGATAGGTGTTGGATAGATATTTCTTAAGTATTGGATATATCCCCTGACCCTTGCTTACATAATTCTTCTAAGGCTTATACGGCATTGAAGATCTGAACCCTCGACTCAGGACTCCAAATTTTGCCCAGAACTCTGGCTCCTGGGTAATTTCCCAGGGCTGGTAAGGTCTACTGCCTGGATTTTTCCCTTCACCCCCAGCCTGGCCTCAGTTTCCTGGAGTTTAGTTCCTTGTACCGTGATTTGCTGACCGTGATGCTGAAAGTCCAGTATAGATAATGTAACTAGAATGTTCACAACAAAGGAGCAAGTTACCAAATCTGAGCTGCACAATTCTGTTTACACTTTTATTTTGAAGGATAATTATGTCTTTGCTTAAGTAAGACCCTATGCATTGAGTGCAGATGTCAGAGCAAGAAAGTGTTGACTAAGACTGGGTTCCTGCTGTGAAGTGCAAGATGCGTGAAATTCTAGCATATGTGCAGAAATTCAAACCCATCATTTACTGACAGGCAATAATTACTTTAATGAAGTCAGGAGACTATTTCAAACAAGCAATTAGAGTTAACAATAAAACTGTAAACAGGACCCTAATTAATGAATTTTCAAACTGTACTTTCCTCCTCTGTGAATGCTATGAGCTATAAAACGAATGAGGAGAATAACTCATATAATTGAATACTTATGTCATGCTGGGCACTGTGCCAAGCCCTTTACCTGAGTTGTCTTATTTATTCCCCACAACAACTCTGAGGTGAATACTAGTACTATTCCCATTTTGCAGATGTAATTGAGTCTCAGAGCTGAAGAAATTTCTGAGTCACACAGGTTAGTAAATGGTGGACATGGGATTTAAACATGGGTTCGTTTGACTCTAGAACCCAAGCTCTAAAGTATGACACCTAGATGATGATGTCCATATAGCACATATGTCAAACCCACTTCCCATTGTGTTGGTGAGTAGGTGCTAATAGGAAGCACATGGTACATTCAGATTAAGATAATTTGAAGAGGGATGGCTCATGAATGGACTGTTTACAGAGCTGTAGGTATAAAGGGTCTACAAAGTGTAGCATAGTAATGTCAAACGGAGCTGTTACTGTGTCTGAGTTGAAGGGACAGGAGGGAGCAGTTACAGGCACCCAGAAGGAGAGATTCAAACAGAGGAGGCTGATAGAAGGGGGGCCAGTTATCTTAGTCTAGAGGCACAGTCAGACCAAGGCAACCTCACAGGGAGGAAGCCAGGGGAATAAATAACCTCACCTCACCTCCCTCTCTCCTTTCAGTTTCTTTTCTGGGCTCCCCATTGGCCAGATCTAATCAGAAGCCAGACAGTAGTCTTATGGGTTGGTTACCTGGAAAATGTGTTGGAATGGCACATGCAAATGTAGAATGGATTTGCTTCTGAAGTCCACGGAGGCCTGCCCAGCATTGTGCCTCTTTCTTCAGGGTAGGAAGTATAAGCAACTTGTCTCTTACTTTAGAAAGAATATCTATACATATCCCAGATCACTAAACCTTCTCAAAACATCCCCAACGTGGCAAGCCCCTGAACTTCTGCAAAAATGTTTCTTCTATCTCACAGAGGTATATAGGATTCTTGCTACTTCTCATCAAGTCATTAGCCATATACTATCATGTAATAAAGCAGCATGATGTTCAGGGGCCCCTGGACTATATTATGACAGGAGGAGAATTGACAATCCTAGGGTGTGAGAGTGAAGATATACTATTGTTCCTACATGTCAGTTCGGACTGCTTGTAATTTTCCTTAGTGGTCAAGATGGAAAAGAAAGCATTCTAGAGCATTCTCCAGGTCAATAGCTGTGTACCAGGTGTCAAGGGATATTTTGATTTTTATCTAATAAAGATATCATATCTGGAACCACAGTTGTGATTGGCATCACCATGTGATGGAGTTTATGATATTTGCTGTCATTCACCAAGACCCACCTGAGCTTTTGCACCAGCCACACAGGCAAGTTAATTGGGGATGTGGTGAAAAGCATCATCCTGGTGCCGTTCAGTTCTTTGAACATGGCACTAGTCTTTGCAGTCTCTCCAGGGATGTGATGTATCATTGGGTTTACTATTGTGTTGGGGGAGAGGCAGTTCCAGGAATTGATCCTACTGTAATAGTCCTTGCTGCACAGGCCACGGAACAAAAGAGGAGAATCTTCCAATTACTAAACTGCTACTCCCATTTCAGCTAATCTGAGGCTGGGAAAATAGCCAGAGGATGAAGCTTCTGTCCCATTGGACTAATGGTTATCTACTACCTGACTTCCAGAAGTCCCCATTGTGACAGGTAGACCATGGTGGCATTTTGGTTTTTGGGAATCAGTGTAAGCTTAGAGTTTCTATCTAATAATCCCCCAGAGAACTGAGTGGTTTTCTCTCCCTAGTATATGGCCATAAGTACCGCTGGAGAAGGCTTAGAGATTTACAGTTTACTCCTGCAGCCTCAAGGGCTTCACTCCTGTGAACTGACTTTCATTTGGGAATTGTAGAAGAGGCCAAGAATTGTCACTGCAGTGAGCTGAGTTAGGTTTCTGCTTAGCAGACCAAGATTCGTTCTGCTTATATGGGCCCAGCAGCACATCGGTAGGCTTGATATATTTCATTTTGAGACCTCCATGGTGAATTAACCATCACTATAGATCCCTGCAGGTCAACACTGATTACCATTTTGTTTCTGAGTCTTAGTGTGTAAATTGCACCTACTATGTTGCTGATTGTTAAGTGACACCATCCTGCCATTAGCACTTTGGGATCCCATATTCCCATTGAGAACAGGACACATAGTTCCATGATAGCATCCCTTACTGTCATCTATGACCTACAGAAGATGCCATCACAGAACTCTCCCTCATTGATGGTGCTCCCCTCACCGATGTTTGTCTTAATGACTTGATGAAGGAAGTGTCCAGGCCCTTGTGGACTAATTGCTATGGCCATTTGATCTCCCAAGACATTGTCATCTACCTGAACTTCATTCCATGCTGTGATGGGTAGTCATTTGAGTGATTATGATGCCACTGCATGCCACAGATAACCCATTCCTATTTTTCCTCAGCAAGGAGGTTATTGTAGTACTCCTCAGCGTGACCACATGAATCTCAAATCTCACTTTGAAAGTCTGTTTCTTGGGACCACTGAAGGAATAATTACTGTATCAGATCCCAACGGAAATAAAGTAGAAAATCAGCATCATTCATGGAAGATTTACTTACGAAGAGATTATTTATAAAGGCGTAGGTGGAGAAACTGCAAGAGATTGTATCATACTTCAAGGATGGTAGCAGTGAAGACACGACCAGTCCTCCACTCATGGAATAAAGGGAGGTACCAGTTACCAGACCTTGGAAGGGGAGAGTTGTGTAATGGGAGACTATCTCTTTTTTTTTTTTTTGGCAGGAGGGGGTAGGCAATTAGATTTTTTATTTATTTTTACTTGAGATACTGGGGATTGAACCCAGGACCTCGTGCATGCACACACTCTACCACGGAACTATACTCTCCCCCAAGCGAGACTATCTTGAGAGGATCAATGATCTTTGGATAAGGGACGCAGCCAGGCCAGAGAAACTTTGCAGGGAGGAAGCCCGAGGATTAAATACCCTGACCTTACTTTTTGTCTCCTTCTGATCTCCAGTGGAGGTTGCATTGGCCAAATCCGTCCTGAAGCTAGAGGGAAGGGGCCAGTTGGTAAGGTCCATATAAGTCACCTTCTGAAGGCAGAGAGCAGGGTGAAGCCTGGGGAGTATATCTAGAGGGGTGAGTGGAAATTGTCCATCTTGCCATATATGAATAGAACATCCTCATCTACCACGTGCTCTACTTAGGTTCAGATAGCTTCTCACAGTTGTCAGCTAAGCAGAAAATATGAAACCTACACCAAGTGGGGCTTCATGCCTTTCTAAGTGGTTATGACAAAGTTATTTAATGTCTCATGAGCATCTGATAATGCAGTCACTATATTCTTTATTCTGTGAATTTAAGCCAAGTAACTTTATTTATTTACATGACTGTGTCTTCTCAGTGATCAGTCATTTACAAATGTGCCTAAAGTTTGGCTGTGACTTTCGATTTTTACCTCCCATTCCTCAAGACTTTCTCATTTCTGTCAAAAATACCCCAGCTGGAAAACTGGGGTCATCTTTGTTATATCCATCTTGTCCTCTAACGTCAAGCCAGTTGCCAATTAGAGTTAATTTTTCTTCTAATTTCTTTTACAGCCCCAATTTCTCTCCTGTTAACACCACCTTAATACAAACCTTTGTCACTTCACACCTGGATTTTAGTGATAGCCTTTTTTTGATAGTTCTTTTTTCTTTATTTTTATTGAAGTATAGTTGGCTTACAATGTTGTATCAATTTCTGGTGTACAGCATAATGCTTCAGTCATACATAAACATACATATATTCATTTTCATACTCTTTTTCATTATAGGTTACTACAAGATACTGAATATAGTTCCCTGTGCTATACAGTAGGACTTTTGTTTATTTTATATATAGGAGTTTGTACCTGCAAATCTCCAATTCCTAATTTATTCCTTCCCATCCCCTTTCCCCTCGGTAACCATAAGTTTGTGAGTCTGTTTCTGTTTTGTAAATAAGTTCATTTGTGTCTTTTTTTTTTTTTTTCTAAGATTCCACATGTAAGTGATATATAGTATTTTTCTTTCTCTTTCTGGCTTGCTTCACTCAGAATGATCTCCAGGTCCATCTATGTTGCTGAAAATGGCATTATTTTTGTGGCTGAGTAGTATTTCATTGTGTATACATACCATAATGTCTTTATCCAGTCAAGTGATAGCCTCTTAGTTGCCATGTTAATCTTCTTAGATGGTTACTTTGAATGTAAAACTACTCTCAAAAATGCCAATGACTCCTCAATATCTCCAGGAACAGGGCCACATTCCTTAGAATGCCATTCAAAGTCATCCACAATTCAGTTGCCACTTTTCTCTCAAAACTTGTCTGTCAATAGTTTGACCAGACAATTCTACTCCAGTGAAATCACTCTGCTCCTTGTGTCCTCAAACTGTTCAATGCTTTTCCCCTTTAAGGTGTTGCCTCAAGTTGATCCTTCCTGGAATGGCCTCTTTCTTCCACTGCAGTTGTCTAAGCCCCATTCTTCACTTGAGGCACAGCTTCTGTCTGCCCCACTGCTGCCACCTTGCCAAGACTGCCTGTACTCAGTCTTCAGTGAGATCTTCTAAATTCGAGTAATACTTGCTATCTATGGATAGCCATAGTAAAGCTAGTGCCTATTTCCTAGGGCTTTTGAAAATGGTCCTTTGTTTTTTTACAGGTTTGCTGTGAGGCTTATATAACTTAATATATAAAATTTTTTTAGAATAATGTCTGGTACATAGTAAGCTCTCAAATTTTAGCTATTGAAATGATTAGGATTGTAACTCATCTGGCAATTAGTAAAGTACTTTGTATTGTTAGCTTTGCCTGTATATGAAATGTTTTCCTAATTAAATTTGATTACCATCCCTATGAAGGATGGATTTTTTATCCATTTAGTATTTTCAACATTCAGCATAGAGCCCGGCAGAGTGGGCCTGAAGAAATGCTTACTGTGTAGTAGGTGATGGTGAGATGCCTGCTGCTCTAGTCTCTGCTGCTTTTGAAAAGTGGCTGCAGTCTATCAGTTTGACTGATCTTTGATTGCATCAGAAAGCTGGTAGGTACCTCACAGATGCTTTCCTTCCATGCTACTGTCTTCTAGATGGTAAAATTGAGGTTCAAGGGAGAGGAAGGACGTGCCTAAATCCAGAGTTGCCAGTCAGAGACAGAGACAGGGCTAGAACTCAGAATGTATTCTAGATCAGTTAGTTGAACAAATATTTATTGAGCACCTAAAATGTGTCAAGGACTACGCTATTTGTTAGGGACATATCTGGGACCAGGACAGAGTCCCATGCTTTCATGCCATTTACATTTTAATGGTGGAGAGAGACATAATCAAATATATAAGCAAACAAACAAAAAGGAATAGTTATTGTGAAGGAAATAGGGTGATTGAAGGACTAACAGAATGAAGAGGTAGGTAATTTGGTAATTAGGTAATCTTCTGATGTGATAGTCAAGCTGAGTTCTGCATGACGAGGAGACAAAGGAAGATCTGGGCAAAGGTGGTTTCAGGTACGTGGAAGAGTGGCCTAATTGCAAAGGCTCTGAGGTAGGAATGAGGAGTGTTCCAGGAATTGGAAGTGTGGCCAGCGAAGCCAAGACCTAGTGCATGAGTGAGAAAGTGGTAGGATTGGAGGTCAGAGAGCTAGGCAGGAGTCTAGTCACACAGACTCTGTAGGCTCTAGTTAGGATTTTGTGTTTTAGTTTTATGACCCTATTGATGTTTTACAATGATCATTTGGGCTGTTGTGTGGAATAATAATCTATACAGAGAAGGACAAGGATGTGTCCAAGCAGAGGTGAACGTGTAGATTGTTGCCCAGTAGAGAGGCAAATAACTTTTTTTTTTGCCATGCCCATCGTAAAAAAAAAACCTAGTTATGGCTTTGTTGGATATTAACTAGTTTTGTATCTAACTCATAAATAATATCCTAACGTTACTACAAATATTTAGCTTCTCAAATGGTCTTTGGAGCAGATTTAAGATCTTACTGGTTCCTGCATTAATTAATGCATTGGCCCAAATCTTTGACATGTATTTCTTTGAATCATAAGTTTACCTTATTGAATATAAAACTTGAACAAGTGGAAGCAGACAGCATATTTAGAGGGCAATTGCAGTAGTCCCAGCGAGCTATGACAATGGCTTAGACTAGAGTGGTGGTAGTGAACATGGCTCTAAGTGATTGGATTCCTTATTTGTTGGAGGCAAGGCCAATAGGATTTCTGATTGATGGAACATGGAAGATCAAGGAAAGTGTAATCAACAAAGATTCCTAGGTTTTTTGCCTAAGTAACTGTTAGTGCCATTAACTGAAGTAGGGAAGATTAGAGGTGGAGAAGATTGGCAGAACACATGAGGTGGAAAATGGAAAGTCCAGTTTTAGGTACGCTAGATCAAAGGTGTCAATTAGTTGTCTATGTGGAAATGTGAAGTAGGCTCTAGGATGAGTTTAGAACTTAAGAGGGAATTCTGGGCTAGAGATGAAGACTTGGGTGTCATTAGAATTTGCGATGTTTAAATCCTGGACCTGGATGGAGTTGGTGTTCTTAAGGGGATTTTGAAAACATGGATATTAGGCTCCATTACATATTCAGAACATTTAGGGCAGGATCTGGAACTCCAAATCCCATGATCCCGGTGATGACTGTGACAGTGAGAAACAGATCTAGACAGAGTGTGGCAAACTTCTGTTAAGGTCCAGATAGTAAATATGTTAGGCTTTCTGGGCTATGCAATCTATCCACCTTTGCCACTAAAGTAGGAAAGCAGCCATATAAATGCCTTAGTGTAGCTGTGTTCCAATAACATCTTATTTATGAACCTGAAATTTGAATTTTGTATAATTTTTATGTCACAATATTTTTCTTTATCGAATACTCATTTTTATTTTTTTAGATTCCACAGATAAGTGATAATGTACAGTATTTATTTCTCTGACCTATTTTACCTAAACATAATACCCTCCAGATCCATCCATGTTGTTGCCAAGGGGAATAGTTTCTTTTTATTGCTGAGTAGTATTCCACTGTGTGTGTGTGTGTGTGTGTGTGTGTGTGTGTGTGTGTGTGTGTGTGTGTGTGTGTATGTGTGTGCGCGCACGTGCGCCGTATCTTCTTCATACATTCATCTGTTGATGGACACCTAGGTTGCTTCCATATCTTGGCAATTGTAAATAATGCTGCTGTAAACATTGGGGTCCAAGAATCGCTGAAGTTACTGTTTTCATTTTCTTTAGATATATACCCAGGAGTGGAATTACTGGATCATATGGTAGTTCTGTTTTTAGTTTTTTGAGAAATCTCCGTACTATTTTCCACAGTGGCTGCACCAATTTACATTCCCACCAACAGTGTAGGATGGTTCCCTTTTCTCCACATCCTCACCAACATTTGTTATCTGTAGTCTTTTTGATGCTAGCCATTCTGGCAGGTGTGAGGTTTTTAATTTGCATTTCCCTGAATGGTTAGCAATGCTGAGCATCTTTTCATGTGCCTATTGGCTGTCTTTATGGCTTCTTTGGAAAAATATCTATTCAGGTCTTGTGCCCAGTTTTTTAATCGGGCTTTTTATTTTGATACTGAGTTGTATGAGCTGTTTATATGTTTTGGATATTAACTTTTTATCAGTCATAATATTTGCAAATATTTTCTCCCATTCAGTTCTCTTTTCTTTTTGTCAATGGTTTCCTTTGCTTTACTTGTTAAGTAAGCACAGTTTCTCATTGTGTTAGTTTTCTTGGGTGTTATTTTGCCTGAAGTGGGGTGAGTTTGAAGGCTAAACTGTTTGGGGCCACGTGTTCTTTGTATTCTTCATCCTAAATTCTTTTCTTTAATGTGGCTCCAAATCTGTTAGGTTTTCTCTAAGATGCAGAGAGAAGAAAAAAAGATACCAGGCATGTCAACGGGGGGCGGGGGGCTGGGGGCTCCGGCATGGACCTGCTCTGTTCAGTCCCCTCTGGAGTGTGCCAGATGGGGACAAGTGGAATGCCATTGTAGTCAGGGCATCAGCAGAGCCCCAGAGCTGGAAGACCAAGGCCAGCAGGAGGAGGCTGGGTCAATACCAGAGAAGACAGTTAGCCTCAGCCCACCTTCTTACATCCGCACTGTCCCCTGTGGCCTGCTTCCTGTATGTGAAACGGGTCTCTGCGGTCCGTGGATGGCTGGGGATTGAGGCAGAGAAGCCTCATCCCATGTGTTTGGCCCTGGCTGGCCCAGAGGAGAGCCCTGTGGAGGTCTTGCTCAAAATCCAGGATGGAGAGAGAAAATGCTTGCAGAATGACAAGTAGTGGAGCTGTGTCAGGGCAGCCCAAGTAAGCACAGAGGAGAGCGCCTGAACGCCCTGCAGTGCGCGGGACACATCTCATTTGACACAACCAGTCCCCCTCCCCCACCCCCGATCTTGTGCCCTCCTCTTGCTCCTGTAGCCTCAGTTTAAAGGCAGTTGGGTTGTTAGACACTGGAAGCCCATGGGGCTGGGGGAGAAAGAGATAATGCTAGCAGGGCCTGCATAGGGGGTCCCACAAAGTAGAGTTGTTTGAATAACAAAAAAGCAAAGCGAACAATAGGAGACCAATCAGGAGGAGCGGGGCAGAGCCTAGGAGCCCGGTAACACTGGAGGGGGTGGGGGAGGCAGGAAACGGCATATAAAGCAACTGTGGTTTCCCTAAAAGGGGGCTTTTGCTTTATTTTTCATCTCTCAAAAGGTGTCAACTTAAGAAAACCTTACAGCTCCTGTGGGCTGCTGGCTCTCAAAGGGAAATGAATTATTTAGGACTGTGATGAATAGTTCATCAAACCTCCCTCCACCAGGGTTGCTGCTTAGGCTCAGAGTAATTGGCCAGGAGCGGAAGGCGGGGGGGGAAGTCCTTTCCTCTGTGATGCTTTCTTCTTCCCCTCCAGCTTGGAGGGGGCCTGAAGTGGGAGAGGGGAGGGTGACTGCCTGGGGTGGATCTTTGATCTCCAAGGGGAAGAACAGACTAGCAGAGCTACAAACAGAGGTCATTCCTAGGACGGGCCGGCAGGAGGAGCCAGTGCCCTACAGTGGAATGAGCTCTCTTCAAGGGCGGCTCTTCCCTGGGAAGGCACCAAGAAACCTGAGATTCGCCCTGAATCCCAATCTCGCATCCGGTGGAGCAGGCATCGGGTGCTTCCAGGCCATTTCAGCCTCCGCTTTTCCTGAATGGCAGGCCCTGGGGGCTTTTGGGGTCTGTCGGGTGAGGGTTGTCTAACAGGAAGAGAAATGCCATGCGGCATCTAGCCACAGATCTCTGCATCCACGGCTGCCTCTGAACGGCCTGGTTTTACCCCCATCTTCCCTCCCTCCCTGCTTCCTTTCACTCACACGCAACACCCACCAATCCACACCCAGGCAGCCACACACTTAATGGAAATAGTCGAAGGGAGGGGTCCAGCCTCAGGAAAACAGATTTCAGACGGAAGAAGCTGCCTCTTTTTAAAAGCAAAGACAGGAAGGACAGGATCAGAGTTAATAAAATCACTTGTAGGATAGGAGAAAGGCAAAAAGGATCCTGGCCTCAGCCTGATCCGGTAGATGAGGTGAGAGGCAGCTTAATTAAGTGATGCTTCATCTGTGAAAGGTGGGTTCAAATCAGGGCTCTGCTCTTGGCCTTGGACCCTTCACATAACTCCTGAGCCTCAGTTTCCCTGTTTGTAACTCAGGGATGGTAATACATGTCTCACAAGGATATTGTGAGGATGAAGTGAGCTAGCTTTTGTGTTGTGCTTGGCCTACAGTAAGCGTTTGACGAATGCTAGCTGTGGCTATTGTTATTTATATTACCATTACTCTGCTCCCAGATTTGTCAGAGATCCTGTGGGGAACAGAAGAATTTGGGAAAAGCCACTTCTTACTGTTGGAGAAAAACATTCATGTCCAGGTCGCTTATCCTCTCTTCTAGGCATAGGGTGGCTTTTCTCATCACACTGCTGTTACCATTCTAATGTCCTCCCTCTTTCTCTCTTTCTTTCCTTTCTGCCTCTTGTGTTCTGGGCAAATCTTTCTGAAGTGCTATTCAGTGTCTGCTTTATAGCACCACGTTCTATTACAAGATTTGCATTATATTATGAAGCCCAGTTGGCCCAAACTTCATTACCCACTGTTCCAAACTTAACATCTCTTCCCATCCAGAAGAAGAATGTAACTACACACACAGGCCCCAATAATAATCCGTGTCCCAGTGGACTTGTGTTCTTGCAAAAGATTGTGAAAATCATTTAGTACAATTATCCCTAATATGCCGCCCATCAGCTCTGACACAGTTCGGCAAAAAACCAGCTGCAGTTATTTCACTCAAAATACTGGATTAAGATGATAAATCTGACAAGAGCTGCCTAGCAAAGTTGGCGTTGAACAAACATAGCCCTTTTCCATCCTTTGGAATTGCCTCTTTTGGAAATGTTCTGGGGAAGGGCGTGTTATGCCTCCCAATGAGGGAGAACACTTGCAAATGTGGGGTCATCATGTGCAGGAAACTCGTGAACTCAGTTGCTGAAAGGATCCTGGGAATTACGGCTGGACAGTTTTTTCCTGCTCGGGGTTCTCTGTGGCTGGGGGGCGGCAAGCTTGCTGTCAGCCTCAGAACTCCAGATAAGATCAAATCATCCTCAGGCTTGTGAGCGTAAGGATGGAGGTCTCTGTGGCCAGGTGGCTTCCAAATGCCCACTAATAGGTACGGTGTGTGTCCATCCATTAACCCGGCGTTTACCCCTGGCATCCACGATATTCTGGGCAGTGGGACTACAGAGAGGACTGAAATGCATTCTCTGCCCTCAGGGAGCTCAGAGGAGTCAAGGCGACAGGGGCATGTAATGAGTCCAGATTAAGAGGCAAGTACTGGCTGTGCCGGGCCAACTGCTGTGGCGGGTCCTCCATGCCATCTGCCTTTAATTATCTGGCCAGGGCAGAGCTCAGAACTAAAAATCACTCCACCTTTTGAGTGCTGCCTTTGGGCCAGGCCCTTTACACATACTCCCTCACGTAATCCTCACGGCAGCTGGATTCGTCAGCTCGGGCTGCCGTAACTGGGTGGCTTAAACCACAGCATTTGATTTGTTTGCAATTCTGGGGGCTGGGGGAGTCCAAAATCAAAGTGACAGCCAATTCAGTTCCCAGTAAGGGCTGTCTTGGCTGGCGGACAGCTGCCTTCCCGCTAGGTGACCACGTGGCCTTTCCTTAGCGTGTGCCGTGGAAGTAGGGTAGGGAGGAGAGAGGGAGACTTCCTCTTTTCCTCTTCTAAGGTCACACTCCTATCAGATTAGGACCCCACCTTTATGACCTCATTTAACCTTTACATCCTGAAGACCCCATCTCCACATACGGTCACATTGGGGTTTACGGCTTCAGCACAGCAATTTTCAGGGGACACAATTCAGTCAATAGCAGCAAGCCTGTGCCTTAGATAATGTTATTACCCCATTTTCCAGATGAGGAAACAGAGGCTCAAAGAAATTAAGTGACTTCCCTCAAGTTACACAGCTAAGATGTTGCAGAGAAGGGATTCTAATTCTGACTCAAGGGCACCTGCTTTCTGCTCTACCCTTTTGCCTCTTGCATTAGTGGCAGCTCCCACACTACCAGGTGGTAAATTTTGAGTCAATATGAGGAGACTTGGATGCTCGGAATAATTAGAGATGGTGACATGTTTTTAAAGTAATGAGGTCCTCATCACTGAAAGTGTTAAGAGGTCAGGTGCTATAGAGGAGGCTTTTGGACTGGTGAAAGGTGGTACCCAAGCACTGATTTTCAAAGTGTGCCCAGTGCGGGGTTGGGCTCTGGGATGCCCGTACCTACCCCTCCTCCCCTCAGTGCCACTCGGTGTTCATATGGTAACAATAAGCCAGCGTGTATTAAGCACTTACCAGGCTCTGTTTTATGAGCTTCCTATGTATGTATTCATTGATACATTACAGCAGTGCTGATGGAGGTACTGTTCTTACACCCGTTTTACAGGTGGCGAAAGGCAGAGGCATGGAGAAGTGAAGAAACTTGTCCAAGGTCAGGCAGCTAGGGTAAGTGCTGGGGCTGGGATTTGAACCCAGGCTACCTGGCATGTATTCCCCATGCAGAATGTCAACCAGCTCCCTAATTTTATGAGAAATAATGAGTTTCTTGGCAAGAATTCATATGCATGAGGAGTGATAGGGATAACAAATTTTGAAAAGGACTATAATTATGCCCTTTGGAAGCTTCAAGTTTCAT
Organism: Camelus ferus; assembly: GCF_009834535.1. NCBI lineage: Eukaryota > Metazoa > Chordata > Mammalia > Artiodactyla > Camelidae > Camelus > Camelus ferus. The sequence continues at coordinate 98,604,848 of NC_045732.1, read as the reverse complement.
TGGTTTAGTCATTGTCCTCCAGGTTGGGTTGGTCAAGAAATCCCTATGACTCTCCCTAGCCAAGTTCAGACCTTGGCCTCAACCTCTGACTGCAGGCTTGAATCTGGCCCTTGGCTTTGCTAGCCAAGACTGGCTGGGTTTGACCCTGATGGTACCTGCACCCTGGCGGGGTGCTGCCGTCTGCCCAGGTCTTCTGGTTCTGGTCTTCACTCTGTGGCTCACCACCCTTGACTCTCTAGCCCATGGCATTTCTACACACTGAGACCAGGTGATCCCCTGTTCCCACCTGGTTTGAGCATAAATGGGGATTAGGTTTTGTTGGACACAGCTGGTGAGCTGGTGGCACTTGTAAGCCTGAGAAGGAGGAGCTGTGCCAGGGTGATAGGCCTGCCCTGTGAACAAGCCCCAGTCATCAGATGGGATGGGAACAGTCACTGTGCAGTAGGGTTGTCTTGATCTCAGATTTATCTCCTGGCCAAGACAACCACAGACTCATGGCTCAGTGCTGTGGATGGTGTGTGACACCTGGCCACCAGCAGTGCTGCTTGGGTATGGTTCTCACAGACTCAAACCTGAAGGTCAGCCAGTCATTTAGTTACCACTATGGATTGGACAGCCAGGGTGTTTAGAGTCCAATGCGTGGCTTTCTGCGGAGTAAGGAACGTAAGTTTTTGTTGGAAAGGGAATATAGAAAGGGGAAGAACGTAATGTTTAGCTGGCCTTGTTCCTGAAGAAAGGGAATAAAAATACAGTGGTCGGTAGAGTATGTGTGACCAAAAGCACCTACATATGTATGAACTGCTTTTAACCTGTTGTCAGACTGTTTCCATGTCTTCCACGTGGGGCTGTTAATACCTACCTTGCAGGGTTGCTGGCTAGATTAAGTAAGAAGAGGTATTCACACGGATATTAAATGCCTAGTTCAGTGCCTATCACATAAGGGCCCTGATAAATGGACGACCTTATTTATTATTATTATTAGTAGTAGTAGTAGTGGAGGAGGAGGAGAGAGAATAGTATTACATTATTACCATTGCATTATTGGAGCATTATTGTTATTATCGGCATCCACAAATTAAATTATTCTAAGTAGCAGAGACTATGAATCTAGCGACAATCTGAATCATAGTTTTGCTTTGTTTACCAGCTTTAGGATCTGAATCTCTGTGATCTTCTGATCAAATATGCTCTGCATGTTGTTTTAGTGTTACTAGCTGGGTAGGGAGTTCCCTGAGAGCAGGAATTTCTCTCCATCAGATTTGAAACTTGTTATTGAAGAGAATGCCTTCCCAGCCATGCAGCTATACTAGGGAGTCTACCGGCAGACATGGGGCTACCTGAGGGCTATGGATACAGGTCTCCATGCTGGACTTCACGTCTCCCCCAGGATGAGGATACCATCAGCGTCTGCTTTTTATTTCTTGTTACTGACTTGGTCTTACTTTTGGACTGAACTGGAGTGAGAAGGTGGGAAAGGGATGGGGATAGGATCCAGAAACCTCACTGTAGCTGAGATTCTATGGAATCTCAAAACCCTCTACCCTCCAATATTTTTCAACTAGCAAATATCCCCCGACACTGCACTAAGCTGTTTTCCTTCGTTTTTAAGCCTGGGCACATTTTAGGCCCTGTTGAATCCATGTGCTTCCAATTGATTTACATTTAACACATCAAAATGTTGCTTTGTAAGAGAGATTTGATATCTAGAAAGCCTGCTGAGCTGCTTTTATGAACATTTTAAAGGCTTTCTCTTTGAAGGGATTGAAACCCGGGTGGTGCTCCCTGTTGTTGTTGGACTCAGAACTCCAGAGGGTACTGAATAGGGGCACATCCTGGGACAGACTGTCTCATGTCACGTGACTGGCTGGTGCTGTGGAAGGGGCAGAGACAGAAGAGAGCTGTGGATCAATGTGCGTGGGGTGCATTCTTTGTGAATGATGGCTAGACAGACAACTGAAGTCCCAAATACCACCTGTAAAAGCCTAGTCCTAGCTCTTGCAGAGTGGGAGGTGCTTGTCGGAAGAGGAAAAGAATGACAAAGCATAAAGAGCCATCAGAGCTGAACGGACATGAGGTACCCAGGGCCTGACCCAGTGGTCCTAAGTGTGGTGTTCATGAGGGAAGCTGGGGGGAAGGCATTAAAAGAGTGGTGGGCACATTGGGAAAGAATAGGATGTATTCTCTACCTATAATCATGAAAAAAACTGAACACCATGTAGGCCAAACAAAATCTATCAGTGGGCCCAGTTCACCATACTGGTCTCTAGCTTACAGGATCTTGGTCTCATTCAACCCTCAAATTTTTCAATGAGGAAACCAAGGCCTGGGAACCATGAAGTCCTTTGTCCAAAGGTTCCCAGCTAGTACATGGCAGGAAGACACCTGAACTTGAAGCTTTTTGAGTGTAAGCACTTCAAGTCTGGTGCTTTTGGTCATGACCCTCTGCTGCCTCCTTAGGCAGAACCTTGTAAGTCGGCAAAGAGATGACACAGACATCTGGAACCAGTGAGGGAAATCTAGGAAAAATCACAGTGCTGGTAATTTTGTGGGGAGAAGACTGACAAATGGTCAGAGGAGGGAAGTGGGAAAACGTAGCCTGGGTGTCAGAATTGAAGAAATGAAAGATGGAGCCAACTTATCGGAGGTGGAGCATGGTCCAGAGAAGCTGGGCCTCCAGTCATGTCTGGACTGAAGGTGACAAAGCTCAAGAGAGCATTGAGGTAAGACACAAAGAGGGAGACTGTTGACAACAGGGATCCCCTCTGAAGTGTCCCAGGAAATAGTCTGAGACGAACATGTAATAGTCACCTATGATTGCTATTTGTGTTCGTACTTTAAAAGTGTACCTGGAACTAAGGTAATTACTGGAGGAGAGGATATTTGTGCACCTGGAGGCTTTGATTTTGAACACTGTGATGTGCACACGTGTGTGCGAGTGAGCACCAGTTTCTGTGTGTCTAGAGCTGTAAGTTAAACACTGCTGTGTGCCTCAGACCAGATACTTAACTGACAAGAAAATGAGTTATACTCTACAAGTGTCTGATGACACCTCCGTATATGTAGCTGAAATTTGACAGACAGGTTCTCCTGGGGAAAACTGTACCATCTGCAGGATCATGGTCCTCGTTTAATTGCTGTCTAAGTTTTACATGCAGTTAGAGGTTGATCTTACTTGCACCTGTGAGATGCGTTTCGGGACCTCTGTTTTCCTAACCAACTGGGAGTTGACACTGCTCAACAACACTGCCCCCTACGCCCAAGAGTCAGCTTCAGCTAAATTTGAGGAACCCAGAAAGTGGACTAGTTCAGGGACACGGTCAACATCTACATCTTGGGTTGGTGTGTTCAAATCTCAGCCCACAAATTTAGGTTTGTCTAGTGTGACTTAATTTCTTCTTGACTCCTTCTAGCCCTCAGCTGGCAGAACTCTCTTGTTTTGTTCAAGGATGCCTCCTTCTCTTCCTAGGGCTGTGGACACTGGGGAGCCATCTGATCTTCCGTGTCGTCTCCCAGACACCCGGCCCCTTTACCATCCCCTTTGCCCTCCCTCCACCTATCCCCGTAATCCCTGATGGCTTCCTCCGATAATTACATGCTTCATTTGAGGACTTGGAAATCATTTTGCTTCTTCCAGGCCACAATCAGGCTCAGAGAATTCTTTTCCTCTCCATCTCTCGAGCTTTTGGTCATAAAGTAGGTTGCAAAGACCCCCCCCCCCCCCACTGGGTTCGAGTCACATCTATAGTTTTACTGTTTCTTGGTCTCTTCCCTTATCACAGCGAAGGTGGTTTTCTAGTCTCAAGAAATAGGAAATACTTCTCTCCTCAATAAACTTACTGACTTTACCCTTTCTCCTCTCAATTGCCCTCAGGACCTAAGCTTTTGGACACCAAAGCTGAAAAACTTTCCCCCCTGTGTTTGTTTTGTGTTCTTCCCTGAAGAAATAAACAGAACCACTGAACTGGTGGAGTTGGGGAAGCACTGGTGGTCATTGGGGTGGAGATGGCACTACCAGGAGAAAAATGATTTCAAATAATATCCTGATCTAAAACCTTAAATGATCTAAAATCATCGTGATCAGCGGCAAAAACATCATCAGTTCTGTTGCCTAAGTACTCCTCTTGACCTGTTATGTGCACTTTGAGTTTTACTTGTCAAGGACCAAGATGAAACTTTTTGGGAGCTACTCATACCCCAGGAGCTGCTGGGGTTCTGGGGTGTGCTGTCAGGGGCAGCCTGGGAACTAGGCAAAACTTTTAGCCCACAGGGTGATTGAATGATGCCAGATCTTGCACGTCCTTCCACTTTAGTGTCTAGTACAGTCATCGCCTTGCATCAAGATGCTGTTAAGTGAATTTCTTTCTGAAAGGGCTAGGACCCTTTAACTCCTGAAGAAGCAGTGTGCGTACTTCTCTGCTTGCTTAAGATTTCTAACTGGACTCCAGATGTTATTGCAAATCTTTGCAACACTTAACACTTCTGATTGCAAAATGTGTGTGTGTGTGTATATCCATGCATGCGTTCGCGGAGGGAGGGAGGTCAGAAAGGAACACAAACAACAGAGAAAAGAACCAATTATGGTGCTGGAGGGGGAAATAAGACACTCACATGTCAGAAAACCAGGAAGTGCTCGAATTGTGGGTAGGAGCAACATAAAAGAGCTGATGATGCTTGGAGGGTTAAAATCGGAAGCTGGGCTTTGTTTTAAATGAGACAAAGGCTTGTAGGACAGGGGAGGAAACAAGCTGCAGATACTAATTCAAGCTCATTGCCCCTTCCTTGCTCGCCTCCCACTCTACCTCCTCATCCCATGGTGAGAAATAATGATCATGTTCCGCACTCGGAAGATTGGGTAATGGGAAGCATGGTGAGAGGAAATGGCTTTCTCAGCTAATTGTCAGCAGAGGTTGAAGGACCCACAAGTAGTGGCTCCCAGGGCGCATGCTCAGACTCTTCCAGAGCAGACGCTGCCTACTTAACTCGGCTGGTCAGAGTCTTGTGCTAATGAGACCAAGGTTGTAAGTTCCTTCTAATTTGGGCCAGGTAGCTTGAGTCTGCTTCTGGCTACGGACTGAACCCACGCCATAGGTTTTAACTCTAAACGTAGTCTCTGTCTCAGCCTGAGGCTGAGACCCTGACCTTGATCATGGGCTGAACTCTAACCCTGTCACAAGTGAGTCCCTATGCCGAGCCCTAACCCTGGCCAGCTACCTCAGATACATGTATTATGGGTCATAAAAGGGACCAGGAAAGAAGTTAAGGATGCTGTAGTGTTTGTCCATTACTTCCACTAAAGCAATAATGCTTACCTGGCTAATAGGACAGGAGTGACCTGTTTTCATATGATAACAAATGCTATATATATATATATATATATGTATATATATACTTTTATCCTAGAAGCCACAGGGCTGAAGTGAGGGTATGAGAAATGTGGCCCCTAATTCTGAGGTTAGAAGCTAGGATGAAAGTGTAAGTTCTCTTTGAAAACGTGTCTGACATTCTTTTTATTAAAGACACGATGCAATCTTGGCTAGTTTGTCTTGCTTCACTTTCTTATGTTTAAGCTTCCAAGGCCAATGGTCATGAGAGCCATTTGTGCAAATGGCACCTAGTACTAAAAGCTTCTTTCATTCCTGAATCATTTAGCCCACTGGTGTGCCAAAGCATTTGAAACCTCCAGCATTAGAATCACCCCTTTGGGTTTTGACATTGATAGCCCCTATTTAATTGCAGATCTTACTTGGAAAACTTCCCTAGTATATCGATGCTGAGAATTAAAATGCATTTGGGAAAGGAGTTCCATCCTGAGTAACCAAATTAAACTGTTTTTAAAATTCAAAGCAGTCCACAGGTTGATGGGTAAAGTGAATAAGAGGTTTAAATGGACATTTGTCCAAAGAAGACATACAAATGGCCAATAGGCACATGAAAAAATGCTCAATATTGCTAATTATCAGAGAATGCAAATCAAAACTACAAGGATACCGGTCAGGATGGCCATCATTTAAAAGTCCACAAATGATAAATGCTGGAGAGGCTGTGGAGGAAAGGGAACCCTCCTACACTGCTGATGGGACTGTAGTTTGGTGCAGCCACTATGGAAAACAGTATGGAGATTCCTTAAGAAAGTAAAAATAGAGTTATCCTATGATTCATGAATCCCACCCCAGGCATATATCTGGACAAAACTCTAGTTCGAAAAGATACATGCCACCTTAGTGTTCATAGCAGCACTATTCACTATAGCCAAGACATGGAAGCAACCTAAATGTCCAAAAGATGAATGGATAAAGAAGTTATGATGTGTGTATACACACACACACACACACAATGGAACACTACTCAGCCACAAAAGCAAATGAAATAATGCCATTTTTAGCAATATGTATGGACCTAGAGATTATCATAGTAAGTCAAGTAAGTCAAAGACAAATATATATCACCTATATGTGGACTCTAAAATGTGATACAGATGAACTTATTTACAAAACAGAAACAGACTCACAGACATAGAAAACAAACTTATGGATACTGGGGGGAAGGGTGTGGGGGAAGGGATAAATTAGGAGTTTGAGATTAGCAGATACAAACTATTATATATAAAATAAACAATACGGTCCTACTGTATAGCACAGGGAACTATATTCAGTATCTTGTAATAAACCATAATAAAAAAGAATCTGAGAAAGAATATATATACACATATATGTATAACTGAGTCTCTTTGCTGTACAACAGAAACTAACACAACATTGTAAATCAACTATAGTTCAGTTAAAAAAAGAACAAGCGGTTTAACCAGAAATTGGACAAAGAAGACTTCAAATGGAGTAAGTCTCACTTGATAGTTAAAAAAACATTTAATGCAAGTTCAGAATCTTGCAACATTTGTGAGAGCTAACTTTCGATATTAAAAGGGCAGTCTTCTCAAAATTGGGGAAAGAGGGGAGCAATTCTCCACTTCTTACCAGTAGTCGAGGCCTAGGTAATTAATTGAGGTTTGCTAGAAGGGAGAGAGTATTTCACATATGCTGCCCAGAGACAAACTTTTGGCCTGCTTGAGATTTCTCATTGGAAGTCCAGATAGCTTCACACACATTTCCAAATCTTAACACGACTGATTACAAGGAGACTCCTATCTCATAGGGAAGTCTGAAATTTGGATCGCTGGAAGAGATGGTAGGACTACAGCAGGCTGTCTTCCGTATCTGCAGTCCCTTCCTCCCTTCTCAGTTTTTAACCCGTCTCAAGTAAGTCGACTCCTTAACATATAAACAAAAAAACCCCCTGGCCTTTAATCCCATATTCCTCTTCCTAGCCAAAATGTTTCAAAGACTAGGGTAAACTGTCTCTGCCTCCTCACCTACGTGTACTTTTAAACTTCAACTTTATTGGTGTAATTTACATGTAAGATGCATACTTTTAAAATGTACATTGAATTTTGACAAATACATACGTGTTGTGTAACCATTACCACAGTCGTAATATAGAATATTTTCATCACCTCAAAAGTCTGTTTCCCCTTCCCAGTCAGTCCTCCACCACCCAGCCCCAGGTAATGACTTTTGTTTTTTGTCACTATAGATTAGTCTTTTCTAGAGTTTCATAGCAGTGGAGTCAATGGAGTGTAGCATGTACATTTTTATATCTGACTTTGGCTAAGTATGATATTTTTAAACTTCAACCATGTTATGGCATGTGTCAGTAGATTGTTAGCTGTAATTTTTTTATAGATGCCTTTTATCAGGTTGAGAAAGTTCCCTTATTTACCAACTTGTAAGTTTTTTTTTTTCCTCATCAGGAGTGGGTGGTGGATTTTTGTCAGATGTGTTTTCTGCACCTTTTGAGGTGATCGTATGTCTTTACTTTTTTGATTGATGGTGACTTACTTTGATTGACTTTCAAATATTAAATCAACCTTGGAATACTAGGATAAACCCCACTTGGTAGTGATTTACTATCCCTTTTAAATATGTTTAGATTTGAGAGGTTAAATTTTGCTTTGTTTTCTTATGATATCTTTGGCCTCATAGAATGAGTTCGGAAGTATTTCTTCCCCTTCAACTTTCTAGAAGAGTTTGTATTGAATTGGTAGTATTTATTCTTTATCTGTGGGAGAGGGTGAGCTACGAGAGTCCTTCTGCTCTGCCATCTTGGCCCCTCCTGGTAGTATTCTTTAAATGTTTGCTAGAATTCTACAGTGAAACCATCTGGGCTTGGAGTTTTCTTAGTGGGAAGGTTTTCAACTACGCTTTCAATTCTTTTAATAGGTATGAGTCTATTCAGGTTATCTATTTATCCTTGAGTGAGCTTTGGTACTTTGTCTTGCAAGGAATATGTCAGTTTCACCTCAGCAAAAGTTCTTCATAATATTCTCTTAATAGTCTCTAAATATTTGTAGAATCTGTACTGGTGTCACTGCTCTCATTTTTTATATTGTTAATTTGTTTCTTTTTTTCTCCCGATGAGCTTCACTGTAGGCTTCTCATTTTTATTGGTCCTTTCAAAGAAACAGTTTTTGTTGTCATTGATTTTTCTCTGTTGTTTCTTTGCCTCCTATTTCACAGATTTCCACTCTAGTTTTTATTATTTCTTTTCTTTTTGTTTGTTCTGCTTATTTTGGGTTACATTTACTCTTTTCTAGTTTCATAAGTAGAAGACGTTTTTCCTCTCAAATGTACGCATTTAATGCTATAAATCCTCTTCTAACCACTATGTTAGCTACACCCTACAAATTTGCATATTCTGTGTTTTCATTTTCATTCAATTCAAAATAGTTTTTAATTTCCCTTTTGCTTCCTTGTTTAATCCATTGGTCACATATAAGTATGTCTTGTTTATAAATATTTGTGAGAGATCTTTTTATTAATGAATTCTAACTTACTTGCACTCTGGTGCTTTTTTTTTTTTTAAATGCCTTCTGTGATTTTTGAATTATTTTAAATTTGAGACTTGTGTTATGGCCTAGAAAAATGTTCCATGTGCACTTGAAAAGAATATTCTTCTGTTGTTGGGTGAAGTGTTCTATCTATATCAATTACATGTTATTCAGTTCTTTCCTATCCTTACTGATATTGTGTCTGGTAGTAATGTTAGTTGCTGAGAGGGAGATGTTACAGTTCTCAACTATATTTGAGGGTTTTTAAACTTCTTTCACCTCTGTCAGGTTTTGCTTCACGTATTTTGCAGCTCCGTTGTTAAGTGCATACATGTTTAAGACTGTTATACCCTCTTAAATTGACCTGTTTATCATTCTGAAATAACCTTTTTCCTTTCTTTGTGAACAGGCATTATTTCCTGCCCTGCATGAGCTCTTAGTATTGTTCGCGCTAATCCTTTAATAATGTTTTTTTTCCCCTCCAGAAGTGGGAAATTACCTCGCATGGATGTGCTAATCAATACTCAACTGAATATTCAAGGGGGACTCCCCAGGTCTCCAGAGTTCTCTCTGTGGTGTTCTCTGCTATTCAGAAACTTGCTCAACAAACTCTAACCTCCTGACCTCTCTAGACTTCTAGCTCCATCTTAGCAACTCAAAAATTCTATTAAGTTAGGTCTGGGTTTACCCTCCCTGTGCCGTAGCCTAGAAGCTCTTTTCAGGTAGTAAGCTCAGGCAGTCGTAGGTGTCAGGCTCACCTCAATTGTTTCCCATTCCTCAAGGATCACTGTCATTTGTTGCTTGGTGTCCAGTGTCTGAAAACTGCAGTTTCATATATTTTTTTCATATATTTTATTCCTTTTTATTAATTATTTCAGGCGGGAGGGTATGTTTGGGTCCTGCTAGTCCATCTTGGCCAGAAGGGGAAGTCCCAGCAACATTTACTTTTAAACATGTTCAACTTTGGCTTCTACACTCATGATACTGAAACCAACAACATTTCATTGACAAATTCAGTAGATGATTTTTAATATTTTATTTGACATCTTGGCAGTGTTTGACTGTTAGACCAGAACTTTTATCTTAAAATACACTCTATTTTTGACTTTGGTGAAATTACTCACTGTTTCGTTTTTTTCTCCAACCTTACTGGCATCCCTTGTCAGTCTATTTTATGAGCTCATCTTGGTCTACTTGTCTCTTTAAAATCAGTTTTTAAAAAATAAACAAATATGAATTGAATCTTTCCTGGATGCCAGATGCAGTGCTAAGTGATACAAGGACCTCAGACTCAGCATACCTCAAAAAAATCATCTTCCCTCACTTCTCAATCTGTCTTCATAGTTTACTTCTTTTCCTGTGTTTCTTGTCGGAGTAAATAACTTCTAGCGGTCCCAGCTGGAGACCTCTAAAAATAATCCTTGGTTTTCTTCTCTCTTTCACCATTTGTCTTTGTCTTTGTTCAGGCTGCTGTAACAAAGTACCATAAACTGGGTGACTTATAAATAGCACAAATTTATTTCTCATAGTTCTGGAGACTGGGAAGTCCAAGATGAAGGTGCTGGCAGATTGGGTGTACGGTGAGAGCTGAGTTCCTTGTTCATTGACGGCCATCTTTTCACTGTAACCTCACGTGGTGGAAGAAGGGGAGGGCTTTCCTTTGTAAGGGCACTAATGCCATTCATGAGGGTTCCTAAAGGCTCCACCTCCAAATATCACATTGGGGATTTGATTTCACAATACAAGTTTTGGGGGACACATAAATTAAATATTCAATCATCTATAGCATTCTGTCCCCTGGCTCCCCAAAATTCACGTTCTTCTCATATGCAAAATACATTCATTCCATCTCAATAGCCCCAACACTCTTAACTTGTTCCAGCATCAGCTTAAAAACCTAAAGCCCAAAGTCTTATCTAAATATCATCTAAATCAGATATGAATGGGATTCAAGATACATTCATTCTGAGGCAAACTGCTCTCCATCTGTGACTCTGAAAGCAGACAAGTTCCATGCTTCCAAAGTACTGTGTTAAGACAGTCAGAGGACATACATTGCCATTTCAAAAGGGAGAAATACTAGAGAAGATGTGACAGGTCCTGAGCAAGTCCAGAACTTATCCTTATCAGAGCACTCACTGTAATTTAATTATAATTGCCTATTTAGTTGTTTGCCTCTCCAGCTTGACTGTGAACTCCTTGAAAGCATGGACTCTTTCTTCTTGTGCATCGTGATATTCTTAACAGTGAGCTGACCTCTAGTACAGAGCACATTTTAAGGACAGATGAATGAATGGTAGATTTGACCTACGTTTTAAGGGGAAGTAATACCTTAAATGTGTCCCAGAACTAGGTTGCTCTCGAATTCTGCTTGCTCTTCCTTTGGGAGGTGTGGAGAAGGGACAGAGTACTTCTCTATGGAGTGACCAGAGGAGGCTTCATGGGGAAGTGAATTTCAAGCTGGATCTTGAAAAACAGATAGGACATTTGACCAGTGATGATGGAGAAGGTAATTTTCAAAACCAGGGAACAGTATGAGCAGAGGAATAGAGAAAACCTGAGTGTGCATAGTGTGTTTGGGGAAGAGCTAATGGGTTCGTGTCATTAGAAGTGGTTGGTGTAGATGTGTGTGAGAGGAGATGGATTTACAAAGTTAGGTTGGGGATCTGAGGTTGGAAACTTTGGATGGCATGCTATGGGGTGTGAATTTTTTCCCATAGGCTCCAAGGAGTGTTTTTCAGGTGTTCATCGTATATTAAAGACATCTTAATGATTTTTGAAAGGATTGGGCTGTCTTGAAAAGTGTATTTTATCTTTTTCTAAGATCATATCTTAGAAATTACTATAAATCAAGGGAGAAAGGATGATTCACTTTACAAATAGCTTTTTTGCAGATAACCTTTCAAGAGCACATGGCTTACTTTAAATGATATAAATTTGAAAAATGTGTTAAACTCAAATGATTTGGAGATATACCCAGTATTTTGGATTTTTCTTGACATGGCTTCCTTTTTGGCAGAAGTAATTGACAGTTAACCATATATTAAGTAGACAACTGTCAGCCTGGTGCATGATGCCTTGTCTCCACCAAACACCTGAAATTGTTTGCAATTCTTAGGATCAAGTGCAGTAATCCACCATGTCAATTGTTAGTTGTGAGTTAGTGGCATGGGGGCGAAAATGAATCACTGGGCTCCAAAGCAAAAGAACTGGATTCTAGTCTTGCTCTGAGTCTTGCTAACTGTGATTTCAGAGATGTCACCTCACTTTTTTGGCACTTGAGTTCCCCAATTGCAAAATCAAGATTTAACTCTTAATATTATGCACGGCTTTATGTACGTCAACATGACTTAACCAAGACCTCTTTTTAGAGAACGTACTCTTCCTTATACCAGTTTATTTCTAGCGAGTTACTCTCGTGATCACTTGGCCAATGTAGTTGGTTCTGATAAGTAGAAACTAAACAAAACAAAAATAAAATTTGCTACACATAGTGCTTTATTGAAAATGACTCAAGTTGGGCCTCCAAGATAACTTCCTCATTTGGAAATTTGGTCCTAGTCTCCTCATTACTTCTGCCCTTCATTCACTCCGGTGGATGATCAGATACACTTTTGCAAAAGACTTCTCAAATCTACATATTTTAATTTTGGCCTTTCTCCTGAAATTTGGATCTGAAGTTCAGAATCTTATGGGACATTTTCACTTAGATATCCTGCAGGTACCGTAAACTGATACTCTCAAAGTGAGCTCCTCACTCCCCGAACAACAATAACAATAATGAAACAGACAAGAACCAAATGTCATTCTTCTTCCCTAATTCGGTGAATGGTACCAGAAGTGCAACTTCACATCACCTGTGTCTCCTTCAGTTCCCACAACCTTTAAACATTATTAGATGCTTTACAGCATCCCTCACTTCTTTCCTCTCCTTTCATCTCTTACTGCTTATGCCCTTGATTAGGCTTTAGTCATCTCTGGTATGTTTCGGGAGCCTCCAAAGTTGTTCTACTCTCTCTCTATCTGCACTTCCAACGCTCATGAGAGTCATCTTTCTAAAGCACAGCCATCATTATGTCCCCATCCTTTTCATAACTGCCACTATTTTCATCCTCACTGCTTGTAGAATAAAACCCCAAAACCACCACTTGGCATCTAAAGCCCTCCACCGACTGGCCCTAGCCTACCTTTCCAGACTTCTCTCCCTCTTGCCTCCAGTGCTCTATGTTTGAAATACACCCTGGTCTTTCCTGTCACCTGTGTCTTCGCTGATGCACTCCCTTCTGCCTGCAACGTATTTCTCTCCATCTCTGCCTGGTAAAATCTTTCTTACCCTTCACGCTCAGCTTATGGTGTTATTTTTGATTCTGAAATTATTTTTATTGATGATATTCCTTGCCAGACTCTTCGCTGCTCCGTTTCTGCAGTTTCCCAGGTGGTGACCTTGAATAAATGGCTGTGTGATTAGGCACTGCCCTCATACACCCTCCCCAGAGTTTATGCTGTAGGACTTCTCTACCAAGTCCCTTCCACCCCTGCTGGCCTAATGTTCATCCCAAAGGGCCCTGTTATCTAGGCCAAAGCCTCTCTCTGCTGGTAATCACCAGTGGCCACCATTTCTGCATCCTCACAGGTGTCCTCAAGTCTCAACACAGAAGAGTAAGGAATGGTGGGAACTTTAGGTCCCTGACCAAGGGCTGGGGAGACATTGGGAACAGAAATACCTCCAGGTGCAACTTAATCCCCACTGCCAGAGCGCCCTGAAGGACTAGCCCAAGAGTAAACAGTCACCCAGCCAGTCACTGAGTCGGTCAACAAAGATTTTTTTGGAACACTGATTATGTGCCAGGAACTATGGTGGGCCCCAAGTGTTAGAGTGGTGAACACAATATAATAATGTACCAGGCTCCACTTGTCTCAGCTTAAGTTATCTGTTGCATTATTTCAGTTTCTAGATGAGACTTTGGCAAAAATTTGGGCTTTTCTTGTGGGAAGGAAAAATCCTAACATTTTATCAAATGACACTGTGAGATTTATAATTAGATAATAGTGGCTGTCTCCTGAGGGGACTGTCAGTTTGCAAATGATTCTCACCAGATGATGGTAGGATCAATAGGAGCTGAATAATTAAAATTCGATACTACTATGTCTCTCTAAATAACGCTGTGGAGAATGATGTATGACAGATTTAATTGAATTTGTCAGACACCCTGGTTATATGCATAGATCACGGGGGATATTTTTAGAGTTATGTATGTGACTTTCCGATGAGACTCGCGAAGGGCCTTTTAGCATTGGAGGCTCCTCCTGAGTGCCCTGCACTGTTGTGCCCTGGGAGCGCTGACAAGGCCAGGCAGCGCTGACCTGACTTTGTCAAACGTGAGAAAGTCTAAACATCAAAGTGGTACTGAGGAGGTGGCTGCTGAGTGCACAGGGCACGTTAATTTGGGGAGGAAAAAGGTCTTAAAAGAAAAACTTTCCCATTATCTAATGCTTTTCTTGCCTTAGCATTTGGTTAGCCACCAGAGGGAGAATTCTGGAATACCTCAGGCCACTTGAGTTCTTGTCCTGACTCTGACATGTACTAGATCCGTGACCTTGAAAGTTGCCCAGGTCTCTCACCTCTAGAATGACGGGGTGACAGCGTCTGTTTGCCTTTTCTGCCTCACAATAGTATCAGGAACAAATAGAGAAAGTTTTAAAGTGCTTTGTAAACAGTGATCCACTGTGAACATGTCCTGGGTTGTATCTTCTTTTTGCTAGTATTGCCCGCATTTATTCATCAGTCCGTTCAGCTGCTTTATCCACTTAATCATCCATCCACTTGTTAATTCGGTGGACTTTCACTACGAGTGAAATACGCCAAGCTCTATGCATAGTCCTTGTCTTTGAGGGCCACCGTGTCTAGTGGTGAGGTTGCAAACGTATACAGTGGAGCTTTAAGAACATGGGTTTGAACAGTATGGGTCCATATACATGAGAATTGTTTTCAGTAGTAAGTATAGTAATATGTGATCCAACGTTGATAGAATCTGTGGATGTGGAACCATGGATACAGAGCGCTGACTATGGGCCTTGAGTATCTGGGGATCTTAGTATCTGCAGTGGGTCCTAGATAGAACCAATCCCTGAGAATGCCGTGACCTACTTTGTGCCCCACAACCAGTAGGTGATTCTATCATAATACCTGTAATTGTATACAATCAAGTGCTATAAAGTGATAAAGGTATTATGATAGAATCACATCCTGGTTGTGGGGCACACATTAGGTCATGGTAAGGAGGTCATGAAAGGCTTGAGAGAGAAGGTACACATGCTGTGACTTGTGAGTTTTGGGTAGGTGTTCACCAGACAGATGGGGTTGCAGGAGATAGCATTTTAGGGAGAGCAGCATAAACAGAGTCACGCAAATCTGACATGCTTTAGTGTGCTCTGGGAACTCCGAGCATTTGGAGAGGTGAATCTTGAAAAGTAGGTGGGGCTGGTTCATGAAGTGCTTTATGCATCATTTGTGGGTGCTAGACCTTTACACTGAGGGTAGTGGGGAGCCACTGAGGGTCTTTAAACAAGGGAATGGGATGAAGAGATCTACCTTTGAGTTCAAACTCTCTGGCAGCAGTGTGGGGGTGGATTGGAAGGGCGCAGGGCTAGGGGCAGGAAGAGCAGTTAGAAGGTTATTACAGTAGTTTTAGGGAGAGATGATGTGGACTTGAATCACAGGTTGAAACCCTACAGGAGTGGTGAATTGGCACTTGTTTCAGTGGAGATACTCATGATGAGAGAAGATTTTAGGCAAACTCCTTTTTGTGATAACTCATGAATTTCCCTCCAACTCTGGCTCTTGGTCTAGCTTCCCAATTTCAGGGAATGATTCTACTGTCCTTTGATTTGCATTAGTCAGAAACCTACCCCTTCCAAACCCTTCATCTCGTTTCAGTTGGTGGGGAGACAGCATCCACTTTCAGTCCATTAAACTGTCTGGAGTTGAACCAGTTCCTTTCTTCGATGGAAGGTGGTGGTGGGTAGTGATTTACAGAATCTTAGCTTCCATGTAGCTTATTTCCCTTTCTCTCATAGAGCAGAGGTGGGCATGTCGCACCTGTTTTTAAACTTAGCTGACACATTATCTTTTAAAGACCTGTTCAGGTCTCCCCTCTCTTGGTTTACTCACTGTTAAACCAGGCACCAAATGCTCTTTGCTCAATATCTCTTGTTTATATCACCCAAACTTTAAAAACAAAGAAAGAAAAACAAATGTCTATGGAACTGGCACCTCGGAAAGGTGGAGTGGACAGCTTAGTACATAGTAGGATTTCACTGACTCGTGTGGTGTCCAAGCTGGAAGGGGCCTTTTGGGACCATCTGTGCCACTCCCCGGGGAAGCAGTGTGGTCAGACCTGCGAGTGGGGATGCAGTTCCCTCTCCTGCTGCTCATATACTTGGCAGATTTGGGCAAGTCATGTAACCCTTCAGAACCTAACCTTCCTTATGTGTAAAGTAAGCATTGTGATAACTGCTTGGGAAGGTGAAGGGAGTGACTGACATGAGCAGGCCTTGAACACAGTGTCCAGCACGTGGTAAGAGCTCTGTAAATTTTACTGCCCCTGCCCCTCCTTCCTTTCATCTTATTAGTGAGGTTACTGAGACTAAGAAGTGACTTCCCCAAGATCATGGAGCTAGATAGAGTCCAGATTTGAACACAAGTCCCCTGTTTCCTTGTTCATGTTGCTGGTTATACTTAGAAGGCCCCTGCGCTGGTGCAGGACCAGGTAGAGGTGGGGGTTGGGAAGACTTCGTGCTGCTGGCCTAGGAGACAGGCAGAAAAGAGGGTGGGGAGGAAGATGGTGAAGACAGACTTCACCTCTCTTCTCATTTTGCCGAGGGCTACAATTACTACCCCCATCCTAGGACATGGTGCAGTTTCCATTCACCATTCGTGCTTCTATTTAGGAGTTCATCTGTTGTCAGCCTACAGGGCCGGTGGAGCCAGAGATGCACCTGTTCCCTAGGGGTGCTTCCTGGCAGCGCATTGCCTGATGGCAGGAGTGAGCTGGGAGGAGTGATTAGCATCTGGGGAATAATTGAGAAACGACTGGATTCAGAGATTCTTAGAAAAAGACGTTTGAATGAATCTCCAACAATTAATAGCAGGCAGAACTTGACAGTTGTTTCAGACTGAACCGCCTTGAGGTCATTCAGATATTTTTTTCCCGTGTTTCAGATGCCAGTAGGAGACTGAAATTTATTTTAAGAACTGTTGTTTACAGCTCAAAGCTACAACAAATGGCAACGGTGTTGGATGTTTCACGTTTGGGTGCTCCGAAGGTTGTTGCTCTCAGACATTTATTGTCTGTTCTGCTTATAAATATTTACTTCCATAAATATTCTGGCACCCTGGCTCAGTTCCTATTTTTCCAATATGAGCAGAGTCAGGGTTATATCAGTAAACACACTAAAAAACACAGCTTGATGATGTTGACCGTGAGGCTCTGAGATCTCGGTGGAGTAGGTTCGGCCTAATTCCCTTTGCTCACATAATAGACTCTATTGCGAGTCCTCTCCACCCCCCATCTCTTTTGACTTTTACTGGTGGATTATAAATTCTAGTTGATAACTTGATATCCTTCCTATAGCAAAGTAACACTGCTGATTTATAGTCAATTAGACAGGATGTGTCTTTTGAATTGTGTCTCTACTCGTGGGGCATGGGGTTCCTCTGAATCAATCATACTTTTTTTTTTGTGTGTGTGTGGGTCCTCTTAGTATCTAACCATAAATAGCTGTCAGATGGCCAGGGTTAGTGCTCAGTCTGGGGCTAGAGTTAGCTAGGAACTAGGGGACATAGTGAAAATCACCTGGATCATTGACCTTTGGTGAAATGGTTAGTTCAAATTAGCCTCCAGCTGAACTTTTCCTTAAACCCCAAAGGGCACTTATGTAACCCAGTACCAACTACATTGTGCTTAGAGCACAGCCTTGAGGGAGGAGAGCCGAGCTGGAAGGTAGCGGGGGCAGAGGCAGAAGGAAGGGAAGGTCAGGAGCAGGTCCCGGCAAGGGACACCCGTGAGTCAGCTGCCACCCCCGGAGGCCCAGGGGCATCAGGCCCTGCCAGACGGACTATGCAGGAAAAGAACGTGGAGACTGAGGGACACCAGAAACAAACCGCACCTACTTCACGGCTTTTTCTGTCATATCTCCTGTAGAATCCAGCACTTCTTGCCTGGAAGGATTTTAAAAGGAGGCATTTTGGAATATCACATGTTTAATGACCATTGTGATGTTCGTCTCCTCCATCCTTGAAACCTTGGAAGTGATAACCACCTTGAGCAATCTCCAGATCCCATTGGTAGTCAGGACCTTTGCATGTGGGGACTCCCAGTCCGGTCACGTAGGATGCTGCTTAACCTGGAGGTCTGACTCTGCTGCCAGGCCTCTCGCCTGGGAGAGGACAAGTTTTTCACTGGCTGCTGGCCGAGAAGGTAAAAGGTCTCAGAGGAAAACCCTTTTAAAGGCATTCAACTTTAGTGTCACCACTGATGCCTAGTGCAGCTTTGTGAAGAAGACAGGAAGTGCCCTTGGTGTCTGCCAGGGGACATCTACTAGAAAACAGTTGCAGTGGTGGCAGAATCAGGCAGTCCAAGAGGTCTGGGGCTTAGGCACACGTGAAAGTAGGTTCCCAAACCAGCTGGAGAGCTTGTTACACATGGGGATGCCCGCCTTCAATGTGCAGGTTTGGATTCATTCCATTTCAGGTGCGACCAGGGAATCCGGGCATTTAACAAGTCCCAGTCCCTCAGGTAGTTCTGATGCGACTGGTGCTCAAAACTACTGCAGTAACAATTCATTATGTCACATCGCTTGGATTGGGCTGTGTGGTCGCTTTGATTTGAGTTGAGCTGCGATTTCTTTTGGGGTCTGTGATGAGAGGGTCGAGTTAGCAGTGGACTGTTGCAAGCTGATTCAAAATAGGGAGAATGGTTTACCTGTACAGGAGAAAACTGATTCTAGGAGAAGCAGGCATTTGCAATCATGGTTGGACTATTGTTTTGCGTACTAAAATTTAATGCTCTCTGTGCATTTCTGATGTCTTTTCTTCTCTTTGTGGTAAATTCCATAAGAGCCTCTCAATACACAATGCTTGCTTTCCCAAATTTAGGTTAATATTGAATGGCAGAATGAAAATCTACTTCTGGTTTTTAAAAAAGTCCATAATTCAGATTGACTAGATCGACTGCCTTGCAGCTTACTTAAGTGATTCGTTTCTGACTAGAGTAGAATTACAGACTGTGAAGTGGGGGGTGTAAAGCGGCAAACAGCAGTTGAGTTGTCAAGAAAGCTGAACTTGAAGTAAAAGACTTTGGTGCTTCTTGATAGATCTCTCCAGCTTTACCCCAGCGCCCGGAAAAATCCCATTTTCATCAAGCTCAAAGCATTGCAAGTCAGAAAAGAGGGAAGAGGAGAGAAGGGCTGGGAGCGAGACATTAAGAAACAGAAAAATTGTCAAAGGGATAGACGGAGAGCCTGAACAAGTTTCTGAGATGTTTGGTTTCTTTTGCTTTGGCGACTTCTTGGGGACTTCATCAAATTTCTCCAGCACTGATGTCCTCTTAGAGTCTAGATGTGGCTTGGGGTACGTAGGGTGATTTGGAAACAGGAGCCGCCAGCCGATCTTGGCAAATCCTCCACCTCCCGCTCTCCAGCGGCATCCCAGCGCTGGCCCTGCTCCTCCCGGGTGTCAGACTCTCCACATAGAGTACATTCATCCGGCCTGCTGACTCCTTCCTTCCTGCTGCCGAAGCCGAGGCTCCCAGGCCCAATCAACAATTTGCTCTGCCTTGGAGGAGGAGGCAGTGTAGACAAGTGTAGCTATAATTTGCTGGCAACAAAATTAATTACATGAAATTGTGATCCCAGAAGAGGGAAGCCTGATGAAATAAAAACAAGGGGCTTTGAGTCCTTAAAGGATACAAAGGTGGTAGAAGGGACAGCTTGTGGATGTAGCTAGTTGGGAAGGTACACACTTACCTTATGATTTGTATCTCCATAAACTAGAAGGACTCCATAACGAAGATGGGAGATGGGTGGAGTTGGGGAAAAGAGCAGAGTGGAGTTGGATTGTCTGTCATAATTTGCAGTCAGGGGGATCTTAGTTTCTTTTCTTTTAATGATATAAACCAGAGTGTTGTTTGGGACAGTGCTTCTCAAACTGTAATATATATAGGATCTTGAAATCACAGACTCTGATTCTGTAGGTCTGGGAAGGGGTCTTATATTTGGCATTCCTAATAGCACTCATGGTAGGCTAGGGGCAACTGGGGAAGGTTTGAAGGAAGAAGGCATGAAACAAGAAGCCTAGGCTTGGATGGACCGAGGAGAGTTAGGCGAGAGTCTGTGGTGCAGTGGGTGGGAGAGGCAGTCTTCAGTAAAGGCACCCAGGATACAGGAAGCATAATGCATGCCCAGGACAATGCAGAGCTGGTCTTCGCAGGACAGAAGTCTCATGCAAGGAAGGAGGTGAGGATAGGGTTGGGTCAGTAAGGTAGGGTGGGTCCATTGCATGAAAGGTCTTGAACGCTGTCCAGAGGAGCTTGGGCTTTGTTCTGTAAATAGTCAGTGAAGGATTTTGAGCAGAGGAATAACGTGTTTTTGAAAGAACTCATCTTAACAGCAGTACAGAGTATGGATCAAAGGGGAGAGAACCTTGGAGGAAGGCAGATATCAACTGCTGGAAGACTGGCGTGAGGGGAGGAGGCCCTGGATCAGGGTGGCAACAGGGTTGGGAAAGCAAATAATCAGAGGGGGAAACAGCAGGACTCCAACCGATTGAAGGTCCTCCTGTGTCTTTCCGCCCCTCCTTCATAGCACCTCATCCCGAAGGGCTACGGGTCTGCAGGGGGCCAAGGTTTCTCTCACTGGTGCATTTTTAAGCTCTTGTTAAACTCCTGAAGATCAGATTCTGAAGGGAGACGGCTATTATAACCTTGTGTGAGAAGCTACCCTCCCTTATATTGCCATCAGGGCCAAAGGTGACGTTCTAAATGGTATATAAAATTCTGAAAGGAGGGGACAAGTGGTCACTCATAAGCCCCGGAGGTAAGATAGTAACCACTGCTGAAACACAAGGTCATCGACAGACCTTGGAGAAGCTGGAAGTGAAGCAGGCAGTTTTGGCTGGATTTTGTTGACAAGGGTCGTGTAACTCGAGACCAGACTGACAGGAGCTCTGCTATAAATATTTTCTCCAGAGGCTCTTTGAGGACAAGGCCTGACAGGCTGTCGGAATGAAGGGTTAAGAGGAAGAAGTAATTGTAGGTTTTATCCTTTCAGGGTTTGTGTGGCCCACATCTGACTGGTCCGACTTTCCCCTGCACTTTCTAATACCTGCACCGAGTCCCCACAGCATGACTATTACCGCATGTTCATTTCATTGTTCCAAAAAGTAAGGGACACAGGCCCCTCCTGACATGAGTTAGTCGCAGGGCCCTGTGAGAAAGCAGGTATGTTAAATCAAGGGGAGTGACTTCAGTAGAGATGACTTGTACTGCCTCCTTAGCAGGGAAAGAGCCTCAGAGAATGGGAATATAGGGCAGGGAAGTTGTGAGGGGGAGCAGGAACGTTCTAGATGATAGTATTGGGAAAAGGCTTGTCAGTGTGCCTGTGGGTGGTGCTAGGGGCAGAGGGTCACTGCTGGGTGTGGAAAGAGGAGAGACTTGTGTCAGCTTCACAGGTGTTCCTGGGTCAGGTCATAGTGTTGCAGAAAAGCATGTGACAGCTCAGTGTTATAGCTCGGTGTTACAGCTCAGTTGTGACGGCAGCCTGGATCTGGGCGAGAGGCTAAGCAGCACTCGGAGAGTTGGAGAACTCAGGTTTATTACACCAGCGGGCCCACAGGAGTTAACACTCCAAGCTCTAGACCTGATCTGTAGGTTTACACAGGCTTTTATGGGCTACCAGTCTAGATTTCGCAACATTTTGTAACATCATATGCAAATAAGGTATAACAAAGGTTGACTAATTAGGAACAAGCTTTATAGAAATGGACCAATCAGGAGTGAGAGAAATAACCAATCAGGAGTGAGCTCCATGCAAATAAAGCACTACAAATGGACCAATCAGGAGTTAGCTCAGGGAACCAATAGAATTTTAGGGATAAGTTCCACTTCTCTAGAAGTAAGACGTTTCAGAGGCAAAAAGTGAGATAAAGCTGCTGGGCCAGGGAACCGGATGGTGCTGGCAGGAGAGTAGTGGCCCTGCCTGGGGGTCCTGCCGGTCTTTTTTATGGGGCTTCCCACCTCAATAGCAGCCCTACAGCTGAGGAGCAGCAGTCTTTAGAAAGCAATGGGTTTGAAGTTCTAGTGAGTGATGGTCTTCTAGTGAGGTGAGGCTGGTGGTAGGTGCTGTTGGAGAGGTTTCTGTAGCATCAAGAGATGGTACTGAAGGGCAATTCTAGACAGTGAACAATGTGGGGGCTCCCGCTACCTGGCACAATGTCAGCACTTGATATATGTTTGTTGAATGAATGGATGATAGAACGAAGGAACAGAACACAAATATCGTGAAGAATGCTAACTCTAAAGCCACAAGGTCTGGGTTCAAATTTCTGGACTACCATTTACAAGCTGTTGGAGCTTTGTTAATTTTTCTCTCCCCCCCCGGGCCTCATATTCTTAAATTTTCAGATGAGAAGAATGATACCTGCCCTGCCTCCCTCACAGAATTGTGGGGAAAAGAGTTATAGAAAGAAACATCAGTTTGGAGACTCTAAAATCCATAGAGGGGTCCTCAGTTGGCCAAGGACGGCCATTTTGCTGTTTGCTAAGCTCATGGTGTCTCTGGAGCTCATGACTGGAGGGCTACTAGAGCCAACCTCTGCCTTCAGATATATACTTATAGAAAGAAACCTCCGTGCGGCCCAGAATCCAGTCCCAGACTCCTCTGCAGTAACGGTTAAAATGAGATTCCCATTCTGCCTCACCAGCCTTCCTTCCTGAGTGACAGGGAGCCCAGGAGGCATTGTTGACTTTGTATGCAGCATCTTTGGAAAGCATTTACCAGAAGCCTGCACTGTTTTCTTGGCTGCTCACAGTCACCCTCCAGAAATGTGTTCTCTCAGGATATTTTTTTTGTATCTTCAACTGTTTCCATGATGGCACTGTCCCAAGGGGGAAGGAGGGAGTCTCTCACTCTCTCCTCACCTTGTGATTCACAAGGAGTGGTTGATTTGACTTTTAATCATTCCCCTTTTTGTGTCCCTCGTCTTCCATCTGAGGGCTCCCTTCTCACCTTGGGCTCTGCTTGGTTGATCTCAATGGAAGTTCCCTCACATTCCCTTTCTTGGACACATTGTGCAGAGTCCTGATTGAGATGGATGCTTTGTTCTCGGGATTTGGGGAGAGAAGGTGGGATGATTTAAAAATCCTGCCTGGAGTCCTTGAGGAAGCAGGCTGGAGTACTGTTTGCAGAAGTCAATAGGCTTGTTGTAAGCAGGCATTGTGTGTTCTAGGACAGGCGGCCGAAACAAATCAATTTCAATTTACTTGTCCAGCAAAAGGAGCCATTATTTAGAACTGACGAGCCAGAGCTCCCATAATATATTGTGAAAACTTATTGTAGTTTTTACTGAGAACTAGCTTATGATGAAATTATTTGTTTAGAAGCAAAGTGTGGATGTTTACAGAATATAAATTCTGGAGGTATCGATTAGAGGCAGTTGAAGAATGAGCCACATTTCTTTTCTAAACGCGGTGGCTGGGTGATATTCATCCGACATTGATATCAGAGTATGTTGCTGGCTGGAAATGTGTCACTATCCTTATTTTGACAACGTGCACAAATAAAACCAGGGGGAGAGTGTTTGCTAGTTAGGGAGATACGGTAGTAAGGTTGAAGTTCATTCACCTTTAAAGAGCAAGTTGGTTCATAAATTTGGCTCCCTCACATTTTTCCTTACAAAAATATCTTTCCCTGGAGCTATGTTAGCTATTCGGCTTGGTATATTACCAGTATGCTGTTGAAACTTTCTATAGGACTAACATTTAAGGCTTGATTCATTGAAGTTTTATGTTTCCCTTTTTGTACAGTTTACATTGGGAAAAAACCAAACACATTGGGCTTGACACATGATTTATGTCTCCCTCCTTCCCGATTGGCTGATTTTATATATATATATATATTTTTTAAATTTATCAGCCCTTTCTATGTATCTTGTGTAACTTCTCATTACTGCTCTTTTAGAATGGCTACAGTTTTTACTATCTATACACTGGTTTTCTGTTGAAAGATGTTTCCCTACCTTTTCGTTGAGTGCGAGTTCTCATGTTTTCCATTCATGTACATTTACCTCTTGGAAAATATGTCAACACCAGGTTCTTCTGAGTACCTACTCCACCTCAGGTATGATGCCAGGCCGCATGCTTTCGCCAGCACTGTGTTCTAGCAGAACTTTGGGTCCTGTTCAGTTAACTTAGTTGAGTAGAACACTGGTCTATAGAGTAGTGACTTGCTACAAAACCCTAAAAGCCTGATAACCTGGAGGTTATTCTTGCCTTAACTGTGGTGTCCAGCTCCTTCTCTCTCAACCCTGAGTGCTTTATCAATAGTACTTAAAGAGAACTTGAATTGAGTGGGTGTTCATTAAATATTTATTAACTGAATGAATGGAAGGATACCTTCAGAGTAAAGAGGTAGGTAATTTGAGATACTAAATCAGACTAATGTGATAATGGGTGGGTATGATCTGGTCTGCTCCTCTGCTCAGATACTGATATTTAAGAGAGACTTACATGATGGGAACTTAAGACACCATAGGTAGCCCTGAGATGGACCGTGTGTGGCAATGAGGTGATCTCTCATTATTATTAATGTAAATTAAGTGTGTGTGATTTGCACTTGCCCTTTTTTCAAAGGGCCTTTTCATTGCCTTTATTTGCATGTGAACCTTGTTTTGGAAGGTGGATCAAATGTTCCAGAGTTCAGTCCATACTGGACAGTGCCTGTAGGCTCAAAGCCAGGCATTGGTCATCTGAGGTAAACTGGCTACTTTAATCCTGTGCTGCTGAATGACCTAGAAAAAAAGGCATGATTCATGAGATTCATATCAATTTGAACTTTCAGACAATAACGAGCAAGGATTCAGTCATGCTATTTTAATACAGTGTCAACACAAGTGGCTAATAAGGTCAGCTCAGTGAGCAGACATTGGTCTCAACCCAGTCAAACTGGTTGTTTGTAGCACATAGACCAATGGAACGGAATTGACAGCCCAGAAATATACCCATGCATATATGATCAACTAATATTTGACAAGGAAGCTAGGAATACTCAATGAGGAAAGGATAATCTCTTCAGTAAATGGTGTTGGGGAAACTGGATATTCACATACAAAAGAATAAAATTGGACCCTACCTTACACCATTCACAAACATCAACTTAAAGTAATGTAAACCATGCAATTGTAAAGCTCGAAGAAGAAAATAAAGAGAAAAGCCTTCTTGACATTGGTCTTGCCAATAAATGTTTTGGGCATGACTCCAAAAGAACTAGCAACAAAAGCAAAAACAGACAGGTGGGGCTACATCAAGTTAAATAGCTTCTGCACAGCAAAACAAGATGAAAAGGCAATCTACAGAATGGGAGAAAATATTTATAAGCCATATAATTCATAAAGATTTAACATCCAAAATATATAAGGAATTCATACAACTCAATACCATAAAAAACAAATAAACTGATTTAAAAAATGGCCAGAGGGGTTGAAGAGACATTTTTTCCAAAGAAGATACACAAATGTCCAACAGGTACATGAAAAGGGACTCAACATCACCAATCAGAGAAATGCAAATCAAAACCACAGCATGTTATCACTTCATACAGGTTACATTGGCTATCATCAAAAAGACAAGAGATAACAAGTGCTGGTGAGGATGTGGAGAACGGGAATTTTGTGTACTGTTTATGGGAATGTGAATTGGTACAGCTGCTATGGATTACAGTGCGGAGGTGCTTCAAAAAATTAAACATAGGATTAACATATGATCTAGCTGTCTGACTTCTGGGTATATACCTGAAGGGAATGAAATCACTGTGTTGAAGTATCTGTATCCCCATGTTCATTGAAGTGTTATTCACAATAACCAAGACATGGAAGCAACCTTAGTGTCCATTTATGGATGAATGGATAAAGAAAGTGTGTGTGTGTACACACACACACACACACACACACACACACACACACACACAGGGATGTTATTCAGCCATAAAAAAGAAAGAAATCCTGACATTAGCAACAACATGGATGAACCCTTAGGGTGTTATGCAAAGTGAAATAAGTAAGAAAGACAAATACTGCATGTTCTCACTTACATGTGGAACCCAAAGGCTGAACTCAGAGTAGAATGATGGTTGCCAGCTGCTGGGGAGTGGGAGAAATGGGGAAATGTTGGTCAAAGGGCACAAACTTCCATTTATAAGATACATAAGTTTTGGGGATCAATCTACAGCATGGTGACTATACTTAATAATACCATATTATATACTTGAAAGTTGCTAAGAGAGTAGATCTTACGTATTGATGTGAGATGATGGAGGTGTTCACTAACCTTATTGTGTTAATCATTTTGCAATATGTGTGGGTATTGTTGTACATCTTAAACTTATATGTGTTATATATCAACTTTATCTCAGTAAATCTGGGAAAAAAACTGATGTCTTCATGACATGTAGACAGAACTGCCAATTGACCTTTTGTCATTTGAGTTACAGTATTGTCACACAAGCCCAGCAGATGTCAATTCTATTTGACTAATACATATATCTATCCTTGTCAGTCTTTTTTTCACAGATTTATTGAGGTTTAATTAATATACAAAGAACGGCATGTATTTAATGGGTACAATTTGATGAGTTTGGACATAGGCATATACCAGCGATACCATCACCAGAAAGACAGACATATCCAATTTCTTCCCAGAGCTTCCTTGTGTCCCTTTTTTGGTGTGTGTCTTTGTGTGTGTCTGTGTAGTAAGAGCACTTAACGTAAGATTTAGTCTCTTAACAACTTAAGTGCACAATACCATAGTGTTAATTTTAGTAACCATATTGTACAGCAGATCTCTAGAACTTACTCATCTATCATAACTGAAACTTCATACCCAGTGAATAACAACTCCACATTTTTTCACCCTCCAGTCCCTGGCAACCACTGTTGTATTATCTGATTCTATGAGTTTGACTATTTTAGATACTTTACGTAAGTGGAATGATGCAGTATTTGTCCTTTTCTGTGACTGGCTTATTTAACTTAGCATATTGTCCTCAAGGTTTATCCATGTTAGTGCCAATGGCAAGTTTTCCTTTTTCGTGCAACGTAATATTATTCAGTCATAAATAGACCATTTTCTTTATCCATTCATGTATTAATGGACACTTGGCTATTTCTGTATCTTGGCTATTATACACAGCATTTTAATGAACATGTGCTATTCATTAGTGCAGACATCTCTTCGTGATCTGGATTTCAACTCTTTTGGATGTGTACCCAGACGTGTGATTGCTGGATCATATGGTAGTTCTGTTTTTAATTTTTGAGGAATCTCCATACTGTTCACAACTGCTGCACCAATTTTCATTCTCAATAGTATGGTTCAAGGGTTCCAATTTCTCAAATCTTATCAGCACTTATCTTTTGCTTTTTAAATAATAGCCATCCCAACAGGTGTATAACCAAGTGATATCTCATTATGGTTTTGATTTGCATTTCCTTGATAACTAATGATTCTAAGCATCTTTTCATTTCCCTGTTGGTCAGTTGTATGCCTTCTTGAGAGATATGCCTGTTCAAGTCCTTTGCCTGTTTTTGAGGGGCGGCTATTGAGTGTTAGGTGTTCCTTATGTACTTTGGAAATTAACTTCTTATCAAATAGATAACTTGCAAATATTTTTTTCCCATTTTGTAGATTACCTTTCCATTTTGTCCATTGTTTCCTTTGCTGTGCAGAAGGGGTTTAGTTTTGATGTCCTACTGGGGTATTTTTGCTTTCATTATCTGTGCTTTTGGTTTCATAACCATGAAATGATTGTAAGATCGATGTCAAGAATCTTTTCTACTATCTTTTCCCTGAGGAGTTTTAGTTTCTGATCTTAAATTTAAGTCTTTAATCCATTCTGAGTTGATTTTTGTGTATGGTGTAAGATAGGGGTCCGATATAGTTGATTTCCACGTCGATGCCTAGTTTGCCCGACACTCTGTTTGAGACTCCTTTCCCCATTGTGTGTTCTTGGCACCCTTGTCAAAAAGATCAATTGATTCTATATATGTGGGCTTTTTTTAAATTAAAATATTGTTGATTTCCAGTGTTGTGCTAGTTTCTATGTACCGCATGGTGATTCAGTTATACATTTATATATTCTTTTTCATGTTCTTTTTATTATAGGTTATTACAAGCTATTGAATATAGTTCCCTGTGCTATACAGTAATCTTTATTTTATTTTATCATTTAAAAAATTTTAAACACTTTTATTGTGGTATGATTCCTGTACAGTAAACTATACATATTTCAAATGTACAATTTGATGAATTTTCCATAGATGTATACACCAGTGAAACCACTAGCTAACATTTCCGTCACTCCCCAAGAGGTGCACTTTTCGAATTCCCAGTTTATCCCTTCCCACCCCCTTAAGTTCTCTGTTGTGTTCATTGGTCTCTACGTCTGTCTTTTGTGCCAGTGCCATACCGTTGTAATTTACAGTAGCTTTGGAATATATTTTGAAATCTGGAAGTGTGATTCCTCCAGCTTTGTTCTTCTTTATTATGATCCCTTTGGCTATTCTGAATCTTTTGTGGTATTGCATGTATTTTAGGATTAGAAAAAATTCTGTAAGAAACACTGAGATTTTAATGGAGATAATATTTAATCTGTAGATTGCTTTGGGTAGTATGGACATTTCAAAACTATTTAATTTTCTGTTTTATGAACATGAGATGTGTCTCCTTTAATTTCTTTCATCAGTATCTTGTAGTTTTTACCATACAAGTGTTTCACATGCTTGGTCAAGTTTATTCTTAAATATTTTATTCTTTTTGATGCTATTTTAGATAGGATTGTTTTCTTAATTTCCTTTTTAAATGATAATGTTGCAAATATATAGGAACTCAACTAATTTTCACATGTTGATTTTTGTATCTTGCAAGTTTACTGAATTTGACTTTTCTAACAATTTTCTTTTGTAGAGCCTTTAGGGTCTTGTGCATATAGGATCATGTCATCTGCAAACAGATAATTTTACTTCTTTTCCAATTTAGATTCGTTTTATTTCTTATCTATTTATCTTGACTTGAACCTCTAGTAAAGCGTTGGGTAGAAGTGGCAAAAGCAGACATTGTTGCATTTTTCCTGATCTTAGGGGAAAGGTAATTGTCTTTCATCATTAATTATTGTCTTAGCTTTGCATTTCATTTAGACCCCCTTTTATCAGATCAAGGCAATTCCTCCTATTATTGTCTGTTGAATAATGAAGGGGTATTGGATTTGTTGAATGGTTTTCTTCATCTATTGAGGTGATCATGTGTGTTTTGTTTTTTATTAATATGGTATGTTACATTGATTTGCATGTTAAATAAAACTTACATTCCTGGCATATATCTCATTTAATCATGATGTATAATCCTTTTTATACATTACTGTATTTGCTTTGCTAGTATTTTGTTGAGAACACTTCTGTTTATGTACATAGGGGATATTGGTCTGTACTTCTCTTGTGTTACTTTTGGATGACTTTGGTATCAGGATGATACTGGCTTCATAGAATTGGGAAAAATTCTCTACTATTTTTGAAAGAGTCTGTGAAGAATTGGTGTTAATTCTTCTTTGAATGTTTGATAGTCACACAGTGAAGCCGTCTGGGCCTAGGCTTGTCTTTGTGGAAGTTTAAAAAATTATTATTTCAACCTCTTACTTATTACAGGTCTATTTAGATTTTCTGTTCACTCTTGAGTCAGTTTTGGTGGTTTGTGTCTTTATAGGAATTCGCCAAATTCATGTAGGTTATCTAATTTGTTGGTATAGAGTTAGTCATAATGTTCCCTTGAAATTATTTTTATTTCCTTATATTCAGTGGTAATGTCCCCTCTTTTGTTTATTCTAATAATTAAAATCTTCTCTTTGTTTCAAGATTGTTTTTAGAATAATGGTAGTTGGATAGTTTATTGAGTCAGTGAAGAAAGATGATTCAGTTATAATAATATTTATTTTAGTTATAATTAAGGGTTGACTTTCATGGATATTAATTCTGATACAATACTCTACAGTGGGCTTTTAAAAGTGGAGACAGATGCATTCTGGCATCTTTCTCCTAATCACCTGCAGTCGTGTGTGTCATCTAGGGCCTCTTTGGTTGTGTGGCTAAGTTTATAGAGCCCCTAATGGTTATGAAATATTTCAACATATTTGGGATCACTTAGAAATTAAGGAACCCAGTCCCTGCATTTGGGGGCAGAGTAATGTGGAAAGATTATTTCTGATGCCATAGTCATTATAATTCATTACCCCCATCTCCCAAATGAGAATACTGAACAATACAGAACAATCAAGGGAAGTAAAATGGCTTTTGCAAGGTTTTTAGAAATGTACTGAGAAAGATGAAACTAGGGCTCAAGCCTCACGTGTGTGTAGTCACAAAGCCACACCTAACTGCAGGAAAGTTTAGATAACATAGTCTCTCTCCGTGTTTCCAGAAAGACGAGAAGAACAGATTTTAGTGGGCAGCTAGTAATATCTAACACACACACACACACACAATTCAAGTTAGGAAGGCAAGATGGAAGATGTACAGAGGCAGTAGGTAAAGCAAGGAGAAAGGCCTTGATGAAATACTCCAGGGTCCTCATAGACTTGTCATCAGGGTGTGCATACATTGAGTGATTATTTATTCAGGCACTGGGATAGTGCTTTTTATGAATTATGCTATTTAATGATTAATACTTTGTGAGATAGTTATCTTCCCCCTCTGAAACATGAGAAAAATAAGGTCCACAGAGATTGGCTACTTACCCAGTTCACACTGTTTGTAGAAAATGATAGAAGATGGTTATGACACCAGCCCCATCCCATTCCACTAACTGTGTTGTATTGTATTTTTCTGAATTTTAATTACAATGCGAGAATGCAAATAAATATTTGGCAAGAGCTTACTTTTGGCTGGGATGCAAAGGGAAGATTTTATAGAGGAGGTAGAATTTGAGCTGACCTTGAAGAGTGAATGGGGTTGAAGTTGGAAGATTTTAGAATTGCAGGGAATTCCAGGCAGAAGACTCATGAGCAAAATTTGTACGTGAAAGTGTTTAAGAGTAAATGAGTGGAGTGAAGAAGTTTTGCAGGGGAACTCTGGAAGATGAGGCTAGAAAACTTGAGAAGATTTGAGTGTTAGACTAAGGAGCATGGACTTTATCTTATAGACAGTGGTGATAAATGAAGTAATTTGAGAAGGGGTCAACACCATGTTATTTTTACATACAGGCAAAAAAAAAAGTATGTAATTCGAAGAATGGTGGAAAGCCCCCTCCAGCCTATTTCCTCTCCAGTTAAAACTTCCTCATCCAGGTACCATATTTCTGAAATTCCACTAATAGGGATTCATTCCTTAGGGTTATACTCTTTGTTCTCCTTTGAAGTGCAGACACCCTTGAAAAGAGTAACAGGTTGTCATGATGCTTTCAGTATGAAGGTCTTCGTTAGTCCCTTTCATCCTTTGAGTAGAGGCCCTCCGAAGAGCACAGAGAGGCTGAGTAGGAAGGAGGAAGGGTCTTTGGAGGAGGCAAGAGAGTGAAGCTCTTGCCACGAAGCCTCTGCCTGCTTCTGGCTTTGAATTGAAGCCAGCTCTCAGCTTGCGACATTTGAATTACTTTCAAGTGAGACGCCCATACTTACCCTGAAGAGGAGTAGACTAACAATTGTGTTCTGTGTGCACAGAGGTTTCCCTTGAGAATAAGTCACTGTCCACTGTGAGAGTCCAAATCCCTAGATTGGCCTAGTCTTATTCTCTCTCTCTGAATCCATTCTTAATTTATTAGCTGTGAAATAGCCATAGAAAGAATGATAATGTGTTGGCGTGTGCACACACGTGTATTACATATTCAGCATTTCCATGGCTGTACTTTTATGGCCATATGTATTTATATTCTTGGGGTGAGAGTGTTGCCAGCGTCTAATGATACAGCTTTCCATGTTGGTGCTGAGTTAGCTGAGGGTTTCTCTCCGTTGTCCTTGGAGAGGGAACAGCTCCTCTGCTGAGAGAGCTGCATCTGAGAGAAGGTGGGAAGGGAAGGGGGGAGTGAGGGTGGGAGTGGGCCTGGATAGTGGGAAAGGAAGGTCCTGGATGCCTGAACCACCAGCGGGTAGACGAGGCTGGGAGGGAAGGGAAGGCAGGATAAAAAGGGCCACCAGGTAGGGAATTGGTCTCTGACGTGCGTCCTCAGGACTCTATTTCCGGAAATGGCGATTTGATAGACCCCAGACAGAGCAAACCCTAAAATCTCTGTGTGGTTCCACATGAAAGCCACTCTCTGTGACAGCAAACACCAGGCGCTAACTTTGGGTGACCTTTGAGTGTGTCTCTTGAGTAGTAAACTTTAGTAGTAGTTGGGATTGATTTCTCTTTTCCTCAGATAAAATGTTCTGTTGAGAGGGAGAGAAAAAGAGAATGCATCAGATCTTGAAAGCTTTTCAGTCATGGAGAGATGGAGGACTAGGTCTGCTCTGCTAAAATAATTCCTCTGGTGGGAACTGTCACTGAGTGTGTTAGGTGACAGGATTTTGAGAGGATGACAGGAGAATGTCGTGGCTGCAGAACCAGCTCTGTAGGCCTGGTCTGGGCAGATGTTACCTTTGTCTGGAACAATCAGTTGGAGGGCCCCCTTTTCTTACTTGCTGACCGTCAGATTACCGGCACCAAAGAGGTGTCGGGGCTACTTGCACGTGGCTGGGGTGGATGTAGTGGGTCGTGGTGCGGGAAGGAGAGAGAAAGACCTCTCTGGGAGTATACCTGTGAAGAGTTGGGGGAAGGCAGGTCTTTTCTTTCTTTTCTTTTCTTTTTTTTTTTACAGGCTCCTATCAGGTGACCTGACAAGATTCTTTTCAGCCCCAGGCTAACTGATCTCAACTGGAGTTCCTGTTGCCCCAGGCTAGGGATTCTTTCTTAAGCCCTAGGTCCCTGATTCCTAATTATGGCTTTGTCCTGCCCCAGGGAGGTCTCCATAACAGCCTGGAATCTAAAACTCCTGGACTACATAAACAACCCTACCTGGAACTTGGGAGGTAGGGGGTGGGGGCACCAGTGATCAAATAACTGATTATCTGCTGGGGAATTGTGGGCTAGAAATTAGATGCCATGCATTGCATTCATTCCACCAGACTTTGATACAGTGTCGCCGAATGTGTGCCTTGTGCTGCGTTTCTGGGGCGGGTTCTTTCTCTTCCAGTCCATTCTCCACACAGCTGTCAGAGTGACCTAGAACATACATCAGGTGATACCACATTTTCCTAATACCTCATTCTAGGACTTTGATGGTCTTGCCCCTCTGCTTACCTCTCCAGCCTCTTTTGAAAGATGTTAGTCTCCCATTTTATGCTGCTTGTAGATCCTCAGACATGTAATTCAGTTTGATGTGTCCATATCTTCCTTTATTCCAGGTCCCCTCAGTTTTAAATGCCTTCCTCCCTACCTCTCTTGTTTGTTTTGATAGCACTGTACATTTACCTCTTTTTACAAAACACTTAACCATGTTATATTCAAATTATTTTATTATATGTCTATCTCGCCACCTATATTCTCAGCAGTGTTGGCAGGCTCAGGGCTGATCATCTGACCTAACTTGGGCCAGAGTCCATGCTATGGGAATTTGAACTGAGACGTGGAGAAGCATCCTGCCTTTGTAGGGTCAGATCAGTAATGTATGCTCAGGGGTTACCTGAAGCTGTTTTCTACCATGTTGGTCCCCAAAATAGAGGAAACTGGTTTGCAAAGAATGAGAGGAGGATTAAAGCAGTCCATTCCTCAGGCCCAGCTGTATTCTTTCATTTCTATATCCTTATAATTAAGTCACCATTTCTGCTTAAGCTACTCAAGTGGTGTTCTGTAGTTTGCAACTAAGAGAGTCATAGCCAGTACAGTCTAGGGTATAGTAAGTGCTAGATGACATTTGTTGAACTGGGCTCAAAAGGGACGTCTTGACTTCTACCCTGAGGGAGCTTCCTACCACTCTAGGGAGAAAAAATAACCTACATGAAACACTTGGATAACAATACACGGCACCATGTCATCAAGCCTTCAGTCATGGGCTATGGACTGTACACATTATAGGGATGCTGACAACGGTTTGTTGAGGAAGGAGTGGGATTAACTAGGAAAAGCTCCATGGAGATGATAGAACTTGGCTTGACCTTGAAGGATGGGTAGTTTGCTTTTAACTCCTGATGTTCCAAAAGAAAGGTTCTGGAAGGACCCCTTGCAGGCGTCAGAAATGTCCTAGATAAGCCTAGGTGATTGTGACCCTGGCAGTGATCCAAACAACTTGAAAATCACTAGAGTGAAGATTAGGGATCCCCCAAAGGGCTAAATCTTGACGGTGCCCAAAGGGTCTTTGAAGAGAAACGATGTGGTGCTGACTGGGCCTAACAGTGATGAATGCCCTTATAGGGGCCCTAGGTAGCTGAAAAAAAAAAGCTATAGTTATTATTTTATTAACCACTCTGTGCACCTGGAGGACGACCCTAGTGATTCTTCATCTAAATGCTAGGACTGAATGGCAGTGGGTAGCTAGGCTTTGCTAACTCAGAATTGATACCTGTGCTTTTGAAAGTTTCACGCAGAAGGAAAAGATGTTTCTGCTCTTATTGTCTTCCTGTCATTTGGTATACTAGGCCCACTTCCTTCATGTGACCTGAGAAGATGGCTTGGAACGCTTGCATGGGCACCAAATGGCTGGTTTGTTCACTGCTGGGAAATTGCATCGTCTTTGCCTTCAGTGCCATGCGGATTTGAAACCTTAGCTCTGAGAAAAAAGGTCTGTTTGCCCTAGATTTAGCTGTGTCCCAGGGAGACAAAGCTTTATGCAGCTTTTCAACCAGCAGCATGAAGGTTTATTAGATATAAATACATATATATTCATATGCTATCCTTTCAGGGCAGTTAATGGACCTAATATATATAAAGTCTTGATAATATTTTCTCTTCCCCAAGAAAAATTACACATAAGAATGTAGGTATTGTATACTGTTAGTTTCTACTCACACATACAGTCCATGTTCAATTAACTTCAGCTATTTAGTGTTTGCTATGTGCTGCTTATGTATTAGGCATTAGGGAAAAAAGACAAGACAAAAATCCTTACCTGGAGAATATTTAGTCAATAAGTGCAGTAAAAAGAGAAAACGTACAAGGTACAGAGATACCACAGAGGAAGCATGAATGAACTTAGGAGGTCAGGGAAGACTTCTTTGAAGAGAGAAGTTCTGGCTGGCTTTTTTTGAATGAATGGATATTCACTAGATATACATAAAGGCAGAAGGAGGAAGAAGTAATTGATGTGGCAGGATCAGCATGTGCAAAGGCCAGGAGAAGAGCAAGTTTTGTTACGGGAGTGCTACATAATTCAGATTGCTGGAACATGAGATGCAAAGGCTTGAGTTGGGAAAGATGAGCCTAGAGAGGTGGGCAGGAGCCCAATAGCTGTCCAGTTTTCCCGGCACCACTTACTGAAGGGGCTGTCTTTTCTCCATTGTATATTCTTGCCTCCTTTGCCATAGATTAATTGACCATAAGTGTGTGGGTTTATTTCTGGGCTCTCTATTCTATTCAGTTGATATATGTGTCTGTTTTTGTGCTGGTATCATACTGTTTTGATACTGTAGCTTTGCAGTATAGTCTGAAGTCAGGGTGAGTGATTTCTCCAGCTCTGTTCTTAAGATTGTTCTGGCTTTTCAGGATCTTTTGTGTTTCCACACAACTTTTAGAATTATTCTAGTTCTAAGAAAAATGCCATTGGTATGTTGCTAGGTGTTGCATTGAATCTGTAGATTGCCTTGAGCAGTATGGTCATTTTAACAGTGTTAATCCTTCCAATCCAGGAACATGGTACCTCTTTCCTATCTGTTTGTGTCATCTTCAGTTTCTTTATCAGTGTCTTATAGTTTCCCGATATAGGTTTTTACTTCCTTAGGTAGGTTTATTCCTAGGTACTTTATTATTTTTTTTGATATGACGGTAAATGGGATCATTTCCTTAATTTCTTTTTCTGATAGGTTGTGGTTAGTATTATAGAAATGCAACAGGTTTTTGTATATTAAGTTTGTATCCTGCAACTTTACTGAATTGGTTGATGAGCTCTAGTGGTGTTCTGGTGATATCTTTAGGATTGTCTATGTATAGCATCATGTCGTCTACAAACAGTGACAGTTTTATTCTTTAGTGAAATTATTTCTCACTCAACACTCCTCCCTGCTTAGTACTGGAGTTTATCCTTGCCCATCATATAAATGTCTGGCAGTTTCTACAAAGGAAGGAGAGTACAAATCAATTGTAATGTGAAATTTCAAATTTTGTAAAAGACACAAAACGTAATGAAGCTGATGAAAGTGATGGAGAGTGGCTTGACGTCTATGAAGCCATTGGCAGGTGACGACTTGGCAAAGTTGATTCTTGAGAAAAAGAACAAATTCACACAGTAGTGACGAGATGGATAGGATGAAAGAGAATAACTGAAATCTCAGGCATCAAGAGAGGTCTTTGGGAAAATTGATGAAGCCATTGAATATTTTGTGAAGCTTATTCTTTATGATCCTGTTGTAAAATAATAAGAAAGATGCCTCATTGTAATATCATGTCATTTTTCTTAGAAAAGTCACACCAAAGAAATCCCCAAGCAACATTTATTTGTTTATTGTTCAAAGAATGCATGTATAATTACATTAAGACTTTCTTTTCCAAAAATATGAGTAGACAGTATTTTTTAAAGATAAAATTCCAGCTAAACTTAAAATCTATGGTACTCTGGTTCTCATTTTAAGATTTCCTGCAAGTGGCCCCCTTTCCAGGAGTAGTTGTTCTTGGATACGTAGAATGCCCCTGGTGCTTGATTATCCTCCCCAGAGGTGGGACCAACTTGTGTTTCCACCCACAGTGTATGAGAGTGCCTGTTACTCCTCATCTTGTGAGCTTCTGAATTATTGACAATCTGATGGGTGAAAAAGGCACCTTCATTGCTGTTTGTATTTGCATTTCATTCATCATGAATGAGGTTGAGCATCTTTACAAATGTTTAATGGCCATTTGTATTTCTTTTCCTGAGAAATGCCTGTTAAAATTGTTTGCCTGATTTTCTTTGAGGGGTGTTCATTCTTTAGTCATCGATTTGCACAATCTTATTGTAAATGAAGGGACATAGTCATTTGTCATACATGCTGCAAACACTCTTCCAGTCTGTCTTTTGTTTTTGACATTTTCAATTAAAAAAAACCCTTACATTTGTTTGTAGTAAATTTTACTTGTCTTTTTTCTCTTTGGATTCTGAGGTTTGTATCCAGCTTAGAAAGGGCTTCTAACTTCACATTTATGAAATAATTTCCATATGTTTTCACCTCACAATTTTATGGTTTTGTTATGGTTCACTGTTGAAATAGTTGATCCGTTGAGGATTTATTTTATTATAATAAATGAGGAAGAAAGTAAGCTCTTTTCTGAGAGTCACATCACATTAATATCATGAAATAAATTAAACATGTCTTCTTTGCTGATAAGAAATGCCACCTTTGTCTTACACTAAATCTTCATGTGTACGTTAGTCTAATTCTGAACTCTCCTGTATTCCATTGATTTACCTATTTCTTCTCCATTATTAAACTCTTTAAATGTTTGCAGCTTCAGAATGCTCTTACTTCTGTTCTCTTAGGCTGTTCCTCTTTCAGAATTTTCCTGGCTATTGTTGGTGATATTTTTGTCTTAGCTGACAGATGTGTTACGATCTACTCCTACTGGTTTTTAGAGGTTTCTCCTTGCATTTTATATAGTTTATGTTCTATGTGTTCGGATTCTGTTGTTTGGTATATGAATGTTTATAGCAGTTAGGTCCTCATTGCGGATGGTGTCCTTTATCAAAACGCTTTTTTTCCTTGAATTCAATCTTTCCTGATATTAATATCATAACCTCTGCTTTCTTCTGTCATCATTTTTTTGGATACATCATATGTTTCAGAGTTCAGTAATGCTGGTTTGGTTTTCAGTTTGTTTTCTTAGCTCTGTAGTCTCCCTTTTGATCTCATTCTTATCATTCTATTGTTTTATCATTTGGCTTTGATGTCTCGTTTCAGTGACTATGTGCTCTTGAAATATTTCTTCTCTTGAGTGGGGAATGTTTTCTTCAAGCACGGACTCCCTTCTTTCGTTCCCTTGTTTTCTCCCCACCCCTTTCCTGTCGTGCTTGTGCAGACTTGTTCTACAGCTTTTCCTTGTATTCACGTATAAGTTACAGGCTTGTCTGAGACATTCTGTAAGTAGCGTGATGATGTCCTCTTCACGCCCTCTCACTTTGTGTCTCTTGAAGAGCATCAGTTTGAAGACTAGGCACTGGGTGTTCTATTCACATTTTGTGGCGCAAGGGCAGTCACAGTTAGTGGATCCCGACTTTCATGACCATAATTTAAAAAAAAAGCTTATAATAGGATTTTTTTCGTACCCCGTTCAGTGATTTTTTTTTTTTTTATCCTCACTAGGCATCACAGTCATCTGGGGGAAAACTTTCTTAGAGTACCAGTGCCTGGGCCTTCACTCCAAAGAGCTTGATTCCCTTAGTTTGGCCAGGTACACTCAGCACCTCCCCAGGTGGCGACTCCAGTGTGTCCTGAGGACTGGGAACCACTGCCCCACGTGGCAGAACCATTTCTTCCATGTAGATGCCTTCAGCTCTGGGTGGACCTCAAACTCAAGATGAAGCCTGGAACCTTCCCTTCCAACAAGCATTTAATGCCACAAATCAAACTTTTCCCACTTCACCCTCCTATCTTAGACAGTTACTAAAACAAAATGCAAACGTTTGGGTTTCGGCCACCAACAACTATTACCCTGCATACTTGAGGGGGAATTCATCAGGGCATGTCCGTGTGCCTCTTCTTTCTGAGCCCTTAACTCCTTCAAACAATTTGGTCTTATTTAATTTCTTGTTTGTTTACTACTCTGCCTCCTCTCAGTTGTTGCCAGAAAAAATTATCTGTAGGTTGCTATGCTTGTCTTGATTTCTCATTCTACTATCTGTACTAACCACAAGAACCAAAATGAAGCCTCTCTGACCTTCCTGAACTTCCCTCAGTATCCTGGCAAGATACCGAAGTGGTAAGGGGTGACCTCTTCTTGAGAGATTTTCCAAATCTTTTCCTTTCAGTCAACTTTCAACTTTCAGGGTTTTAATCCACGCACCTTCTTTCCACTGTACTGATCTGTGGGAGATAAGGGCTTGATGAGAGCTGTAGAAGATTCAAAGAATCCTCTAGTTCTCATTGCTCTTGGCTGCCGTTTTTCAAAGATTGTGGCATGAAGATGAGCCGCTCTGTTGGCTGCCTATTTTTTTCATAATTTATGTTTATTATTCATTAAATTTTGGTCACAGATTTTGTGTGAACAATCCTCATTCTACCATCTTACCCTTAGAATTCATTTGTGTTGCCTGCCTGCCTGCCTGCCTTCCTTCCTTCCTTTCGTTCTTTCATCAATCTAGCTTCATTTCTATTTATGAAGTGCTGTAATTCTTGGTCCTTTATCTTCACACTTTCCCATGTTCAGGGTGGCTAAAATCCTCCATTTTCTAGTCTGTGATGTGGTTTAGGGTATTGACTGTAATACCAGCTTGGCCTTGATTTGTGAGAATTAGCCACTAGAAACTAAGTTAACAGTATAGGCAATTCACTTTGTTATTCTGTTACTGAACATAGAAATACTGTTTCGTCATCTTCTCTAAATGATACAGGACCAGGATGCAAGACAGATATTTCAGGAAACTTTTCAGGATAGACTAAATCTCAAAGGTTTGATTTGGGAAAATGTGACAATTCAGCTGACACTGCAGAGCAGCATAGTTTGGACCTGCCCACGAGGCAGTTAGGAAAGGCCACCTCCCTCCTTCAGAAGAATTTGAAGACTTTTTATCTGCGCTGTATGATATGATATTGGGCAGTAATACTGGTTTGATCATTTGGTTTCAAGGTTAATGGTACTTGGTATCTGGTGACCAAAAGGGAATTAATCAGATGTTTAATCTGTTTTTTATTTCGATAAATATTGATTGGGTTCCTAATATATGTTTGGCAATGTTCTAGTCACTAGAAATATAACAGTTGTATCAAAGAGACACAAGTTCTCGTCTTGGGCTTCTGATCTAGTAGGGGAGATGAACAAAAATAGATAAGCAAACATGTTCATGGACGATGACTGGATAAAGAAGTTGTGTATATATATGTGTGTGTGTGTGTGTGTATACACACACACACACACATATATACACAATACTACTCAGCCATTAAAAAAATAATAAAATAATGCCATTTACAGCAACATGGATGGACCTGAAGATCATCATATTAACGGAAGTAAGCCAGAAAGAAAAATAGCATGTGATACCACTTAATATGTGGAATCTAAAATAATGAGACAAATGAACATCTTTACAAAACAGAAACAGACTCACAGACATAGAAAACAATCTTATGGTCACCAAAGGGTAGGAAGGGATAAATTGGGAGTTTGGGATTGGCACATACAAACTACTATAGATAACATAGATAAACAACAAGGTCCCACTGTATCATATGGGCAACTACATTCAATAGCTTATAATAGCCCGTAATGAAAGAATATGAAAAGGAACATACATATTTATGTATAATTGACTCACTATTTTGTACACCAGAAATTAACACAACGGTGTAGACCGAGTAGACTTCAATTAAAAACAGAAAAGACCATATTTTGATTGGGTAATGGTAAGTGCCAAGGAGCAAATAAAGGCAACTAAAGGGATAGAGCAGAGTGGGATTGGGGGATTGGGGGATTGGGGCTCCCTTAGAGAAAATGGTCAGGACAGTCTCTCAGAGCAGGACTCATTTGGGTGGCTGTGGGAAGGGGTGGGAAACCACTCCCATAAGATGCTCTATGGAAAAGGACTGTGCAAAGCTACATTCTCTGGTTTTCTCCTGGAGATTCTGAGCACAGATTAGCATAATAAAAGCTCTTGGAAGTTCTACAGGAAAGAAATCAGTTAACTTTGAATAGCTCAATGTTTCTCAAACTTAACTTGACGACTTTTACGTGTAATTCACATCCTGGGAAGGAGACGTGAGTTTTGGGAAATGCTGGACAGCGTGTGAAAGTGTAGCCACTTAATGTCTCAGATACAGTCAACTCTTTTTCTAACTGAGGCCCAATTACCTAGAGCCCAGAATTACACCAATGTCTTTGCTGGTTCTGCCCCTTCAACTACCTTGTCCCCAACCCTCTTTGAAGAAAGATAAATCATAATAAAATGTTTAAAAAAATGAAGATAGGGGATATAAAAACATTCAGAATTATTTTGATTACAATAAAACCAACAACTATGTTGTCCTGGAATTTACTGGGCTAGAATAATTTAGCCAGCGCTCCTGTCTCTGATACGGATGTAGTCTTGTGCTCCTGACCATCGGTACGTTCAGGAGACCCTGAGGCCCAGCAGAGTTGTGGGTACTCTAGAAGTAATTCAGATATAGTTACCAGTCTAGACTTCTTTCAGATACAGAAAAAGAAATGACATTTGAGAAAGATTTCCCACATTGGAAGTTGCATCTAAATTCTGCTTAATCTATAGTTAACCAGAAATTAGAAATGACCCTAAGCCCCCACTTTGCATAATCTAGTCCATGAAGCTTTCAGAAGTGACCACTAAGTCTGAGTGGGTCATGGTGGTGGCTGCTTTTTCAGTCATAGTCCTGAGCTTCTCTACTGAAAATGGACAGAACATTTGAAAATGTAGTCAGTAATATGTAAGCTCTGTTGATGGAGAGAAGAAAGCCTGTAGTGATGAAATTTCTTACCAAACTCCTATCCGTCGACTCATATATTTCTGTAGTCTTGGCTGCCATTTTCAGGTTTTGCTTTAAGATGAGTAAAGTCCTTTTCACATGGCAAGCATCCTTGAAGATCTATACCTTGGGATGTTAGCCCACTATCTGAAGCATCAATTTAGTGGTTCCCAAACTTTATGATTCATGACAGTCACCTAGAGTGTGATAGCTAAACCTGCAGTTCAAAGACATTTCCCCAATCTAGAGTCTGGTTCAGTAGATTTAGGATATGGCTCAGGAATCTGCTTTGGTAATGACTGCCCAGGTGATTTTGATGCAGTGATTCAAGCAGCACAAGAAGGTAAATGTTAGACTGGTTCAGAGCTCTCCAGTCCCCATCCTAGAGGCCTGTGCTTCCTACTTCCATTGGACTTGAGGTCTCAGCTCTGGAGCACAGCTATTGAGAATCATCTGGTTGACCAACACTGGCACTGATGCTACAAATTGCCAGCATTGTTTCTTCTTCCACTGAACTGTACAATAGGGAAAGCTGTGTCAAAGTTTCTTAGTAGATCTCTAATTTTTGGAGCCAAGAGGTCCTCTT
Organism: Camelus ferus; assembly: GCF_009834535.1. Taxonomy (NCBI): domain Eukaryota; kingdom Metazoa; phylum Chordata; class Mammalia; order Artiodactyla; family Camelidae; genus Camelus; species Camelus ferus. The sequence goes on along the minus strand of NC_045732.1, from coordinate 98,562,285 downwards.
CCCTGTCCCCCCATACAAGGAATCTTCAAGAGGAGACAAAGTCACAGCACACTTCAACAGTTTTTCTTGAGAGCCTCCTAGATTACAAGCAAGCGTATGATGTTTCATGCTTTCAAAGCACAGTTATTGGGGAGAAGGTATAACTCAAGTGGTAGAGCGCATGCTTAGCATGCACGGAGTCCTGGGTTCAATCCCCAGTACCTCCGCTAAGCATAGATAAATAAACCTAATTATCCCCCCCTCAAAGAAAACAACAACCAAGCACAGTTAGTAATGAAGCCTTTAAGACCTTTGTAACTGGAAAGATTTTTCAAAAGGAGCCACCCTCAGGGGTTCAGAATCCAAATTCAGAATAAATGTTGAAAGGTTTTTTTCCACCTAAAACCTCCAACGCCATGCTTGGTAATTTCTATGATACTGCAGAAATCAAATTGAATGCGCCTGTACATAAAACATCATTTAATATTCTGGGTAATTTATTTTTAAAGAGAAACTGTCAGACTTTTGACAAGCTTCAAACTTAACTTTAACAGATGTCAAAGTCGAGCATCAAGTTTATCTCATCAATCTTTGTAGTTGCACAGCTAGGGGTGGAACTAGCTAATACTATCTTAGGGTAGTGAAAATATTAGTTTGGTGAATCAGCAGATGCACAAATCTGTCTCTTGTTTGATGTTTTATTTTAGCACCTGAACACAGGCTATGATACCTGAATATTGTTATATTCTCTTGAAATTTTAATAAGTATTGTCAAAAATCCAGAGTCTGTGTGTGGGGGTGCATACATGCTGCATTTTTCTGTATAATCTCTTCCTCCCAGCAACCACTACTAGTTAAAGGAGAACACTAGCCCTTCCACTTAGTTTCCATGTGGATTTTCTCCTTGCATTAGGCACTCACTGGTCACTGTGTAATCAGTCCTCCTAAGAGAATATAAATATGCGAGTAATGGACCATGGATTAAAGATTTTGATTAAGATCTTTAGTTTCCTTGTTTAAGATGGAAAACAGTATTTATCACATACTAAGTCTGAATTTATGGTGATTATCCTTTCCCTTTTGTTTGTATGTGTGTATGCGTCTATACACAAGTATTGTTATTGGTCACTAAAGTGTTCTTAAATTGATTATTCCATCTTCCACAATTTAATTGAGATACTGTAGAAATAGATACTCATGCTTATACAGAGAGCTCCCTGGTTTTACTTATGAGTTTGGAATTATTTTGAAGAAAATATTCAGCATCTCAGGAATCAAATTTGAGGTTCTGATTGTGTCTTCTCTTCCATCAAGTATGTTTTGAATATATTTTGCACTAAAAAGCGAAAACAATGTGTTTTAAGTGCCAGGACCTCTGTTAACTGTTTTCACATATACTCTCACTTTTGGTTATCAGTAATTCCATTTTTAAGGTAGGTATTCAGTACATATTTATTCATTCATTCTTTCATTAAGTCATGTACTCATGTTGAGAACCAAGTGTATACAGGCCGCTCTCCTATGCCCTAGAATGGGGATTGTGTTGGTAAAACTAAAGCTATATAAAGTAAAGAAAGGCTCAAGCAGGTTACAAGGCCACTTATCAAGAAGTGTGGGTGCACTTATATGTACCAGTTGTGAGTATTGGGGAGTGCTGGTGTTGAAGAGGGACCATCATGTAACCTTTATTTAAAACAAATACATACTTTTACATTTTCCGTTTCTACCTTCTCACTTATATTCACCCATATCATCTACCCCTAGTGCTTTATCAATTTGGGTTTTCTTAAAGTAGATTTTTTTGAAGTCTAGAATAAGTGCGCCTTGCAATGCCCAGAAAAAAGAGGCATTTGTGGGGTAGAAATGGGAACTGGTATTTGGACCATTTTTATGACAGAAAAGGATGGTCCTAGCACTTTGTTTTTGTGCCAAATGGATGTTCTCCTCATCACGAAAACTGGAGTTGGTGATTAGAAGTTAGTAGTCTGCAAACTGCAACCCAACTGGGTTGCCGAGAGGCAGGCAGCTGCAAAGAAAAGCTCAGGCAATTACGGCTTTGCAAGAAGAAGAAAAGCTTTCCCCAGCCTTTTGGGATTGTATAATAAAATCTGTCTGTCAGTTGCTCGAGTCAGATCATGGAGTTTGCCTACGATTACGTAATCTGAAACCCAGGACATGCAAAACCCATTAAAAGAAATACTTGGGAAAATGAGCTTGATACTGTACAGACTTTGAAATTGCTTTTCATAAGTTACCTCTGAATAATCAAATCTAGGGAGGAGAGGAGCCAAGCAGGACGTGACAGGTATTTCACTAAAGAAAATGGGCATTTCCGTCTTACTGTTTCTTCCCTGAAATGGTGCTGATCATAATCATATTTTTTTTAAAAAATCTAACCAGAGATCTCTCCTCTACCACTTGCAAGTGAGAAATCAGTAGGTAATGTTTCCTGAAACCTTCACCTTTGTCCAAACTTCCAAATGCAACCCCTCCTCCCTTTCTGTCTTCACCATTCCTCAAGCAGGTTTTTTATTCAACTGACTTTTCTGTTTGGTTTGATGATGATTTCCTTCCCTTCTTTGGATGTTACTACCCGTGCAACACAGGCTTGAGAAAGGCCTTTAGATAAGACAAGAACTGGCCTGTTTCTTATCTAATCAGAAGATGAACACATTTATGCCAGTAAATGTGTGCCCATAACAGCCAAGCACTCTATCCTATAACTTCTGTCATTGGCCATCCTGCACCAAGGAAATCATTATCTCGAATGTATAGAACTCGCTCTCTCAGTCTAAACAAAACTTTTATGGCAGCCATATTGACAAAACACTGCTGACATAAATTTTATGTGGGGATCAAAATGTGCTTGGAGGGGGTGTAAATTTTATATGGATATATAGATTTCAGAATTCAAACTTGACAAATTGATGGGATGGCCAGGGAGAGCTGAATTTTCTTTTATAAAAGGTGATAAAAATAACCCAAGGGCTAGACTGAGATAAAAATAAATGCGCTACATAATGTATTTGATTTAATTTATGAGGTCTTTCCTGTGGCTGTTCTTAAGAGACTGGAAGGAAGTGGGGCTATGATGCCTCTAGACCCTGCTTTCAGCTAGCAGAGGTGGTGTTGATTCCTCACCACAAAAGATCCTGCCCGCTGGGGTGAGTGTCAGACGTGTGGGGAAGCTCTGGGACAGGGCCCATATCCTCCAAATCAGGGCTCACTGCTCAGCCACTGGGAGTGAGGTCCGCCTATGGCCTCCAGCTATCGGCCCCTTCGAGGTTTGCTTCAGCGCAGAGGGTCACCTCACCCCCAGGTCAGCCTCCTTCCGGGAACACCCCATCTCCAGTAACAGAAGTGGAAACAAAGGGGCTGGGACTATCATCTCAGCTAATTGGGAACAACTCTGAAGGGCCATTCCAGCTTCAGAGCTGCCTGTGGGGCCAACTGAATCTGTCCTAGAACTTGACTTACAGCTCAGTCTTCCCCTTTGTTCTTTCTGCTTCCTTTCCTTCTCTTCTACAAGTGTTGCGACCACAGGCACATGTTCAAAAACATCCTGGACACTGAGCTCTTTCTCAGTGTCTGCTCCCTGGGAACCCAGCCTTGGACCAGCACCACATGTTTATTTTTTTATTGAAGTCTAGTCAGTTTACAGTGTGTCAATTTCTGGTGTACAGCATAATGTTTCAGTCATACATATACACACATATATTCCTTTTCATATTCTTTTTCATTATGGGTTACTACAAGATATTGATATAGTTCTCTGTGCTATAAAGTAGAAACTTGTCATTTATCTGGTTTTGTAAGGATTTCCTTGTATTTCCGATTATAAGAGATATTCTCCCAAAGTTCAGTAGGTATTCCGTGAGAACTGTTCGTATGTGGATGTCATTTTCGGTGTATTCGTGGGGGGAGGTGAGCTCCGCGTCGTACTCCTCCGTCTTGGCCGTCTCCCCCAGGGCCCCATTATGACTTTCCTGGGCCCAATGCCCTTTTGCCTCCGTGGGCCTCTTCCTCCATGAAAAATATTACAGATTTTATCCTATGACTGTGTTATTATGAAGATGAATCTATTAATATTATATGGCAAAAATTTTCTTCTACCTTAAAGTTCACGTATTTCTTACAATTTTAAAAGAAAACGAAACATCTTTGTTAGCCTCAGGCCTGTCTACTGTGCTTAATGGAGGAGTCAGCCCCGCCTGTGACAGGAGGCTTGTGGGTCGAGTGCAATACAAATTTTCAAAGCCTGGAAGAACGGCCTCTGTGGCTCTGTCTTCCAACCTTAGATCATCAGGCCCCTCAGGGATCTCCCACTTTCCAGGGGAGCCAGCCGATAGCTAGCCCTCTTTTTGGAAAGGATCATCTATACTTAGATACAAATGATGAATACATCTGAGGTTTATTTTTAACTCAATAAGAGGGAAGTGGTAGAGGTTTGCTTTGTAGGACAGAGCACTTCTTGTTACTGAGCATGTCATTTCCTTTCCACTCCCCACCTTCTTTCCATGTCTACATTTTTTTGGGGGGGGGGGAACTATTTTTAATTTTTATTTTCTTTTATTTATTTTTCTTTTGAAATATGGTTGATTTACAATGCTGTGTCAGCATCAGTTGCACAGCAAGGTGATTCATTTACATATATTTATATATAAATGTTCACTTTGTACATTTATATATGTATATATGAATGTTCTTTTTCAGATTCCCACATTATAGGTAATTACAAGACATTGAATACAGTTCCTGTGCTATACAGTAGGTCCTTATTGTTTATCTATTTTATATATAGTAGTTAGTATTTGCAAATCCCAAACTCCCAATTTGTCCCTCCCCTGTTCCTTTCCCCTTTGATAACCATAGTTTGTTTTCTATGTCTGTGAGTCTATTTCTGATCTGTAAATAAGTTCATTTGTATCATCTTTTTTTGATTCTACAGATAAGTGATACCATGAGATATTTGTCTTTTTCTATCTGATTTACTTCACTTCATCCATGTCCACATTGGCTGTTTTTCTGTTAAAAAGCTTCTTAAGTGCCCTTAAATTGGACCTCAAGGCTGGAAGAGGCTCCAGTGGCCCATATCTATAACGCCATCTGTGTGTGGATGGAGTAGGAGGGGCTACTTAAAGTGACTTAGTTGTCCTTTCTCCTACCTCCTTAAAGCCTTTAAGCTAGATTGTTTTCTTTTGATTTGCTTGGGCACCAGAAATTTCTTTTTATTTATTTTTTTTAAAACAATCTAGCAAACAGGTATTTTTGAGTGCTTGCTATGCTCCAAACATTGCTCTGGGAAGCTTTATTTACATGATCTCATTTAGATATAGTAGGGTATCCTAGTTCAGCCTGATCTTGGATTCATAATCTGGCCTTATGTTGAATCAGTGGCCCATTTGGTATCAAGCTGCATTATCTGAAGTGCAGAGCAGGGAGGAGACATGACAGAAGTAAGCTTAGGTGACCAGACTCAGAAGGGTTAATGGACATTATACCCAGAAAGGCAACAGAGCATCGTGGCTAAGAGCATGGACTCTGGGGTCAGGATGCCTAGATTTTAATGCTGCCTCCTCCACTTACTTGCTAAGAAATCTTGGGCAAATCGCTTAGCCTTTCTGTGCCTCTGTTGCCTTACATGTGAAATGGAGATGCTAATAAATGCTAGCTTCACTGAGTTGTAGAAAGGATTAAAAATACCAATATGTATAAAGCACTTAAAACAGTGCCTGAGGTGTATGTGGTAAGTACCTCAGATCATGGTAACTAATACTGTTACGGCATCTATGACCCTTATTGACGCCATGGACTGGCTTTCTTTGCCCCTGTGGACCTAAAGACTACACACAGAAGCAAAAAGAGTTGTTTTGAGGAGGGTCTTCGTGATTCGGAGTAGCAATAGCTACTGTTTTGGGCTCAAGTGACAAAAAAACACACAGCTGGGGCAGGGGGCTTGGTGTCAGTAGGTGCCATTTGGGCTTTGCAGCTTTGTGAACACTAAGAAATAGTCCCCTGAGTAGGCAAGCTGTCCTTTTATCTGGAATGTGTCCCCATGAGATCAGGAGATGGAGGCAGAAGTGACCACTAACTTGTGGAACAAATTGTCAGGACTAAATCAAGTTGTTGCCAAGCTCCCCTGACACTGTCCCTACCATTTGCATGACCTGATGTGATTAGGCCCAGAATCTTGGGTTGAGTCGGGAAGGGCAGCAGTCACCATCTGCTCAGAGGCTGCTTGCCGGTGGGTCAGATGCTTGGCTGTGTGGTCCTTTGCTCATTGGGTACCAGACCCAGTGTGACCAGTACCGTGGCTCCCCTCCTGTGAGTCCCTATCTGGAGCCGAATGTTTTCTGGAAGGCCTCTGTTGTAGAGAGACCTTGTCATAAACAGAGTTTTTTAAGCAGACAATAGGAGATGTGGAGAACTCCGAAGGGGGGAAGATGTAGGGGTCAGTAAGTGCTAATTTCAAACAAGCATCTTTGCCAAAATGAAATAATTACTGTATCTAGATAAAGCAGACTAAGTTGGAACTGGCACATGTTCTTGGCAGGAAGTCGATCACATGCTGCATGATTCAATTTATGGGCAGCTACAGACAGCTTTAACATATTTTTCTGGCTTAATGTGGGATGTTGAATTATTGAGCCCCTTTTTGTTAAACATTTATTAACAATCCCAAAATACCAATAAGTGGATCACCAATTTATTTGTCTTATTCTTAAATAATCCCTTTCTGTCAACTTCATCTTTCCGAACCATCATTACTAAATTTCTCAGAACATGGGGAGAGCTGGGCTTCTTTCCTTTGCTCCACTCCCAGGGATCTAACTTGCCCATTTCCAGTAGAGCTGCCATCGCAATGGGGGCCTTGAAAGACATTTCAAGCAACAATTAACATGTTTCAGTCTCTTCTTTTATGAACAGAATTTCATCCTTGACTCCTATGGTCTTATCCCTTCTTATTTTTTTCTTCTCATCCTGACTTTTTAAGTCGGTCACATTCATTGCCTCTGCTTTCACACCTCTATTCCCTCTCTGTTCCACTGTAAACTGGCTTTTGCTGCCATTATCCATCAAAATGACTCTTAACCAAGGTCAACACTCTCACCGGGCAGTGCCATCCACTCATCGCCCATGTGGTGATGATTCCCGGATGATATTTTGAGCCCCAATGTCTTTCTGAAATGTCAAGATTACATATTCAGTGGCCTGCCAGCACCTCCAGCTGGATGTCTCATAGGCAATTCAAACTCTTTATGTCCCAAGTGGAACTCATCACTGCCCACATCAAACCTGTTCCTTTTTTGGATGTCTGTATTTTGTCACCCAATTGGAAAGTCATTTTTCATTCCTTTCTTTATTTCACCATATGTCTAATAAATCACTGTCCAGTTGACTTTCTTTCTTGAATGTTCCTTGCATTTGTCCTTTCTTCCGCATCCCTACCAATGCGCTCTTATTTAACTTCTGGATTACAATAATAGTTTTCCAGTTAACCTCTGATCTTCTCCCTTCCAGTCCATTCTACACACCACCATCAGCAAGATCTTTCTATACTAAAACCTGATCATATCACTTCTACGGTTAAAACTCTGCAAAGCCTGCTCATTACGAACTGAATAAAGTTCAACCTAGCTAAGAAGGCATTTAAGGCCCTCCAGGACCTTGTGCTGCCTACTTGTCCAGGCCTGCCTTGGGCATATTCCTCATTCCTTCCCTATACCATGCTGTTTTTTGCTGGTATACTTTGCATATACTATTCCATTTTGTCTGGAATGCCTTTCTCTCCCTATACCTTCCTGGCCCAAGACATAGCTTTAAGATTCATCTTAGGTCTTTTTGTTTGTTTGTTTTAACTGAAGTATATTTAGTTTACAATGTTGCACCAATTTCTGCTCTACAGCACAATAGATCTTCTTTAGGAAATAGTTTCTGTCTGTCCTTCCTATTCCCAGGGTAGGTTAATACCTTTTTTTTTGGTGTGTGTAGTCCTATAATAATTTGCACACACATCTCTTATTTCTCCTCCTCCATTTGATTAGATCTCTTTGTTTATATCTCTGCTTTTCCATTAGACTGTTTGCTCCTAAAGGTAGGGGCCCTGTTTTTCTTGCTTGCAGCTCTATCTCCAGCATCTAACACCATCTCTAGTATCTAAAGAAGAATGCAGAAATGTTCAGTGTACAAATGAATGATGACAGTGAACACTTGTAATCTTATAGTAGTGACCTGTTAGTAAAGCTGTTTCCCACATACTGTCTTACTTAAGTCAGCAAAGTTGGATTGAGGACAAAGAGCTATCCAGAAGAGAGGCAATGCAGCAGAGTCAGTATGAGTTCAGGCTTTAGAGTCATACAGATTGAGCTTCAAGTTCAGATTCCAACACTCCCATGCTGTATGTTCTTGGGCACGTCACGTAACCTCTCAGTGTTGTCCCCTTCATCTACAAAGTGGGAAGAATAATAGTTCCTACCTCATAGGGTTTTTAGGAGGATTATATGAGATAGATAATTATGCAAAACACAACAATTCTTTGCAAATAGTAAGTGCTCAATAAGTAGTTGTAGTATTGTGGTTATTATGATGATTGCTATAACAATAATTGTTGTTATCCATCTTTTTCCTATTTGGCTTCTCCTCTTCATGCTAGGAGTAGATTATCAGATACTAATCAGATACTATATGTAAAGCACTTAGAACAATTCCTAGCATATAGTGAGCATTCACAAATTTTTACCTATGATAATTATTATCCTAAAACAACACTATCTTCTATATCTGGTGGTTCACACATAGGGTAGAAGAGTTGCTTTGTTTTTCCTGTGTATTTTTTTAAGGAAGAGTTGCTTTGGGTTTAAAAAAAAAGTCTCTTTTGCTTTGGGCTTTAAGTTATCACTTATTGTGTTAATGTTAACAAAATCCAAACTATCACTTACTCTAAGTCAAGTGCTGAGAATTTTCTGAAAAAAGTAAATGATGGTACACCCAAAATTCAGTGCAAAAGTGTCCTTATTTTCCTGGAGAAGTTTTTAAAAGAAAATCTGTTTACTCACTAAATAGTTATTGAATAGCTACCGTAGGTCAGACGTTGTGCTGAGAACTGCCCTCGGGGAGCTTAGAGTTTACAACATGAAGTTACTAAATTTGAGTCTTTGGTTATGGGCCCTTGATTGGAGAACTGTTCCAGAATAAATATAGAGGTGTATAGTCCCAGGAAATGAAGATAAAATAGAGAGTTTAAACTGGAGGTTTAGTCTGTGATGAACGTTTAATGTGGCCTTGAAAAGTCCTATGGAAATTGATGATCCGTCCCTACTGATTGACACTGCCATTTCAGAGCTACTTCATCTTCATTTCCGATTGCCCTTCAGTGGACAGAGTTTTTCTTTCTTCCTTTCTTTTTTTTTTTTTTTGAAAGGATTGACTATAATCTAACTCTATCACAAGTATTTAAAATGTCATCTGGCGAAAGAACACGTTAGGGAAAGGAGTGGATGAATTCTCCCCTCACTGCTCCATCACTGTCCATCCCTCACTGGTTTTATTTCTCCTTTTCACTTGAGTTTCAAGTACTTGGTATAATCAATGTTTACCATATTGAATGGTATATAACGTGCTTAGTTCTAAGCTGATTCTGTTGCTGTCTCAGAAAAAGCTTCAAGGGGGAAGAAAAAAACCCTTGGCCCGTTGGCCTCTTGAGGATGAAAGGCAAATTACCTAAAATTTGAGGTACCTTGCCAACTCTCACCATTACAGCTAGTGGTCTAGCTTCCTGATGAGGTTGTACAACTGTGTAAGTTGAGGTTCTGGGCTGCAAGCACCACAAACACACTCAGGCTATGTTAAACTAAAGGAGATATTTGTGAAGGACAGCAGAGACTCAGAAAACTGAAAGGAAGCTGGGAAACCAAGTCTGCAAAGAGCAGAAACTGAAGCAGCTCCAGTGAACATAGTAACACTGTGTCTCAGTGGGGATCGCCTGGTTAGGGCAGTGCTGCTGCCACCACTACTTGGGCCACACATGTTACCTTTATTTCCTTGCTGATTTTTTTTTAACATTTTTTACTGAGTTATAGTCATTTTACAATGTTGTGTCAAATTCCAGTGAAGAGCACAATTTGTCAGTTATACATGAAGATACATATATTCATTGTCACATTTTTTTTTCACTGTGAGCTACCACAAGATCCTGTATATATTTCCCTGTGCTATACAGTATAATGTTGTTTATCTATTCTGCATATGCTTGTCAGTATCTACAAATTTTGAACTCCCAGTCTGTCCCTTCCCACCCCCCTCCCCCTTGGCCACCACAAGTTTGTATCCTATGTCTGTGTCTGTTTCTGTTAGTATTTTTTTTTTTTTTTTTTAGATTCCACATATGAGCAATCTCATATAGTATTTTTCTTTCTCTTTCTGGCTTACTTCACTTAGAATGACATTCTTCAGGGACATCCATGTTGCTGCAAATGGCGTTATGTTGTTTTTTATGGCTGAATAGTATTCCACTGTATAAATATACCACTTCTTTATCCAGTCATCTGTCGATGGACATTTAGGCTGTTTCCATGTCTTGGCTATTGTAAATAATGCTGAACATTGGGGTGCAGGTGTCATTTTGGAGTAGGGTTCCTTCTGGATATATGCCCAGGAGCGGGATTCCTGGGTCATATGGTAAGTGTATTCCTAGTCTTTTGAGGGATCTCCATACTGTTTTCCACAGTGGCTGCACCAAACTGCATTCCTACCAGCAGTGTAGGAGGGTTCCCTTTTCTCCACAGCCTCTCCAGCATTTGTCGTTTGTAGACTTTTGAACGATGGCCATTCTGACTGGTGTGATTTGCATTTCTCTGATACTTAGTGATATTGAGCATTTTTTCATGTGCCTATTGATCATTTGTATTTCTTCCTTGGAGAATTGCTTGTTTAGGTCTTCTGCCCATTTTTGGATTGGGTTGTTTGTTTTTTTCTTATTAAGTCATATAAGCTGCGTATATATTCTGTTGGTTCCACTGTTTGCAAAAATTTTCTCCCATTCCGTAGGTTGTCATTTTGTTTTACTATATATAGAAAACCCTTAAAGTTCCACACAAAAACTACTAGAACTAATTGAAGAATTCAGCAAGGTAGCAAGTTACAAGATTACCGTTCAAAAATCCTTGCTGATTTTTAAAGAAAAATGCAAACTCCAGATAAGACACCTGATTGGCTGCATTTCTCACATGACTGCTCCCTAGCTGTATTAGAGGGCTGGTACAAAAAGGATCTGAACTCCTGGATATTCATAGTGAGAGGCAGGGGGAGACAGGTGAAGCTGAGCATTATACTTCTGCTAAGCCTCCCCAAAACTGGGTAGAGGTGTTTTCCCTCAAATTGGGACACTAGTAGGAAAGGACAGAGATTCTGGAAAGCTTCTCTCATGAACTCACTCTAAGTAGGCTTTTATACTCACCTCTCCACTGAAATGATTCACTACGGTCACCAATTATCAATAAATGGCCAAATCCAGTAGTTAACTCTCTGTCCTCACCCTACTGGCCTTTTTAGTGGTATTTGTCACAGTTGATCGTTCCTTCCTCCATGGAGCAGTTTATTCACTGGACTTCCAAGATACATGTCTATGCTATTTTCTCTTTAGTCACGCATTAGCAATCTTCTTTACTGGTGGTTCTTTATCTCTGTGACTTCTAATTGCTGGGGTGCTCTAGGCCTCATTCCTTGGACCTCTCGTCCATTTGTTTTCACTCCCTTGATGATCTCATCCAGTCTCACTCTACATGTGAACTACGCAGCCATTCTTCTCTTTAGCTCAGACTCTTCCCCGAAGCTCAGAATCAAATAGCTAACTGCCTAATGTTATGTCTCACTTGGATTTCCAAAAAGCACCTCAAATTTTGGATTTCAAAATATTCAAAATCCAACTCCTGATCCTGTTTCTGCTCTAAACTTCTTCCTCTTTCTCTTCTTTCTCATTTCAGTAATTGGAGACTCCATTAGAAATCTAGTTGTCCTCACATTTGAAATATATACCAAATCTGAGTGCTTCTCATCACCTCTATTGCTACCATTTTCATTCAAACACAGTTTATTCTCATCTGGATTATTGCAAGAGCCTATTAATTGGTATCTCTGTTTCTATCCTTCCGTATGTTCTGTTCTCCTTACAGCAGCCAATGTGGTCTTGTTAGAACATAAAGCAAATCATAAAACCCTTAGGGTCAAAATCTTTCAGTGAAGGAGCTATTTGATCCAGGATTCTCATGTGACACTGACTAGAAAGTCTCTAATGAAGTTACTGTAGAGAATACTTGTTGCTTAGCAAATGGCCAGAAGTTCTTAACAAATGTACTAGGCTCCAGAAAGACTGATCTAATTCTTGGTGACATTGATCAGAGAAGGGAAAGAATACACACAAGGCAATCAAAAATAGACTTCCTCTGATATGACTTGGGGAAATGAAATCTGTTTTGTGTCAGAGGCCGAGAGGTTGAGAAGAAGGGGACCTCAGCAGAAGTGGAGGTTATGGAAACTGTATAAACAGGATCATTACCGACTAATTAGACAATTCTGAGAATGCAGAGTTTATGTTTTTGTATACCCTGGGCTCATTTCAATCTTGAAATAGAACGCGTTGCTGTGGAAAGAGTCACAGAGGTCATGGACATCCAGATGAATAACTAGAAGAAACCTGGCTGAAAATGTCCTGAATTTAGTGCACTGACAAAGGCAGTTGGAGTCTTTATGTTCTGAATTTGCATGTGTACAAGAAAGTAACAGGGTTAGAGGTAAGTTATGCAGGTCATTGGAGTCACCACGGTTATTGGCTGATGCTGAAAGAAGACGAAAGAAATGGAATTTCTAATAGGAATGTTTAATGAACTGCCTAAATTGAGAACTGAGTTTGGATTTTGAAGCTGTGCCCCTTATGGGGTGGCAATCACATAGGCAGAGATGGAGATAGGGGTCCGTATGTCCGGTGTCTTGGGGGAAAAGAACATGTCAGAGCACAAGTGAATAAACAGATAGGAAATATTGCAGCAGGTAGTGGAACAAATGATTTCAGCAGATTAGCGAATTAAATATATGGCTGAAAAAGAAAAAAAATTTGAGTCGATCATTTGTGACACAATCCTGAGATTTTAATCAATTTATTACCTAACTGATCACTTTAGTAGAAGAGAAAGCTGGGGATTGCTTTTTTCTTTTGATTTATAATGCAACCTGAATTGATTTCTGAATAAACTCCCCAAAGAGGCAAGCCTGATAAGATTAATATTGAGGTCATTTACTGACATCAGAAAAAAATACTGCTAATTGTTTCCCTGTACGGTATCTGTGGGAGAGAAAAACCTTGTAGATGATTAGCTTTACATAAAGGGAAGGCCACTGAATTTAAAGTGACAGTTTCATTCTTTGTCTTGCAGTGAAGTGGAGACCAAGTAGGAGAGGGCGGTAGACGTGTGTAGTGAATAAAGCACACGGCGGAGTAATTTAATATTGAGAATGGTACTGACTAGTCCAACTCAATCTGATGCATATTTATGGGGCTTCTACTGGGTGATGGGCATCACATTAGGGGCACTGGGGGATAGAGAAACGACACAGCTCTTGTCTCAAGCTGCTTGCAGTTTTACTGATGGAAGGGATAATAGCCAAGAGCTGTATGGGCAGAGTTTATGTATGACCCTAGAAGCACAAGTTGTTCTTGTTGTGTGAGGAGCTAAAAGCAGAGTATAACTGGGAGAGAAAAGGGGTTTCTCCCCACTGATTTCAGCTTGGCACCTGTTGGGGCTGCCAGGGAAGATGAGGAGGAGGGAGTACTTCACAGGGCTGTGCTGATTGGCTGGGCAGTGGTGATGGCACAGCTGTCCTGTGACAATGTATGAAAAAGTTCTTGTTTGTCACCTGCCCAGGGCCATCACAACTCTGCCTGAGCCTGAACTTGAGATGGAGGGAGAGCTCTGGAAGGGCTGGGGTTTCAGTAGGTCTTGGGATTGTTGTAATTGTGATCAGGCCACCCTCTTGCTTGTTACCACGCTCAAGGACTGCCTGATTGATGGCTGGTTTGTATCCCATGGGGCCTTTGTGAGGCCTCTTGGCTTTCCTAAGCTGGTGTTTCCTAAGCTGTGTATCCCTAAGCTGGTGTTTTCATGAACACTTGGTACATAAGGTTTAACCTGTATAACAGGAATGCAAAAATGGAACACTTTAGAAGCACCAGCCTCTGCAAATAACCACGTGGTCATTTCAAATCATTCTTATCAATGCCTTAAAGCAGAATTCCTCATAGGTGGCTGAGTAGACCAGCTAGTCATCACCTCCCGGTTGCTTTCAGATGTGTTGTGCTCTAGCCACTGTCTGTGGGACTGGCCAAATCAGCGTTTTGCTCAGGAGCAGGTAGAAGATGAAAAAGCTAGGGAAGTACGTTGAAGAAAAACTGAAGGGAAGGATAAGATTGGACAAGCTGGCCCAGAAGGAATAGGAGAAAATAAATACCAGAGTCAGTGGCCAGGGAGAAGGCACAGCAGGGTAGTCGAGGTGGCAGTGTGGAAGGAAAAGGAATCATTTAAAACAAATAGCAGAGTCATGGATCAAGAAAACAGGGAGAGAAGAGGAGAGAGGGGAAAAAAATGGGAGTTACTATGGGAATCAGGAAGATAGAGGATGCTTGATTACCTTGGAGTCCACAGACTGAGGCCCTAAGGCTGATAGGAAATTGTTCAGTTTCCTTTGGGACCAAGGACAAGATTGCAGGGTTCACACACAAACCCTCGAACAGCTCCAGTGACATTCTGATTCAACTTACCCATAATATCATTCTTGGATGACAGCTTTTATTCATCTGGGACATTATGCAAGTTCTTAAAAACCCTAATATAATGGACAATGTTCCTTGATTGCGGCAAGAAATATGTGTCTGGGCTCCCAGGCAGAAGTCACCCCGTGCCACGTGGCAGTTCATGGGAGTTGAGAGAGAAGATTGTAGATTGCACTTTTGAACCTGGCCTCGCAGCACCCATCCAGGCAGCCGGGCCAGGCTACAGCAAACGCGAATTCAGCGCAGGCGAATAATGATTAAAAAAAAAATGTCATGTGCGAGTCTGTTAATAACAAAGCTCATCTTTTTGTGCCAGCAAGACATTGCAGGCAGCCCACATTTCAAATTCAGTTAATCTTAAAATAATTCAAAAATCAAAGAGCTTATTCAACCATCAAGATATACCAGATTGACTCACTGTGTATTCATAGAAGAGACTCTGGGGTTGGGGGAGGGAAAGGGAAGAATCCAATATCAGAATCAGTCAAAGCAGCACTAGTTTTTGTTCAGTTTAAATTGTTTTCAGACCACACAACTGCACTCTGAATACTAAGACAGATTGCCAAAGAATAGGTGATGATGGCATTATTTGCATTCTCAATGAGGAGTAAAATAGAGCACCTTGATCTCAGCAATTAAGTGGCCCTTGCTTCTCCCTCACACTGGGGTGTTTCCAGTTCCATGACTTCCCCTTTTAGTGCTGAACTTCACACTCTGTCCCAGCTGCAGTTGCTGTGGCACAAAAAGCTAGCAGGGAGGTGGTGGGCAGAGACCGCAGTTGAGTTTCCAGTCTGTCACACTATTTACATCTTGAGAGTATTGTGTGTACACTTAGCACTTTGACTTCCAGTATTTCCTCCTCTATTCTCTCAACTGACTCCCAACCAAGGGGGAAAGGGCTGTGCTTCCCTAACTCTTTGAGCCCCAGTTACCTAATCTGTAAAATATGGGCAGTAATCATACTCTGGAAGGTTCTCAGTGAATAGTAGCATTTACCTAGTCAATTTACCCTTTCCTAGTTGTACGGAAGAGGAGTTTGCAGCCAGGAAAGGTAAAGGCTTTGCTTAAGGCCCCAGCCCTGTGAATGGCAGCATTCCCAGCTCTCCATATGCACCCGTTGTTCTCTGCCTACGTACTGTTGAGCGTGGTGAGGGAGAAGAACTGGCTTCCTTAGAAGTTACGTTGTACAGGGTCTGGCCTGTGTCATCAGACACAGAAGGTGACCTTGCCCCAGGAGTTAGAGGAGGGTAGTTAGTGACATCGCCCTACCCTGAAAGGGGTCCTAAACTGTGCTTCTCCACTCATTTCTTTCTTTAATACAGATCCATAAGCTCCTATCCATACAACCAAAATCGGAGGTCTAAAAATTGAGTTGTGTTTTTGTAAATTTGGCACGCAAACTCATTTGACAGCAAAATCCTTCCTGATCTGATCTCTGAGGGCTTTTATATTCTTTACTAATCCACCTTAGGGTGCGTACTTCTTTGTTTCACTACAGGTATATCAATGTGTTGGGTTATGTGATGCTGCTCCCCATCTTGCTGGGCTGCAACTTACAGTATGTGCCCCTCTTATCTTTCTGAAATCTGAACATTATTTCAGATTGGTACTTATGGACCCTAAGGGTTTAGGTAAATGATTATGGACCTCTAAATATGTATTTAGTACCTTTAATATGCCAGGCACTGTGCTAGGTGCTGGGAACGTGATGAGAGATGAGGATGACGGATGATACTGCGCCCGAGTTTCGAGGGCTTACTCCGCACTGGACGCCTTTTGTAGTGGATACTATTGTAAGTCACGCTTCCTGTCCTCAGAGAGCTCATAGCCCCTGGACAGAAAACAGCCGCTCTATGTGACGGATGCTAAGAAAGACTCTGTAAGGAGAATGTGTGCACTTGAGCTGCCACTGCTGCCTGGGCCCAGACCCCATTCTGTATGTTGCTGCTCACTGGTGTGTAACGGGGTGGGAGAAGGCCTGGGGCCAAGGGGAGGAAAGGTGGCAGCAGTGGAAAAGAAACCATAAAGATAATATTTGCCGTGTGCTATTTAGTGCTGGTCACCGTGCTAGGTCCTATTGCATATTATTTAATTACTGTAGTTAAGCTTATTTCCACTGCAAAAAAAGGAAACATAAAGATAAGGAGGGGTGGCAGGGTGGCCCAGTGGACCAAGAACTATCAAGGGGTAACATTTAATTGGACATAACAGCAGCCAGGTAGGAGATTGAAATGTAGGAGTGTTGCTTGCTACGGGTTCTGGTCCTGAGCCCGCGATGCTCTAGTACAGTTACTGTGACAGATGATGGTTTATTGAGCAGACAGGGATGTTACCTTTGGAGGAATCAGTGAGTGGGTATTTAAGAAGGAGCATCTCATTTCTCAGCAACTCCTTCCAGAGGCACAATCTGAGATGAAACCTCAGGGAAGGAGCCTTTGAACTTGATGCCTAAGCACGGCTGCCCACCCACTCCTGAGTGACTGTGGCTTTGTCTGTGAGTGTCTCAAAAAAAAATACTTTGCCAGGTGGCAAGGCTAGGGTCAAGTTTTGAAATGGGAGAGTCCAACCTGATGTAGCACCTGCCCATTTGCAGTGTAACTTTCTTCTTAATTGCTCATACTGAATGCAAGACTGGATCCCTGCTGTTCAGGTGACCATCAGTTACAGGTCCCTGCCTGGCAACGGGCCATGCTCCCTCCCCTCCCTTGCAGGTAATTGATGGGCTGAAGCAATGAAGGGTGATAGGCCACATCGCAACCATCATTCCCATAACTGGGAAGACGTGAGCGCACGAAACATCCTCAGTGCTTAACTAATAATTCTCATGAGCTGTCCAGACAGGGGCCATTTATATATTTGGCGCCTTCATTTTTCTTTCCTCCCTGGGGTTAGGTGCTGCAGCTGGTAGGGCCATTAGCCCCTCATCCCTGCTGGTGAGTCCTGGCTCCCGGCCTGCTTGTTTGTCAGAACAGAAGCCTGGAGCACACAGTGGGTAGTAGGACAGGACAGGGAGGAAGGGAGGGGACCTGGGAACTGGCAACACTCACCTGGTGAGGCGGAGGCTTTGGGGCTCACCTAACTGCAGGCTATAGGAACGAGCCGATCTAGGCTGCTGGGAGGATACCAGTAACAATCAGAACAACAGCCATTGCCCTTACCATTATTGCTCACGTGGTAACGATTATCCTGACGGCTAGCGTTGCGTGAACATCTCTGTTCTCGGGGCTTTATGTTCATTATTGCGTTTAATGGTTGCAAGACTCTTGCCCATTTGGAAAAGGGTCTCGCGGTGGAGGTAATGTGCTTGGAAGTCACAGGAAGCAGAATTGGTTTGAGGGTCAGGCCAGCCAGGTAGCTGCCGAAGGCATCTGGCTCTGTGGGGTTGATGTAGCACTGGGAAATCGAAGTGTGGAGCCACTTAACTTGGGTTTCCACTGGTGAGCCCATATGTCACTGGCTCCACCGTGTCCAAAGCAGAGGCTTCAGGGACAACAAACAACATTTTTTTTTTAAACCAGATTTAATATATAGCCATTGAGCCATTTTGCAATACATATCCAAGTTTCATGAAGCACTGGAGGCCTTGCCACCAATCCCCAGGACGGGCGGTTACCGAAAGTAATGGTAGTAGTCAGTTGCAGATCTGAAAGAGAATAACCAATGGTCTAGCGCTGTGTGCCAGGAATGAGTGAGTTATTTTCTTGTCTAAATTTTAAACACTTTTCATATGCCTCACAATACATTTCCTAGTTCCAAAAACTGCATTTAATAAATCCCTTCATTTGAACATAAAGAAGTATGCCTTTTACTAATAAAGAATCAATTAAGTTTGTTTTTCTCTTTCAGGCTACTATGTTTTTTCTTCCCTTCTGCTGTCTGTCTTCCTCCTTCTCTGCCTCCCCCTTCCAGCCATTCCTCCCCCACCCACCCCGCTCTCCTCTTCCATTATTTTCCCACAGCATCGCAGCCCCATTAGTAGTGCCGTCCCTACTGAATTCTTCATGTATATTACCCGGGGCATCTACATTCTGGGAACTGGTGCAGTTCCCTGCCTTGGCAGTGGATAACGCATGCTGTCTGAGCTGTACAGAAGATAAAGGGCCATCAGTGTGGAAAGAAAATGTATTCTCAGAAAAGGGGCCACCAGGTGCCCCAACAGCATTCTGCTCCTCACAAAGCAAGGCTTTGATGGCGTGAAAGGAAAATGTGTGGCTTGTACGTTGCTTAAAATGAAGCCCTGCATCTTGAGGTTTTTCTTTCCTTCCTCCACTCTCACCCCCATCCCCTCAGAGATCTTGGCTTGTCAGTAGATGATGCTCTTAAAATCCTTTTAGCCACCCACGTGGGCAGCACAGTTGGCAAAGTGTCAGGCAGTCTGTGTTAGCTCTGTTAGTATCCTGGTGTCACACAGCCTCACTGAGAAAAGCCAGGGATGGGGAGACTGAGCAGTTCTGGTGGCATGGATCTGGGGAAGAGGACAGTGAGCCCATATGTTGCAAAACATAGAATAGAATCACAAACATTTAGAACTAAAAGGACTCTTAGAAATCATCAATTGAAACTCCCCTCTGTACAAACAGGAGACAAGTGCAGAGAGGGAAGAGGTTTACTAGACTTAGACAATGAAAGTCTGTGGCAGAGTAGACCCTGAACCCTTGTGTCCTGTGTCCCAGAGGAGTGTTACTGCCTTACCTCCAAAACACAGGCAGCAGGCAGTTCTGAAAGGCGTCGAATGTAACTATCACCTCAGGCAGTGGCAATTAAAGCCCAGTGCCCTGATTTTTCCTCCTTCTTGTACTCTCTCTTCCCCTTAGGTCAAAATGTGATTTAAGTAACTCAGTGATGTGGCTAGAAAATGACTTGGCTGTCGAGGATTATTCTAGAATCAGAATCCCAGTATATAGGATTCAAGCAGATATAACTTTGCTTTTAAGCTGTCATATCTTAGTACAAGGGAGTGGAAGAGGCTTAAACACAAATGGTTTGCTGGTATTTGCAATATTAATGGGATTGAAGATGGCAGTATTAATAAAGACAGTGGCAGTGTGGACAGGGACCTGGCTCCATGCTTATTGATTTGTCTCTGAGACCCTGCTGATAATAGGGGAAATGGTACTTATCTGACATGGTCTGGTTTCACTGGTGCGGCTCTTTTTTCCCCCTCTAAGCTTTAATTTCTTACATCAAAGACAACTAGATACTTTTGGCTATCATATAGTAGGTTATTTATGTTGACTTAAAGAATCACAATTGGCCTTTTTATTCACAGCATCCTTTAAAAAAAATTCCAGGATGAGTGTTTAGGCTTGTTAGCCTTGTTGGATCAACAACAAACAAAACAATTGAGCTGGTGGAGAACTTCAGACTGAGCTCTCCAAGTGCTTCGTTTTAGAGAAGGGGCCCAGGACCATGACATGCCTTGTTCAAGGTAACACACTGTGTTAGTACTGAGCCAGGATTAAAATTCAGATTTCATGACTTTTTGATCAGTATGCTTATTGATGTAAGACAGTGTTTCCATAGCATTTTTGATAACAGGTCATATTGCTCTCAAAATATTCAAGGGTTCTGCAATTATATTGTACAAGGCATTTCTTGCACATTGTTCAGCTCTAGATGGGAGCTTGAATCCTGAGTCTATTACTGACTTGTTGTGTGACCTCGGGCAAGTCAAGTGAACTCTGTGTCCCATTTCCCTCAACTGAAGAACTCATTACCCCCCACCCCCGGCCCCCTGCCCCCTAGCTTTCCAGATTCTTGGGAGTCTCAAACAAGATGGTGGATGAGAAAGTTTTTGGCAGAGTAATCACATTTGCATGATATTTTATACTGCAATATGAATGCCTGTGAAGTATATCCAGAGAAGGTTTGCTTTCAGCAGTGGCAGACTGCTGGTGTTGAGAGCCGTAGTATGACTTTTGTGGGCTCTTGGCACCTTTGCCTTCATTAACTCTTTCCTCCATAAAAAAAATTATTAAAAATTGTATTTTATGATAGTATTGGTATAAAGATGGATATGTTAATACTACGTACTAAAACATCTTATCCAACCTAAAAGTTCATCTCTTCTGAATTTTCAAAGAAATTAAAACATTTTTGTGGGCCCCTAAAAGTATTGTGGGCCTTAGACACAGCATCTACTGTGCCTAATGAACAAGTCATTCCTGCTACTTTGGACCAACCCTTCAACGGAAAACAGTAATAGTTCTGTTCAAAATATTAATAATACCCATTTGAAACACTGGAGATCAGATAAGGCTGGGATGAATTAGTGGGCCAAGGCCAAGACAGGTGAGAAGACCAAAGAGGTGAACCTAACTTTAGTGCCACATCTTCCCTCACCATATTTCTTGATTCCAAAAGTGAAGCTGAGGAACTGAAAAGAGTTTACAACTCCAGAGGCTGGCCCCCCTGAATGTCAGGGCTTATCAAAGAGGAGGGTTTCTGGTAAAGCCTCTACTTGTGGGTTGCGACCCTGAAAAGCAACATCCTAGGTGTAAGGGCAAACCAGAAATAGGCTACCCCTTACAGGAACTCAAGCCTAGCATCTGGTCATTCCAATATCTGATTAGATTAAAATTGATCTGGTAGTGGTTAGTGCCTTTAGGCTCTTAATGCCTGCCAAAAACAAATATATATTGTCTCTGGAGGAAAGTAATATTATCTTAAGCTTCAAATTAGTTTTTCAGGTTTTCACACGTGATGTCTTGGACAGTCAGTCAAAAATAATCAGGCAGAGAATGAGATGAGACCACATGACCAAAAACTAAGCCAAAGCACAGATAATAGAAATAAACCCACAAGTGCCCCCAGTGATGGATTTATCAGATACAGAGTTTAAAATAACTATGATGTATATGTTTAAAGAATTAAAATGTCTACAAATGAGATGGTTTGTTCTAGACTGGAGATGAATTATAGAAGTCTATCTGGGTATATGGTGACACAGTGATCAATTTGGGACGTTTGCCAAACCCATCTCCTGTCTGAGGATCTTACCCTTGGAAAGCTTCCTGTAGGACCTGGTATGAAATGTTGCCATCATGTGAGGTTTGGTTTTGCACAGATACTTACGACTTTCTTGAACATTTAAGGTTCCATGTTCCTTTTCACATACACACCATAGCACTCATTTTTGTAAGCTCTCCCTCTAAATTTTAGAATTTATGATCATTTAGAAAACCCAGGGCTTTAAATATCTTTGCATGTACAAATAAACAGTAAAACAAGATTGTAAGAGGCATGCCAAGTCTATATAAGAAATTAAACTCTTTTTTAAAAACAGTTCTCAAATTGCCTTTTTTAACACCTGCCTTCCTACAAATAATATTCTAATTACCAATGAGTCATATCTCTTAATTAAAGCTTGTCCAAGGGGGTCTTTATCCTAAAGCAGTGTATTAGCGGTTAGTTTACATTTGTGCTTAATATGTGATAGTATTCTTTTTCTTTAATCTTGCTCCAAAAAGTAGACTTTGCACAAATTCAAATTAACCCTTTTCCTAAATACTTTGCCTAATTTGGCAAAATTTATTCTTATAAAAGGCAACTCTGAATATCGTGAATTCCCCCAACTGAGCTATTAACAAAACAGAGAGGACCAAAATGGTGTTACAGTGGGGGTCTAAGAAAACAAGGGTAACTGTTTTGAGGCATAAAGGTTTTAATTATTCTTCTAAGGAAGACTACTCGTGGCTGAAGAAATGCAATTTGTTTTTTCAGCTAGGTGTATGGGCCAGAGTATTAGGAATTAGGCAGAGAGAGAGAGAAGAATTTAGAATTATTACTTCAGTGACAGTGTCAACTGACTGTAACAAATCTATTTCACATTTGACAAATGACCAAAATGTTTACTCAGTGGTCACCAGCCACACAAGTTTTCCTTTCCCTTCCCTTTTCTTCCCCTGATTTACGCTCTCTTCCCCTCCCCTCCATCTTCCTTCCTTTGCCATATTGAGTGCTCCCCCAGCAAACTCTCCTTGGCTTGAATAATCCTGCTGCTTTCTGAATTATGTCCTAATGCTGTGTTGTGGTCTCTGATTGGAATGAATTTAGCCCCAAGATACAGTTTACGGCTATTTTCATTCCCTCCCAGGAGCCTCACTCATTTTCCCACAGACCATAACATGGGTCCCACCATTCCAATTCAGGAAGGGCAGGGTCACACCATTAATTCAGAAGGCTTTGTGCTTTCTGAGCTGTTGTTACCTTTTATAAATCACATGTAATCACGTCTCTGAACATACACTCAGACTCATTGTTAACTGGCTATGATAGAATTCAGCTCACTGCCCTGTCTTCTGACAAAAGTGACCAAGAAATGAATAGCCTTTTACCGAGTACCATCTACATGAGGAGTTCACATTAAGAGCTACAGGGAGCTAGAGAAGAAAGCACAGCAAGGGGTTCTGTCTTTACAGGTGCTGATGACCAAATAGAAGAGAATGGGTGTATGTGAGGGAATGGTGGGAGGCCTCTGCTCTGCTTTATACTTGGATCTCATCTCTTTAAACTCCCACCGTGCTTAACATCGTGCCTGGTGTATTTTCACCGCTCAATAAAGGGTGTTAAATACATTAAAGGAATGAATCAGTATGGGCACTAATTCGGCATTAAGCCACACATACCCCCGGACAGAGCTCGTTCAAGGACAGCTAATGCAGTGCTCACAAAGGGAGCGAAATGTGATGGTTCACTGACCGTCAGCCCAGCAGTGGGCCTTACCCTTTGATGCGGTCATTTACTCTTTTAGAAGATGACAAAACCTGTGAACCACTCACACCAGAAAAAATACACGAATGCATATGTAGGCTAACTTTTGAGTGCACTTTCCTCTTCCTGCGGACTCCCTAAGTGGCCATAGTCCTCTGGTTCAGAATCCTTTCTCTACTACGGGCTTAGTATATGCGTCAGGCCGTGTGTGCAGCATATACTGGGTGCTGTTAGAGTGCAGAAGAAAAGTATCCGGACTTGTAATTCAGAGCAGGCTTCCTGGAGGGGTGAAGACTAAGGCTGAAACCTAACAGATGAGTGGGGTAATAATACTACTAATAATCAGTCCATGACACCTTTCAGAGAGACCCTTCCTGTCCACCCTGTTGAAAGTAATGCCCTATTTTCTGTATTAGTCTTTGTCCATTTCCGTAGCACTTATCACAATCTGTAATTGTGTTGTTTTATTCACATGTTTATTATGAACCTCTCTGCCCCCACTAGAATATGAGTGCCAGGAAGGTAAGTGAATTTGGTCTGTTGTGTTCACGGGTGTATCCCCTGGTACCTGCAGCAGTGCTGGCGAACATTCTTGATTCTCAGTTACTTGCTGAATGAAAGAGGGCTTCCTAAGCATATGGAGTAGCTTGAACTAAAGCACAGAGAGACTATGTGAAGACACTGAGCCATTCAATGTACCTAGAGGATGAAGATCAGAATGAGAGTGATGGCAGATGAAGAGGAAGAGGAAAGGAGGGCACTGGTCATGGGGGACCTAGGAAAGGCAGTTGAACTCCGAAGTTCCACTATAGAGGGCAAATCCATGTAGTCATTCATGGGGACAAGATCTTAAGTTCCAAAAGAAAAAACTGGGGGTGGGAACAAATCAGGATACAGGAAGCCTGGTAGAGTCTTAAGTAGGATGTTCTGTCATAAGAAACCTACAGATGCCTTTTGCCTGTGACCCTGGTTAACTATGGGCTGGTGTTTTGGGCTTAAGCTCTGTTACTAAGGATGATGATGATGATGCTAAAAGTAATCATTGAGCCAGGCCTTGTGCCAAGCTGTGTGCATAGATTTTGTTCTTTCCTCCTCACAACTGTCTTCTGAAGGAGATAATGCTATATTGTCATGCCATGATACAGACAAGGACATTGAGACTCAGATGAAGCCACTTCTTCAATTTGAAACTAGGCAATCTGAGTCCAGCGTCCAACTCTGACTGGGAACCTCTACTGCTTCACATGTACTAGATGTCTGAGTCTGTCCTCAGGCTCTGCCTCCTGTCTTGGACGGACTCAGAGCCACACCGCTGGGCTTCTTGTCCTTAATGTCCATTCTTAGTGCCTTAAGACTGCCTCAGAGGCCTCTCTGGCCAACTCCTGCTCTGGTCTGTGATTAAAAAAAATCACATAAAGAATAATCAAATCCCTAATGGCATTCAACACTGGGTCCTTCAGAGGTAGTTTGAGTGGATTAGAAATTATGTGGGCCAAATCTTGCTTTCAAATCAGTATTGATGTGGTCACTTTAAGTGATGTGCTGACAGAAACAGTATCTTTGATTGGCTTGATCTAGAGGACTTTTCTGTTCAAGCAGATACCATCCTATGTCAGGGAAAGCAGGAACCGTGAAGGTTAGGAAAATGTTCTATGAATCAGCCTGTTGCAGTGAATGTGTAAGGAGGTAATTATGTTAACCACCGTTAACACTTCTGGGTTGCTTACTACTTGCCATGCAGTTTTTATAGCATTTTTCACGCATTAGCTTATTTAATCCATATAAGTTTATTAGGTAAGTGCCATTATCTTCATTTTACAGATGAGGAAACAGAAGTACAAAGGAACAGTTATTTAAATGGCTCAAACTAAAAAGCTAGTAAGTTACCCCTTCATATTCAGCTAGAGTATGAATCCACGCAAGTCCGGCTCCAAAGCTTTTTCTCTTAACTATAGACAGGTTGTTCTTTGCACGGTGGTTTCATCATGTTGTGCATTTAAATTAAGAAGCATGTCCTAGGTGCCTGTGATGTACATAGCATACTGCTAACACCTGAATCAGGATGCCTTCACATAGTGCAAGAGATGATGGAGGCTTAAACTAGGGTCCTGGAAATGGGAATTGAGGCCAGGGACAAATGACATTTTGGAGATAGAATTTGAATTTAGTGACTCTTTGGGCTGCCTGTGGGTGGGAATGTGTTTGGAGACTGGCTGAGTGAGGGTGGAATGAAAAATGACATGGAAATTGTTGGCATGTGTGACTAGGAATGTTCCAGTCAAGTGAACTGAGATGACTAGTGGCTATTGGGAAATCATGTCTGAAGCTCAGGAGAAGGATGAAGACCAGAAGCATGAGACGGAATGAGCTCACTTTAGATGGGGAGGGCAGAGTGAGAAGATGAAAGTCAAGGAGAGAACTCTGAGAAACCACTGCACTGAGGGAGTGGGCAAAGTAGGAGGAGTCAGGGGAGGAGACTGAGAAGGAGTGAGGAGTAGCCAGGGATTTAAGGGGAGAACCAAAAGAAGGGTGAATTGTGTAAGTCCTGGGAGGAGTAAATGATGGACACTGCTAGATGCCTTAACATGGTCATTGGGATGAAAATCGAGAGGAGACCTTGGGGTCCACAATTACAGATCATGGTGTGGTTGGCAGCCAGACTGCAGGGGTAGAGAAGTGAGTAGATAGTGACAAGGAGGCAGATATCTTAGACTAGTCTTTCAACAATTCGGCAGGAAGCAGGAGGGGAGGGTATAGCTCAGTGGTAGAGTGCATGCCTAGCACGCATGAGGTCCTGGGTTCAATCCTCAGTACCTCCGTTAAAGATAAATATATAAAAACGTAATCATCCTCCCCCCCCCCCAAAAAATTAAAGAATTTGGCAGGAAGGGCATGAATAAAAATGACAGCTCACAGGGCATGTAGGTTCGTTTATTTTAGGGAAGAACTTGAGTGAGGTGGTGTCTGGGTCAGAGGGTGTAAGCTCTGGGAGAACGCAGAAAAAAAGTGATCGGGGTGCAAAGAGCAACTTTTAGAGCGATGATGAGAGATCAGAAACATAAAGCAAGATTTGGCTTTATAGCAGAGAAGAACTACATTTACCCTAGGGAGAGATGAATCATCAATTGAAGGGGATTTCATGTACATTGGATATAAATTGTTACTTAGTGAGGTAGGGTGCAAAAATCGTGAGTAAGGAAACTCAGAATGCTTTAGGCAGTTTGAGAATGGGTCGAGGGAGGACATTTGAGAAGAGAAAATGGAAATGGCTGAATGCAACATGGCAGTATTTTAGGCAGTGATACCCCCTCAGAATATTATTCCAGGAGACAATGAGAAAAATGTTTCTAAGGCCGGATAGGTTAAAAAATTCATCATATAGACCTTTGACATTGTATGTGAGGATGTTAGAGACTCTTAGGATTTCTGTAATAGAGAAATGACCTGTGTTTGTTTATCCTGCATTTCCCAACTTATTTATCCATCATCAGTTCTGCACGTAGGAGTTTCTACGATTCCCTATCATTAGGATTCCAAGGAACACACTCTAGGGAGTCCTGATCAAGGAGGTTGGCTTGAGCCAAGTCACCTGGTGGAGTCACACTAAGAACCCGAGTGCTGTTTCATAAAACACATGTGCTTCAGAGGTACTTCATGCCCCGACATGACTTCTGCCACCTGTGCTTGGTGACCTCGAAGCTCGCACAGTGAAAATGGACAGTTGTGTTTGTCCAAGCTTGGGTTTGGGAGGGACAAATACAGCAGAAGGCAGAGGAAGTGAAATTCTTGGAGCTGGAGTGGGAGTGCTGTGTGAATGTTGTTGGGGGGGGGGCATGTAGGCTGCATGAAGTAAAACAGCAAAATAACCGGGCAAGGCTGGAGAAGTTGAGGGCCTTGTTGTCTTCATGACGTCAAAGGATATTTCTAGTGGGGGAGAGGGAAGGGGAGACGGGAAAAGGAGGAGGTGATGGGGAGAAGTTTTTTTTTTTTAACAAATTGTGTAATAAACTATCAAATGCTGCTGAGAGATTGAGCTGGATGAGCTGGGGAAGAGGCGGATGCATTTGGCAATTAGGAGATCGTTAGTTACCTCTGAGTGAACAGTGTAAGTATAGTGCTAAGACTTAATTAGAGCGTGTGTGGTAAAAGCGGTGTGCAAGACGAAATCTACTCATCAATTTTTGTCAGTAAAAGGAATGAGAAATGGGGAATTGAGAAGAAGGCGGTGTCCAAATAAGGTTTGTTTTTTTTTTTTTAAATCATTGTTGTTTGTAAATGTGAAGAACAGGTGGCCCTGGGGGCTTGAGGGGAGCAGGGCGTAAGCTAGGAGTGTTGGGACAGGCAGTGAGTAAGTGACCAGAAGCATGGAGAGCCCAGCTGAGGAACGTGACCGTGCGGGGGATGAGAAGGGGAAGGTGTCCTTGGATTACAGTGTGAGCTTCACAGGAGTGGGAGTTGAAGGAAGGTGGTATCACCATGGAAGGCAGATAGCCAAGATGAGTGAGGAGCTGGTAGAACGACTCTCTTGGCCCTGCGAGGAAGGGGACGAGCCTGTTGAAGTGGTCCTGAGAGAAGCAGAGATCTCAGAGGGGGAAGCCCGCAGGCGGCAGGGGAACACTAGGGGAAAGGCAGACAATACAGCAAATGCTATTGACAGTAGAATGAGGCTCCCGAGGGCACAATACAGGGAACCAGAGGGACTACAGAAAGCAGACGATTGTGCCACAACAGGGGACAAATCGATTCAGTGAGCAAGAGTGATGGTGAGTAGTGGGGATGAAGGACACAAGGTCCCAAGGCTTCACACTAGAACCCAATTGCGGGGTGGGTGGTTCTTGCCCTGGGAGGACAGGGACGGGCGTAGTTGGCAAAAGCTAGCTAGACTTCTCATGAGAGCTTGGTGTGCTGGAGTTCAGAGCTGCATCAGTATGGCTTTGTGGGGCTCCTGCCAGATGACGACAGGACAGCCTTTTTGAGTTGTGACACCCCACATCAAAGACCTTTATTCAAGGCGAAGCACAGCGTGTCCTCCCAGTCCTCTTTCTAGTGATGGACAGATTCCCTATTCCTGAGGATTTGTAGTGCCTTCCAATGCCTTTGTATAAACATAAATAAAAGAGTATTTTAAAAGAAGTATGGAGGAGTTACAGGAGTGAGGGAAGAGGCCAATCTCATTTTGTAAGGTTTCCTTTGGAGCTAGGTTTGAAAACTTGTGACAGCAGGCATCTTTCGTGGTGTGGTGGCCTAACCACTGGTGAACCATTTCCTGTTCCCCAAATCCGGGCCCGGCTCCACTCTCAGTTTTTCCCTTCCTTTATTCTGACACCCGAGTCTGTGCCTTCAAGGCCTTACTCTCTTCTTCCCAGGCTGTTCCCCTGGTAACTATTAAGTGAATCAGTGCTAAGGTAGTTAAATCTAACCAGAAGTTAATGCCTTCGTATTCCTGGGGTGTTTTTCCATTTCACTTGAGTGCCTTACCCCAAAGGGAAAAAAAAACCCCACCAAACTGTAATGATGGGAATTGAAAGCTCTAGAGTAGGGCAAGGCAGGGAAGGAAGGGCTTCCTGGACTTCAAATTAAACCAGAAAGACATTCAACTGCTACTGGTTTCCCTGAGGTGCAAGGTGGATGCTGTTCCTCAGAGCTCTGGGGATTAGCCATGGTTCCCTGTGGCCTAGAAGTAATGACACCCCCATTTTTTTTGGTCCAATAGTTTGCAACTTCTTGAATTTTCACTCTCTGGCCCATCTATTTAGGCCTTTGTGAATTGTGTGCTTGTTTTTTTTTTTTCCTTCTCCCCGGAAACTTTATTCTCCAGCCTCCTTGAGGCATAACTATGCAAAATCTTGCAAAGAGCCTTAGAAAGTTACTTCTGCTGAAAATCGATGAAAAGAAGCTTTGCGAATAGACCCATTAAGTGGTTTTAACTCTGCATGAAAAACTGTGCAGCCAGATAAATCTAATTCTTGAACAGGCTGAAAGCTGAGTTTTCCATCAGTTTTCCTTCCTCCAGCCAAAGAACTCCAGGTGCTCCCTGTGGAATGAGAATGTCAAGGAGGCTTTTTGATACGCGCCTTCGAGGAAGTAGGGACCCTGTCGGTGGTCTTGCTGGTTTCATGCAGTGTCTGGGGCCCTTGCCAGCAGCCACAGGCCTGAGTGAGTGGTACAAAGCCTAATTCAGGGTCGGCACTCAGCAAAATGGAGACATTTCCCTCTCTCTTCAGAATATCCACTTAGTATGTGTTCTTTGGTGTCTGCTGTCGGTGTTTCCGTGTAAGACTTATCTGTTTAGAATGGTAAAATTGTAGGAGAATTTTTTCCACCTGTGAATTTTCCAGGCCAATGTCTTCCTCATCCAACTAGCAACCAGTTGATTTGACCATCTGTTTCACTTTCCACTTTCAGGCACGTGATACATAGAGACATTGACAAGTACACCAGCTTTTCTTCCTTAAGACATTGAGTGCCTTGAGGCAACCCTCAGATAGCGCCGGGACCTCTAACCATGTCCCTTGTTATGGACCTGTTGTCCCGCACAATGTTCTGTCCTATCCAAGGACCCACCTGCCAGCAGCTGTCACACTGGCAGTCAGTCTGGCTGATCAGTCTCTGCTACAGGTCCTTATACCCGATAATTGCCAAAGTGTGGCTTCTGTGCTTTCCTCAGGCATAATAGCATGTCAAGAAGAAATTGTTAGGCCCACAAAACCTTATTCCAAGGGATGGCTGTCTATAGTATGAATTTCAGACATCTATTTTTTAAATAAATATTTAATCCATACCTAGTATGAGTCATACATTGCATTAGGAACAATGGATATGACAAGAAAATGTGGTTCCACCCTAGGGGCTTAAAGTATAGAATTAGAGATAGCCATGTGAATTAATTCCAGTGTTGTATTTAAGTGATACGAGAAAGGTATTTTAAATTCACCCTTTCAACACACATTTATTGACTGCCTTCTTTGTGTCAAGTACTGTACTAGATGCCAGAGAAACAGCAATGCCTAAAGAAGACAGCCTCTGTCTCCACTGAGCTTCCATTCCTTTGTGTGTACGAGGCAATGTAGTTCAACACGATGAAATGACTTAACTGGGAAGGTCGGGCAGGTCTACACTGTGGTCATGAGTTTTGAGCTAGCTCTGGGAGGGCGAGTAGAAATTCATAAAGTCTGGGAGATGGAACAACATATTCTAGGCAGAAGGGATAGTACGTATAAAGATGCAGAAGCATGAAAGATGGACATAATGGTGTCCTTGCAAAATGCTGAATAGTTTGGGGTGTCTGGAGTGCTGACAAAATGTAGGGGAGCATCATGGCAATGAGGCTGGAAAGACAGCTGAGGCCAGATGGTGAAGGAGAGCAGCTATATAACAATATGGTTCAGGATCAGATGGAACAGGTTCAAACTTGGGCACTGCTACTCCCTAGCTATGTGACGTTGGGCAAGTTACTCAGTCTGTATCTTGGATGAGGACCTATGGAATGTGAATACTAATTGGAACAACTTATGGGATTGTAGTGAGGGTTAATTTGTTAAGTAAAGTATAATGTTTGCCATGTGCCTAGCATAAGGCCTGAGACATAGTAAGTCTTCAATAAGTTGTAACTGTTGTTCTTCTGTAAAGATACTAAATTATATATGTAGTCAGTGGGGGTCTATTGAAGTTGGATTCTTGAGAAGGTGAAGGACTTGATCAGAAACATATTTTAGAAAGACTGCTCTGGCTAGAATGAGGAGGAGAGGTATTAGGGGTTAGAAACTAGAGGGAGAGGCCACAGTTAGGAGACTAGTACAACAACTGAGGAAAGAGATAACAAGGGCCTGGACAGAAGTGGAGCAGCGTGATAAAGACTCTCTCCTTGACCAAACTTGAATGAGGCTCCTCTGAGCCCTATTCATGCTAGGCCTCGATCTGGGACTTCCATGTCCATCCTTGCTAAGTCCAGTTTTAGTGAGAATCCTAAGTCGCTTTCAGGATAGCCCCTCACCCTTGATATCTGGTCACCCTGGCCTGCTTTCGCCAAGAATCCTGTGAAGTCCATTTAACAAGAATCTCCCCACCTCTAAAGTCTGCACTCAGTAATTTTCATCCACTGATCCCCTCACGCTGCTCATTAGCTAAAACTCCCCAACAGTCTTTGCTGCATTTAGAGTTGAACCCCCATCTCTCTCCTCTATTATACCCCTTTTGCAATAGTCTCGAATAAATTCTTCATACTTTATTAACAAGTGTCAGAATCCTCTTTTTCTTTAACAAGGAGGCTATGAGGGGATGAACTCAGTGGGGCTTAGAGGATTGTTCTCTTAGCTCTTGATTGATAGCGGTAAGGACAGATAACCATGGTCAAAGATGAAATGACAGATGATTCTCAGCGGTTGGCAGGAATGGTAACTTTAGCTGAGATACAGATTACAAGAGGATGGGTGTGGGTTTTTTGCAGGGTGCTGAGTCCATTTCAGCCAGTTTTCTCAAGTTTATATGCCTGTGCGGTCTCAGTCTCTTTCTCTCTCGACTGACTTAGCAAGCAAATGGAAATAGGTAGTTGTTGATGAGATGATCTCAAAAGAGCATGTAAAACTGTAAGAAGAGGACTGAGAACAGGACCCTGAGGACACCAACGTTTAAAGAGTAGGCAGAGAAGAACAAAGTAAAACAAAGCTCCGAAAAGAGCGGTCAAGGCATGAAGGTAAAAAAAAATCAGGGATGAATGTTACCTGAGCTAAAGGGTGAGAGTTTCAAGGGTGAGGAGTGGGAAGGAAGTAAGCTCAAGTGCAGGTGAGAATTCCAGTTGCATTGGGGGAACACGGAGGACCTGTGTCAGAGCTGCCGTGTGGGGAGGTAAGGACCGAAGCCGCGGTGCCCGGATGGAGATGTGGCCTTCACCTCTCTACCCACCCTGCTCGACAACTGGCAGAGGGGATGAGATCACCATCAATTTGAAAGAAGGAATAAGTGTTGTAGCGAAGCTGTATCACAGGCAGTAAGGTCTGTGGCTTATTTTGATGACGTTGCAAACAGTGACTCAGTACCTGTGTAGACACGTTCTAAGAGAACAAACTTTTAAGGGTTTGAGAGACAAGAGTTGACCTTTTAAATTTATAATTCAATCAAACCACACGCTCTTTGTTTATCCATGTTAAAATTTAATCATAGATTGGTGAATTCTACTTTCATTTAATGAAATGCAGTTAGCATTTTCTGCACTGAATAGTCTGTTAAAGAAACTTGCCCCTGTATTTGCCTTTCCGAGGAAAGCTAAGTTACCTCTTGTTATCTTTGACTCACATGTGAGGCATAGAAATTCATGTGGAATACAAAACTTCTTTCTTTTTTAACCGGGTAGGCTTTTCACAGCATTCAGGTGCCTATGTGAGAAAGTTTAGACTCCACCCCCCCCACACACCACTCTGCTTCCCTTCCTTCAGCTGCATTAAAACAAATTTTCTATTTTTCTCCTGCCCTCATAGTCTGATTAAAAAAAAAAAAAAGACACAGAAGGAAAAAAAGAAAACCACTTTCTAAAGCCACAACTGCCTTTGCCTAAAAGAGAAACCACTTTGCAAAGGACCATTGTGTAGCAGACCTAAGGTGTTCATTATAATAGATTCCAGATACCAGCCTTACAATTCATTTCCGAAAGGAATAAAACCACCCAATTCTCGCACTTGTCTGGGAACCCCTAGGCCGAGAGGAAATTGGCTGGCAGATATGCAGATGTGGGGGTTTGTGCTACCTAACTGCTGAGGTCCAGTATGAATCTTAATCACAGAGGAAGTTTGTAAGCAATAAAAGGGGCCTCTGTGGAGGCTCTTCAGGTCCCAAAGCTCATTTTTCCCTAAGAATATAGGGCCCTGGGGTCTGTGTGTTCACAAGCAGTAAAAAAGTCGAATTCTTCCCAAGTCGCTAAAAGAGCACTAAAAACGATGCCTTCCTCAGCACTTCCTTTCAAATGGCTCAAGAAGAAAACCCATGGCATCTTTTCTAATACCCACATCCTATTTTCAAATCTGCCAAAAATAGCGGTTTTAATTCACAGGCTTTAGACAAAAGAGGAAAATGCACTCAAAGGGACAGCTTGATTTTCTGCTAATCTTAACGTTTTATAGAAGGAAGTATACCGGGAAGGCGGTGATCTGGGGGAGAGAGTGATCTGATTGGGATGCCCAAACTTCTTAGTTCGTTTGCTTTGTTTCTGTACTTTCTTTTTAAACTGATGTGGATGTCTTTCACCAAGCCATCCCCATGTCCTTGGCCCTTTGGGAGCAAAGAAACCGCTTTGCTTGTCCAGCTATTGAAGACTAAAAAGGCCTGGAAATTAGAGGTGAGGAACACATTGATGATTGCCAGGCACTTCCTTAGCACCTTTGGCATATTTCCTGAAAGACAGTATACAAGATCTATAATAATACCTACAATTGAACCCAAAACTAGTGTCTCTTGGGCATAGTACATAACGTACATAGTGCATAGAAAATCGGGGAGTTGCTGTTCTTTATTGATCAGCTGGGACAGTGAAAGGGTTTGGGCTTTGCTTCTGGCTACTCGGCAAAGGACAAGCTGGAGAAATTGCCCACCCTGAATAAAGAAAATAAAGCTGTTGCTTGTGTGTGTGTGTCACACAGTGCCCTCTTAGACCTGGGCTAGTCTAAGGTCTCGCTAAGCCCACACCTCAGGGATCCCTGCACTTCAAGTGACTTCCTCAAGATTTTCTGAGGCATCGCTAAGGCTGTCCAGGTGAGCTTCCTTCAGTGTGGGCTGGTAACTGTGAGTCTCAGTCCCTGTTTCTCTGTGTCAGGGCACTGTTTTCTCTTATGTTCTCGCCCTGGGGTTGACCAGATGCCTCAAGTTGCTCCAGGACTCCTGTAAAAATCCTTTCACAGGCTTGTGAATTGCATTCTTTCCTATGAAGGTGGCCTGGTAAGCCAATAGCTCCTTTTGGCTGGTAAAGTATTTCTTTCCCACAACTATGGAAGTTTAGGCTGCCACTACTGGTACTGTGATGTTGATTTGGGTTGACCCTCACTCACATTGGAACCCTAAATTCATCCTGTGTTCGTTGAGCTACATGCTGGCTCTCCAATCTACATTCCAACCACGAATAAGCCTTATGCCTTTATCACCAGAGGGCATTGGGGGTACCTGCAAGTATCTTTTAGCTCCCTCCATTACTGCTGGCACCCAGGACAGTCACCGCATCCTTTCCCACAGGCTCTGTGTCATGTGTTACATGGTCCTCTGTGGATGGTCCCACCTTCCTCTCAGGACTTTTGAGATCATTGCTGTGTACTACCAACAGGTTTTCCCTATGCATGTCCTCTTTTGCCTCTGACTGACATGGGGATGTCTTGTTCTCTGAGGCTGATCTTAAGCTGTGCCAGATGAGGGACAGACATCCCTTGCATGAGTAGAACAACTCTACTCATGCTGTCCGTGGGCCCCTTGCCTATCCTCCCAGCTGGTGTGAGTGTATGAAAGTCAAGGGTGCAGTCAACACCGAAAGCAGTCATATTCTAGGAATGCAATAATTGTGGCTTAAAATACTAAAAAGACCTGAGTGGGGGATATGATGTTCTATGTTTATGCTGTAAAACCCTAAATGGTAAAAATTTAACATCACCAGAGAAGAAATCATCATTTAAATTTTGCTGCATACCCTGGACAGGGTTGGCATTTGTGATCATCATGAATGAAACACAATAGCAATTTCTCAGAGTAATTGAAAGCATTAATGGGAGTGGGGCATGCATAGATAACACAGCATCATAAGCAATGATGTAATCAGCGTCAAATAGATCTACATCATCTCAATACAGATGGGTTCTGAAGAGCCACAGCAGCATGAATAACAGCATCACTGTTCTTCTCATGGTGGCCAATGTGAAATTAGCCAAGAGTGGCATATGTGACAATAAAGCATAAGGGGAGATGGAACCCAAACACTAAGAAGAATCTTCATGCACATAGATTAGACAAGAAACAAATACACAAGTGTCTCTTTTGTACCCATCATTTCTTAATCTTCATTGATAAATCACTGTATTTCACATTGGCCTGTTCATTTTGTGATCCATTTTTAAATCAAATTGCTTATATAGACAGAAGTCCCATAGAAAATTTCTCAGACTTCCCCCACCTCAAGAGTAGCCGTGACTAAAGAGTTAACAGTTAGAACTGCTTGTTACCTTCACTGCTGCACTTCATTTCCCACAAGGGTCTTTATTTACTTGCAAAGAGCAAAGTCAAATAAGAAAGCTATACTTTCTTTAGGTTTATGAGAGATTATCTGGAGCTTAACCTCAAAACTGGAAACTTAACGAGAAACTTAGTTATATACATTAACAAATAACATAGGCTTAAATTTCATTGGCTTAGACTAAATCATTTCATGCAGATTCGTTGAATGTATTCCAAATACTTAGCTAAGCATTGGATACTTGGTGGTAAACAAAACAAATAAGATTGAAATAAGGACCTCACAGAGCTTAGAGAAGCTGCACAGGCAGGCATTAATCCCGTAAACATACAAATACAATTCTTGTTACAAATTTGAATACATTCTAAGAAGAAGGAAAAGTCAGAAGAGAAGAGACCCTGATAGAACAAACAGCAAATGTAAAGCTCCCAGATGGTTATTTCTAGGGATAGAAAAATAGAAATGTTGACAAAGCTTGTTTAAAATGAGGTTATAGGTGGAGAGGGTATAGCTCAGTGGTAGAGTGTGTGCTTAGCATGCATGAGGTCCTGGGTTCAATCCCTAGTACCTCCGTTTAAAAAAATTAATAAATAAACCTAATCCCCCCCTCCCCAATGATGTTTGAAGGTTTGGCAGAAATTAGATCATGTTTGGCTTTGAAGGAGTTTGAATTTGATCCTAAAAGCAGCATGAAGCCGTTAGAGAGTTTGACGTGGGTGAGAATGTGACCTGATAGATATTGTTAGAAAACAGCTCTGAAAAATGTAGGAGGTGGGTGAGAATGGAGGTGGGAAGACCAGGCCAGGCAGAAGACTACTGCACAGGTCCAGGTAAGAGTGATACGGAGATTAAAGCTAGGTCACACCAGTGGGTTGGAGAGAAATAAGCCAATTTGGCATACATTTTGGGATTAGAATTGAGAGGAACTGCTGATGAATTATAATCATTTAATTATTCATCCACCAAATATTGGAGTGCCTCTTTTGTGTCAAGCATTGTTGTAGGTACTGGGGACAAATAAGAGAACAAAATACATAATCCCTGTCTTCATGGAGCCTATAGACTAGTGGGAAGATACAGATAATAAACACACAAGTAAAGTGTAATATGGCCAGTGGTGATGAGAGAAGAGTAATAGACAAGAATGAAGTAGGGCAGGACATCAAGAGAATACTGGGATGGGTTTGGGGTTCCTGTTTTACAAAGCGTGGTTTAGGGAAAAGCTCTCAAAAAAGTCACATTAGAGCAGATACTTGAAGAAAATAAGATAGCAACCTGTGTGGTCATATTGGGGAAGTTTTCTAGGCAAATAGAACATCAGGAGGCAGGAATGTACTTGGCATTTTGAGGAACAGAGGAGAAGCCAGTGTGTCTAGATCAGAGTGGGTGAGGGGGAGAGTGTTGATAACCGAGATTAAGGTGTTCTGCATTGGGGGTGCTCATGTTGGGTCATTGTAAGAACCTTGGTTTTTCAGATAATAAGATGGGAAGCCCTTGGAGGGCTTTGAGCAGGAGTCTGTAACAGTTGACATTTGAACAGGATCATTCTAGCTTTGTGTTAATAACAGCCTGTAAGTGGGCAACAGAGGAAGCCTTGAACCATTCAGGAGGCTATTTCAGTCATCTAGACTAGAGTTGATGGTGATTGGGATTTGGGTGGCAGCAGCAAAGGGATTGTGAAAAGGTTAGATTTTGTGTAAATTTTGAAGGTAAAGAATTTACTGATCAGTTAATTACCTGTGGGTTACAGGACAAAGGAGTCAAAGATGATACAGTCTTAGCAACTGGAAGAAATTAAAATTATCACATGCTAAGATTAGGGAGACTGGGGGCAGTGGTTTTTGGTGGGGAGGGTTATTCGATTTAGAGGATGAGAAAAAAGAAAGAATTCAGAGTGACTTCTAGATTTCTGGCTTGAGCCATTGGGTGGATAGATAGAATGGTGCAATATCACTAGGTAGGAAGGATGACAGACTTTAAAAACCATCTAGTCCAGCCTCCTTGTTTTGATAGATGAGAAACTGAAGACCCAAGGAAATAGCCACCTTCCTGAATTTTGATAGAGCTGAAACTTGATTCTCCTAATGGAACAGTCAAGATTCTCGTCTCTTTTTAGAAAGATTTTTTTAATTCAAAAAATCTCAGGAATGGGAAAATGATATAATTTTCTTAAAGACAAGCTGCACTATAAGCTTCTTTTGTATGTTAGGCTAGAGTGGGCAACTGTTCTATGCCTGGAACACGCACCCCCTTTCCTAGGATCTGTTCCTCTGCATTCGCCTCCCACATCTACATGGTTTCCACAGGAATCACCAAGCTGCTACAATGCGATCCCACCTCTTGGACACTGTGGATTATTTGAGGGATTGGCACCTGACCCAAGGCGGGAAAGTGCCCCCTGCTCACTTAGATGAGAAAGGGAGGAGAGATGACTGTAAGCATTTAGTAAATACCTGTTGACCTGAATTGAAGGAAGAGTGAAGCTTTCAGAAACCATAGATATAAAACTTTTTCCAAATATATGAATTAGGGGATGATTATTCCCATTTCAGGAAAAAATTTTGCTCTACTGGAAGATTGACTGTAATTTTGCTTTAAATAGCAATCTTTTGAGTGCATTCAAGCATGTGTTTATGATCATTAACTGCTTGACAGGCTGGGGTTGAAAGGAGCGCATTTTAAAGTTAAAGCATCAAAAAATATTTCCCATGAAATTCTCTTTTCTGTGGGCCCCGAGCCTGAGTTCTATTAAAGGCCTCTATTTCCAAACAGTGAATTATAAGCTATCAAATGGGTTAGCATTCAGTATCAATACTGGCTAAATGATGCTAAATAAGCCAGTGGTGCTTTGAATTATGAGTTCACCTTAGGATGTTTTATAGGTCTCTATATAAAGACTATTTTAAATATAGATATAATAAAAATACTGTATGTGGACTAGTTAGGAGTGTGTGTGTGTGTGTGTGTGTGTGAGATAATATAGTTACCAAAGCAAGGATTTTGATACTAGGGAATAAAGCCCTACGGAACTATATTCATTATTGACGAGTTCAGAAGCAGAAAGATGCACATCTGTGTCTGTGGATGAGGTTCTGCCGTACTGGAGGATGCGATGGAAGTGGGGTTGGACACCAGCCTACTGGGGCATAAGCCCAAAGTCAGATAACTCATCTAGCATATTTGCTAAGCCTGTATTTATTCTGCACAGACAGGGTTAAGTGGTCATAACCAGACTAATGATAGATAGCATTGAAAAAAAACCAAAAACAAAAAAACCAAATTGACACTAGACCTGTCTGAAAAAGGAGAAGAAAGAAGAGAAGGATTAAAAAAGGAAGAAAAAAGGATGACATTTGAAACGTGTAGCTGCCAAGAGCTGTGGAGCCTCCTTTCACTTTGTCCTATGTGGTACTTAGTGGAGTAGTTTCTGAATGAGTTCATGAATAACAACCAAATGACTATAATAATATTTGAATGGCTTTACATACTCTGTTGGACTTAGTCTGTTTTGTTTTGTTTTTTTTGGAGCAGAGAAAGGTTTAGTGCAGGGCGGAGCAGACTTATGCCTCCCCCACCGCAGCCCAAACTCCATAAACGGTTTCAGCAAAGCATTTTTAAAGGCAAAGTGAGGGATGAGGGTTTAAATCTTTATATTGCATCAGTCACATGTATGGTAAGCCTCTTTTCTCAGCTTTGGAATATTTCCCTTCTATAGCAGTTGCAATTAAATTAACCTAATTTGGGCTTTGCTGTCTGACCAGATCACTTTCGCTGTTTAGTTTTTTGTTGTTGTTGTTGTTGTTTGTTTTTTGGTTTCCAGCAGTTTTGTGACAATATAAGAATTTCAGGCAGTGTCACTGGTATTTTAGTAAAGAAATGTATACTGACTTAATCTAAGTCTGACCAAGAGAACTGTCTCTCCATGCCAGGGTGACCATGCATCTCTTTTTGCCCAGGACAGTCCCGGCTTACGCCCGTTTCCTGATGTATGGATTAGTAGTGTCTTTTTTCACTCCTAAAAGTGTGCTAATTTGGAAATAAATTGTGTTTCCCTTAAATATCAGTGCCACAGGTAATCCTGATCCAACCAACGGAGAGAAAACTGCAGAACACTCCACTAACTCTCCTGCTCTGTCACGGGGTTTTATATACAATTCCTTTTGCTCTCCACCCCCTCCAGATGAGAGATCATGTTATCAACTTACACTTGAGTGAAAAGCCTTCGTCAGAGGAGTGAAACCACAGCCAGACTGTACTGCTTTGTGCTGATGTGAGTGCATGCAGACAGTGTAGAATGATGAAGGGATGGATGAATAGCGTTGTCTTTTATTCAGTTCTTGACTATTAGTTGCTTTAACTTGCCTTTTGGCAGAAGGTGGATAGCTATTGATTTAAGCTTGAGCTGTCTAGCAACTGTCTCAACTGCAGAGATTTTGTATTGCTGATTAAAGCGAGATGCATAAGTTGTAGTTAACGGGAATTGTTTTACTTAGGATTAGGTCTGGCTGCCAGTAGCAGAATCCAAATGGCAAGGGCTTGAACAAGACAGCTTATTTCTCACTCATAGAAGACACTGGAGCTAGGTCTTACGGAGCTGCTAGGATGCTCTACCGTCTCAAGACCCAGGGTCCTTCTATCTTGTTGCTCATTTGTGTGCAGTATTCGTTCCCAAGGTCACGGCATATTCCTGGATGGTTGCTTTAGCTCTAGACAATGCATCCTTATTCCAGGCTGCAGGGAGTCAGAAAGGGACAAGGGAGGGAATGCCCCTTCCTTTAATGGCAAGCCAGCACACACACACACACACATGCTATGTGAGCCTGACGTTGGGGTTTTTGCCATGACTTGGGCAGATACAGTCAATGAGGTACATAAAATATTTACTTTATAAAGAAGTGTGTAAAAGAAGGGGGTTCTATGGCCTTCCAAACCAAAGATTGCTAATAGTAGCTGATTGTAGGTGATGTTTGGCAAGAAGGAACGATCTCAAATGAGAGTAAGGAAGACAGTATGGAATCAGGACAGGCAGACACATTGACAGTGAAATAGGATATTTGACAAACAGATCCATGTATGCAGTGAAGTTTGACATATAGCAGAGGTGATATAGCAGATCACAGGGGAAAAGAACTACAATGAATTAATCTGGAAAAACTGTACATATGGGGACAAGTGAAAATTGATGCCTACCATACATATTTAAAAAAAAAATCTACTTTACCAGGATTAAGACCTTGAATACCAAAAGCAAAATTTTAAGACTTTCGAAAGAAAATATAAGTGATTATTTTTCTCACCTTGGAGTAAGCAAATAAAACATAAAGACCCTTGCCATAGTATAAAGGATTGTTAAATTAAAAATCTTTTGATTATCACTAAATACCATAGGCAGAATTTAAAGACAAATTTCATAAGGATGGAAAATAAATTTTTGGTGCTGAACATACTGTGGGGTATGCAGAAGTGGAAATACAATGTTGTACATGTGAAACTTGTAATGTTATAAACTCATGTTACCTCAATACAAAATAAATCTAAAAGAAGTGAATAGAGAAACCAAAAAGGAGGACTAGGCATTTCAGAAAATAGGAAAAACAGATGGCTAATAAACATGAAGAGATACACAACCTCACTTAGGGAAATACAGATCAGGACAACAATGAGATACCATTTTATATCCATTTGATAAAATTTAGGTAACCTGATAAAGCAGAGTGTTTAGAGAGGATGTGTATGAGAGCTCTTTTTTACATTGCTTTGGGAGTATAATTTGCTACAACTGCTTTGGAAAACAATTTGGTATTATTTTGTAAAGCTGAACATATGCATATCCATTGACCTAGCATCAATACTAGACATATTCCGAGAGAAATTTTACCACATATACGCAAGGAGACATGTGTTAGGATGTTTGTGGCATTGTTTGTAACGGCAAAATTTGGGGAATTACCCAAATGTCCATTAACAAGAAAATGCAGAAATGACTTGTGGAATGTTCACAGAATGTGATATTATGTCAGTGAAAAGCAGCAACTTGAATAAAGGTTAGTGATGTGATACTGAGTGAAAAGAAGCAAGATCCAGAAGACAGCACACGACGTGATGATCTTTTGCTGAAATGAAATAAAGCAAGTACAACACATTTTTAAGGGACACACTTACACTTGATTAAATTAATAAAGAGTAAAAGGAATAATACATAAAGATTCAGAATAGTGGTTACCTTCAAGAGGCCATGGAGCATGGGGTAGTGAAGAAACAAAGGTGATACCCAATTTGGGGGTTGGACAGTGGGTTCATGGATATTTATTAAGACCCTAAAATCAATGAAAAGAATAATTCATAAAGCAATGATAATGTAACCTGAAGCAAGAATTATGATCGATTAAATTCTGTACACCTGAAGTTCAAGAAAAATCCGAAACAATAAACACCTCGCCGTGGCCTACAAGATCCTCTGTGACCTGGCTTTTGGCTTGCCTTCGGATGTGATTTCCCACCTCTTTTACTCTTGCAACACTCAGCTTCAGCTGTGTTGCTTTTTGTGTTGGTCCTTGAACTTTTTAAACGTGCTCCTGCTTCTTGTCCCAGAATATTCCTCTCAGATGCTCACATGTCTTGCTCCTTCATGTAATTCAAGTCTACTCAAACATCTCAGCAAGGCCTTCTCTGAACATTCTGTCTGAAGTGCACCCACCCCTATTATGCTGTCTCTGTACCCTGTTCTGTTTTTCTTTATACCAGATCTATGCATAC
The DNA here is from genome assembly GCF_009834535.1 of Camelus ferus. Lineage (NCBI taxonomy): Eukaryota > Metazoa > Chordata > Mammalia > Artiodactyla > Camelidae > Camelus > Camelus ferus. Next base: position 98,519,818 of record NC_045732.1, on the reverse strand, counting down.
TGATCCATATTATTATTATGTATACTAATAATACATATTACATACATATATGTGTATATAACCTACATTATTTACAGAATATGTACGTATTATAATGTGTATACTATTACATTTATATTTTATTTTTAATTGAAGCATAGTTGATTTACAATGTTGTGTTAGTTTCTTGTGTACAACACAGTGATTCAGCTATACATATATATTCCTTTTTGTATTCTTTGTCATTAATAGGCTGTCATAGGATAATGAATATAGTTCTCTATGCTATACAGTAGGACCTTGTTTTTTGTCCAGTTCGGTGAAGATTTTTCTTGTAGCTCCGCTTGTATAAGATCTTCTGTCAGAGATCAGTAGGTATTGGGTGAGAATTATCCCATGTGTAGATGTATTTCAATGTTTTGTGGGAGAGGGTGAGCTCTGCATCCTTCTAGTCTGCCATCTTGAAGCCCCTCCATATGTATTATCATTTCTCTTTCCCTACACTACAGACCTCTGGAGGCGAAGACTTTGTTATGGCCACTGCTCTGTTCTTTAGCTCTCTCCTACTGGTCCTTTTCCTCAGATTATTTCTGCCAGAAAACTGTCTCTGACTCTCTAGTTTAGATTAGTGTTTCTCTTCTGGGCTCCTATTTTTTTGTCCCATGATAACACAAAAATGAAACTGTTCCATTCTTTTGTGATTTCCTGTTTACCTGTCTGTCTCTTGCACTAGATTTGTTTGTCCTTTGAGGACACTGACCGTGGTATGTACATTTGTCTGTATGTGGGTATTTAATCCCAAACACATTAGTGTCCACCACATAGGAGATGTTCCATAATGATTATATAATCAAATAAATAGGTGGAAGAATCAGCAATCAGGGGATTGATCCAGCCTCAGGATGAGGTGACTAGCCAGATACATGAAGAGGGAGTTTGGCCAGGTAGGAATGATAAATTGCAACGTAAATAGGAGAAGCTGGAAGGCCTTTGGGTGAGACTTAGTTGTTATGTTTCTATAGAAACCTTTTGATTCAGACTTCACTGAGCTTCATCACTTTTGTGTAGGGTCTTAAGAGAGGGACCAGGCTGGAAATAAGCACTTATTTTCATGAAAGCTAGAAATTCAGGAGCTTCTTAACCACTCAGCATTTCTGCACAGTTACATAGTTCAGAGGGGAACTCATAAGCATAGGGTAATGCTAAGATCATTCAAGATGTTAAAATAAGACTATGATCAGATTCAGATTCTCTGCTGCATGTGTTTCAATGTGTCCTAAATATTTGTTATTTTATAATCTGTGTAAGGTATATGGTTTCTATTAACTGAAATACAAAATTCACTGGGCGAGTCTTTCCTCTGTCCCGACATCCCGACCCTGTTCATGGGAGTATTCAAGAGCTATCAGTTGCCCACAGATGCTCTCAATGGCTTCATGTTTTCCGAATCAAATTACTTTTTTCCTCTTTTCTGGTTCAGTCATTCTGGGATCATCTTTCGTGTCATTATCAGCATTAATGCTGTGCCACAATTTGTACGAATAATTGGATCACTCACTTGCACAGATAATTGCGTCAGTATGCCTTCAGCTTTGCCAGTTACCAAATGACAGACTTGACAGCCATATTAGTGTATGAGTAAATTATTGGCACTGGTTTACTCTATATGATGAACCAACTTTGGAGTTCATCGTTTGAGTGTGATTATATGTTGTGAGTTGTTCATGAAAGCGATGTTGCCTCTCTTATTGATGTATGGGCTGTGTGTATAGCATCTTGAAACTCCTAGTGTGTTTATGGTGGCTTATACAACTACTAGTACCTAGAAGTTGTGCTTGGTATCCAGATAGGAAAAATAAAGTGCTACTTAAACTAAGGGAATAGATTTTTACTTCTGTGGATGAGTGAACTTATTGGTTCCAAGGCATAAACTGTACCCCTATTTCAGTAGGCCCTGTCTTTGACCCCAGGCTTTAGAGCCCTCACTAAAGCCATAACTAGAAGATGGTGGCAGTCCATGCAGAGGAAGAGAGACAGATCCCTCAAGGACAGAGTAGCCTGACAAACGTTGTGGCATGATGACAGACCCTTGGGAAGCAGGATATGCTAATTTCCAGATGAGAAGGGGGATGGTCTGATCAGAGTTCTGACAGATAACATGGGCTGGGGTCACTTCTGAGATTCCAGAATGTTATTTGAGAGCAAGAGAGGGCCAGAGTTTTTCAATGATCAGGATTAAGATACAGGGGAAATCCATGGGGGCCATGACTTGAAGTGGATTATAAAGTGGAGTCTGGGGCATGTGATGGTGTGTTGGAGCTGGCTCACATTGGCTCACTAGAGCTGATGGTGCGTACTTTGCTTGCTAACTCCTCATCCACTGGCCTCACATTAGTTGTTTGACATCAGCTATAACAGTATTTGCACCATGAGAATGAGCAAGCAGTATAAATTAGGGCTTTTTTTTTTTTTTTCCTAGCGAGCTAGTTTACCACCAGGCCACTAGTAATAGGAGTAACCTAGAAGCAGATGATTTATCACATTTTTATAATGTGCCAGGCATTTGCATTATCTCATTTAAGTCACCTTATGGCATTTTTTTGGGGGGTGAGGAAACTAGGCACACAGAATTTTTAGCAAGAAGTTCAGTTACTAGACTGGGGCCTTGTGATCGGAACGTGACTAGTATTGAAGGTCGTTTAATGATGGGCTGTTTGAATACTAAACGAGGTTTCACCAAAATCCTTCCTGATGAGGACTAAGTTGAGTCCTAGAACTGGGCTTGCAAGAAGGGTAGAGTATAGCTTAGGGAGCCAGGCTAGGCATATGTGGTAGAATTCTAAGTAGAATAATATCCTCATCTTCATGATATCCTCTTCTCTGAAGTTTTCCAAGGATTCACTAATCTGAGGTAGGAGAGCAGTAGTCTGACCTATCCCCTTCCACACTGTTTTTATTCTTAGTAATGATTTTTCTACTTCTAACCATCATACTCATGACCTTCTAATGGGTCCTAGAGAATAAAATGTATGTACTTTTCACAAGCAAAGTTTGAGAACATATGTCCTTATTTCTCTTTGGCACACTCCACATTTTTATAGCTCAAAAGAATCTTCAAGATTGGAGCTATTTTATTTTGTTTTCTTGTAACATGTAGTTATAAGTCAGTTATTTTACTCCAGACACATCGCTGGCAACAAGATTGAATTTAATTTGTCTTAAATTTCTTTTCTGATGACACAAAATAAATAACAAAACCAAAAAAAAAAGTATTAAACTGTGTGAATCCAAATATAAAAACATCTAATAAGCCCTGACCAATTGTTGGGAATTGTAAATGAAGTGGTTTTTGTGATGTGAAATGTCTGCAGACTAATGTAAACTTTATTTAAAACAACTTGTTTTTTTGAACTCTAATAATAATTTTCTTTAACTTTACTGTTGCAATTCACAGCAAGTCAACTGTGGGAAGATTTGGCAGAGTGGTAATATCCTTTCTGTTATCTTAGACATAATGGGAAACTCTGCTCTTCCAAGAAATCATTTTTTCTCTACAGTTGGTCCATAATTTCATATAGATCTGAGGGAAAATGGAGAAAAAGCACACTTTTAGCAGGTGTAGGCTTTGTGTATGTAACACTTGTTTTTAGTTTTGGTTGATTTAGCATGTTACATACCATTCACGTCCCTGTGCTATCCATAATGAGGATTCAGTTGAGTCCAAAGGTGGTAGTGATATTTCGGTAGCTTAATGAATATGACCTATGTTACATAGACACAAAATCCTATTACATCTGTGATGTTTTAGACCAAAAGTCCCAAACTTTCCCAAACCAATATACCAAAGTTCAAACTCATTTGCTTCAATATGTATGTATGTGCACATGTGTGTTAGGGGAAGGAGATGTGTGATTGGACACCATAGACTGACAGCTCTTTGTATCAGTGTTATTGCTGTGTAACAAACAACAGCCATATATGATTGCTGGTGAGTTGTTGAATTGATGGACCAGTTTGTCTGGTCTCACTCCTGCACCTGTATTCATCTGTGAGTCACCTGGGGGCTGGTTTGTTTAGCATGGCTTCATCGTTTCCACATTCTCTTGAATGTCTCCAGCAGCCTAGCGTTGGTGTGTTCATAAGACGACAGAGCCTCATAGAGCAAACGTAAATGAGTACAGGCTCCTCTTGTGTCACATTTGCTTACATTCAATTAGGGAAAGGAAGTTACATGTCCAAACCCCAAATGAAGGCATGGGGAAGAACACTTCACCCAAAGTGGGAAAATACCGCAAAGTCCCATGGCAAAGCGTATGGATCCATTGATGGTTGAAGAATTTAAGCCATTTTTTTTGCAGTCCAACTACCATGTTCTTTCAGTATAAAATGGTAACATTTTGAATCAAAATTTATGAGATTCCATTGATGTGATTGCTTGTTCATACACCAATGAAAATCAGCATCCATGTCATCTTTGATACACATGAAAAGGTAGAAATGGAGTGTGTTACTTTAAAAATGAATTCTACTTGGGTTAGAATAACAACTATAATCTGTACAGTGAAAGAAATTGTCCTACTGTACCGTGCATTGAGCATGGTATGTTGTTTATTTATTCCCTTAAGTAACATTTATTTCTCACTCAATATGTGCAACTATATAGCTGAGGAAGGACATTAGCAAACTGGAGCATGCCTGGAGGGGACAACTGGAGTAATGAATCTGGAAACAATCCAGGAGGAGTGGCTGAAAAATTTGGTGACTTTTGGCCCATAAAAGAGAGGCCTTAGAGGAGGGGTATAAGCAGTCTTAAGATAGGTAGAGAGCTGTCTCATGGGAGAGGGATAACATTGGTGTATATTATCCTAGAAGGCAGAACAGCCCATTGCCTTGTGAACACCAGGTTAACTATGACCTGCAAGGCCCCACAGCATTTGCTTCTGCCTGTTTCTCTCTCACCTCATTGCCTACTGTTCCCTCTTGCTCACTGCAGTCCAGCCACAGTGGTCTGCTTGCTGTTCCTTGTGCACAGTAGGTACACTCTGACCTAAAGTGTGACTCTTTTCACTTGTCCCTTCTTCCTCCCCGGAACACTCTTCTCCTAAATATTTGCATAGTTATCTTCTAGTTATTCAGGTCTTCACTCCACTGTCACCCCCTCAGGTCTTCCCTGACCAACCCTTCGAATACTAGCCCCCTTGCTTCCCACGTTTTCTTATTATTTATCACATAACACTTCTTGGTCTTATTAATGTACTTGTTAAATTTTTCCTTACCAATTGACTGTAAGCTCCCTGAGAGTTGGGACCTTGTTTGTGCTGTTTGCCACTGTCTCTCCTTCATACCTAAAATAGTACCTGGTACATAGTAGGTCCTCAGTAATTATATACTAAATGAATTAATTAAATTTAGTAATTTCACAGATGTTTTCTGAGGGATCTTATGAAGTAATGAGTTTCTCATCTCTGTCAGTGTTTAAGTAGAGGTCAAGTAGAGGTAGGATGACCATCTCTCAGGGAGATCCTGCATTAGATGGTCATGTTGGTGTGCTGGCTTCTAAGAATCCTGTGAACTCATATTTTATGATATAATGCAGTATTCTCCCCAGATCTGATAATATCTTCAACCCAATATTTTTATAGATGTGCTAAAGTCAAGAGGACTTGAAGTTTAGTTATTACCATTTTAAAAGGTATACATACCATTATGTCTTTGGAAAACTTTGTAAAATCAGGGTATCACCACAGTAAAGACACTAGAATGCGTTCAGTTACGATTGGTTGACTTTTGGCTGACTTTGGGCTGTCAGCGAGTTGAACTACAACCACCACAACATGGAGCTATAGGATTCTGAATAAACTCTGCCCTAGCAGTCCTTTAACGATTATATTCTTTCTTTCTCCTGAAGGAAAGGTTTCTTGAGAACATTAGAATGAAGTTGGCCTTGAAGGGTGGGGCCGAAGTTAGATTAGAGCAGACATTTTAGGCTGGGGGAAGGGCCTGAATTAAGGCATGGCCATGGCAAGGAACAGTGAATGTATGTGTTCTATGTGGAGCAAGCAACTGACTATGAGCTGACCATATGTTTTTAAGAAAGGTTGGGAGATGGAACAGGACAGGCAAAGTTAGCGTGTATCATGGAGAAGCCTGTATACCAGGTCAGGTTTGAATTTTATCTGTGAAGAGTAAGAGTCTGGAGTAAGGGAAGGATGTGTGAATCTGTGAACCTGACTAAGGATTTTGGATGATGTTAAACCTAACCCTCCCCCTTTTCTCGGGGGAAGAGGAAACTGAGCCCCAGAGAGAAGAAATATCTTGCTCAAGTTCACTCAGCCACTTCGGTCAGTTTACAGGGTAGCAGTGGACAGAACTGAAGCTTTCTGATTCTTAGCTCAGTATATTTTCCACCATTACATGAAAGTAATGAAGTGAGAATGGAACTTTCAATTTTAGGTATTACATGCTTATTTCAACATGCAAGTCATCCATCAGGATGAATTCCTCACTAACAGATGTTCAGGAGCAACTCCTGAGGGCTTTGGGGGTAACAAACGTCTGGTAGTGACTGCTTTGATAAAGAGTTGTACCACAGGGCACTGTGTTCCTCTACAAACAAGAAGACCTTCTATACTGTATCCACTGTGGGTGGCCCAGCTGGGGAGATGATTAAATTTAGACATTAGATGGGTATGATCAAGTACCTCTCACCACCTGCTCAGTGGTTTACTTTAATTTCCAAATGCTGCACTGGCTAGAATCCCTCTGTTTTAATTGATGGATATTGTATTACTTGGCTGCCCAGTGCACTCCGTTTCCAAAGGCCGTCACTATCCGTCACTGCTTTCGGTTATTCAGTGTTGTTGGAGCTGCCATATTGATTGGGAAATCCAGACTGGAGGCATGGGGACAGGGTAACTGCTCAGGTCTAAGTTTCAGCCTCATGATTGGTGTTTTCTTAAGGAAAGGAAACAAACTATTTCTAAGGTACCCCGGGGGCTCCTACAGAACCTGTCCCTTGTGACATACCCTGTTATACTTCTGTAAGCGAATTGCTCTGAATCTACAAACTTTACTGCTTAAGCAGCTTGGAGTCAGACAGACATGGATGCAAATCCTTGTTTCACCATTTCCTAGCTGTGTAACTTTAGGCAATTGATTGAAACTGTATTTTCTTCACAGTAAAATGAGGATAATAGTGTTTACGTTTGTCTAGCTCTGAAGTGGGTTTCTTGTGGACAGCGTAGATATGGGTCTTGTTCTTGTATCCATTCAGTCAGTCTCTGTCTTTTGGTTGGAGCGTTTAATCCATGTACATTTAAGGTAATTATCGATACATATATTTTTATTGCCATTTTGTTAATTGTTTTGGATTTGTTTTTGTAGGTCTTTTCTTCCCCTTTCTTTTGTTCTCTTGTGATTTGGTGACTCTTTAGTGTTATGTTTGGATTCTTTTTTCTTTTTTGTATGTATATCTGTTACAGATTTTTTGTGGTTACCATAAGCTTTTGGTATAGCAGTCTATCTACAATTGTTTTAAGCTGCTAATCTCTTAATTTTAAATGCATTTTAAATACCCTGCTTTTGTATTCTCTTCCCCTCATGATTACTGGTTTGGGTATCAAATTTTATATCCCTTAACTGCTTATTGTGGCTACAGATTATTTTACTACTTTTGTCTTTTAATCTCCCTACTAGTTGTGTGTGGATGAATTCCTGATTTTACTGTAAGTTTGCCTTTACCATTGAGCTTTTCCATTTAATAAGTTTGTTTTTTCTAGTTACGGAGGAGATATTTCTAAGTGTATGGTGTTAAAATTACCATTACGACTATAAACTGAAAGCGAAAAACTTTGTCTTAGTTACCCACATTCTCATGATGGAAAGTCTGTTTTCTATTACAGAAAATAGGACCTTGAGAGAAAGAGGTGTTGGGTGGCTAAGGTTAGATAAAGTGTAAAGAATAAATAATACAAGTCTGATTCAAAAGGTACTGTCTAGAAAAAGTCAGGTTTGTATATAGTACTATATTGGTACCCTAGGTAATCAGGAGGTATCGTGAGGTCATGTGTCATGAAGATAATTTGCCAAAAGGGATATGAGTGTAAGAAAGTTCCCCCCAAATTCTACTATGCTAAGGAGCTTTAAAAGCTATGTCATCTTTTGAGAGGTAGAAAAGAACACTAGATTGGGATCCATGAACCCTGACACCTACTCCTGACTCTGTTATTTACTAGCTTTGTGACTTGACACAAGTCACTTAACATCTATAGATGGAAAGTTAGTGTTAGACTACACCAGAAGCTGGTAAATTGTCTCAAAGCTCACATCTGGGCTTTTTGTACAATCTGCAAGATAAGAATGCTTTTTAAAATTGTTTGAAAAAATAAGAATATGTGTGAGAGGTAGGTGGTCCTCAATGTATATATTACTCTATAGCTCTTCAGAAATTTTGCCAATCCCTGGACTAGATGACCATTTAGGTCCTGTTCAGTGTTGACAGTCTAGTATTTTGGTCCCTGGTAGATTTGTAATAGTTTTAGAAGCCAGAACTTGTTTCTCCTTCAGCATTTATTTATACTAAAATATGCATAATCCATTGAATAAAAGGCTATTAGATTTTAAAGGGCCTTTAGAATTCATTTCACCCAGCCTTTCATTTTCAGAGGAGGAAATTGCAGGCTAAGAAATTTACTGTGTCACCATCTCATATCTTATTAGTGGCAGAACCAAGGCCCAGACCTGGATCTTGTAATTTCTTATCTAGTCATTTTTTGTATTGCACTCTCACATTTTATTAGCACTCATTTCAAAGCTCTTGTAAGAGTTCTCCGTCCTTTCCCTCTTTTACCCACCAGCTCAACAACTTTACTTTGCTTCGTGGTGCTACTACTGTTAGTATCATCTCTGTAGCTTACACGGACAGCTATAAGGCTATGAAAACATGACAGTCACATGCAGATATGAACAACTGATGAATATTTAAGTGTTAAGTGTGCTTGATATTACATCAATTTTAGAGTCAGCATTAAGATATCTCATAATTTTGGGATAAAATGTTAAACAAAGGAGGGCTGAAGAAAGTTTATGGACTTTGATGGGTAAAGATTGCTTTGGTACATACGCTCAGCTGATGTTTATACTGGCAAACAAATAACGAGACAGCATATATGCATCACATTGAATTTTACACAGTGACAGCAGATTCAGCTCAAATGGACTGGATATGTGACTTCTCTGATATCCCCACACTTCTTCCTGCCCCAGAGTAAAAAAGTCAGGGAGATGAGATGTAACCCTGAGGGAGCTATTGAGAACCTGGTTCATCAGTTGCTTTTGAAGTCGCCATTTTCCTGTGCAACCATTAAATTTCATTCCTCTTTTAACTCTCTCTGTATTCTGTGTTAGATGTCAAGTTCATAGCTTTCAGGAGAACTACTGTGAGGCATGTGTTCAAATCACGGTGGATGCCACAAGTGAAAATGTGGTCTTCACCAGATTTCAAGGTCCTCGAGGGCTGAGACTACACCTTCTTAGTCACTGTATTCTATAACACATGCTTTCCCTTAGTCTTGGTTTGATGTTTGTTGATTTCAAGTCCATGCAACTGCAGTGCAAAAGTCTTCCCCAAAGGGCCTACCCCGTTCCTTCTAGCTTTGTCTGCACTTATATATGTGTTGGAAACTCCTGGGATTGCTGCAACCCTCGTTGATCCCTCCCCATCTCATTTCTTGTATTTTACTCAGACTTTCATGTTTCTCCACAGATTGTCTTCTGAAGGCAGAATACTCTTAGTTCTTCTCATTCTTCTAAAATGCTAGGCAGAAAAACATTGAAGTTGAATCAGTTTAAATAGCTAAGTACATAATTGTGTAACATTTATTATCATTAACAGCTTTTGTATAGATCTTATTTTCTAGCTTGATTTGAAGTGGTTGATTGGTTTTCAGTGGCCATAAAAGCAAATTTAAGTTAATAACATACTTTGAGTTTCCCCTGGATGTGTCTAAACTTAAGTGCTCTGTGATTCCATGAGCACTCAGTGAGGAGCCAGAGGACCAGTGTTTTAATCTAATGAGCAATATGGCCTTAGGCAAATGAGTTCATATCTTAGTTCCTCATCTATAAAATGAGTTAGAAGAGGTGATCACTTTAGGTCCCTTTCTAGTTACATCACTTGATGACTTGTCAGTCCTCTTGCAAGAAGCAAGGTAGTAAAAGACAGCAATCAACTTGAAGGCTAAATCTGGCCCCATACCTGGTTTTGTACTGCCTGTGGTCAAAGTGTATTTTTTCCTCATTTTGAAAGGGTTATATAGATAAAACGAGAATATGCAACAGAGACCTAAGTGGTACACAAAGCCTAAACTGTTTACCATCTGTCCATCTGGCCGCTTACGGAAAACATTTGCTGACCTCTCCTATAAAGGATGTGAACATAGCCTCCTGTCCCAGCTCTCTCTTCTTACCATTTCCACTGCCTAAGGTATATTTTGTCATTTTCTGTGCCCCCAGTTTCTTCTGCTACATATAGTAATAGTACATACAAATACAGTGAAGATCAAATGAGTTTATATTACAAAATATTAGGTCTTGCCATGGAATTCTTAAATGCTGTTGTCAGTAGTCATGTATTAACTTGCAATGGGTGATCAACCAGTTGAAAAGGAGATTATGGAGGGCAAATAAGAGGACCTGGAGCCATGATATTTAGAAGTGGAATGGGACCCAAATACCATCTAATCAGCTTATTATTATTAAAGGTGACTGAGACCCAGTCATATAATTTGTTTTTGTTTGAGCCTGTACACTTTTATCAGAGTCACATGATGATTCTTAACCCTAGATCCTGGCTCATGAGCTCATTTATTTTTAGCTTTTTATTATGCAATAAATTTAGGCTTCTAAAAAAGTTACAATAATGGTACAAAAAATTTCCATATACCTTTCACTCAGATTTTTCAAATGTTATTATTTTGCTACATTCTCTCTTTTCATAAGGACAGATAGATATAGTTATAAATCGAGTTTTTTCTGAACTGTTTGAGATTGGGTTGCAAATAAGATGTCCATTTATCCCTAAAACTTCAGTATGTTTTTCCTAAAATCAAGGACAATCTCTTATATAACCGCAGTACAATTGTCATAATAAAAAATAGTGTTTTTTAATCTATAATCATTATTCAAATGTTGTCATTTGTCTCACTAATGTTCTTTATAGTGAAAGTATTTCTTGATTGGGTCCTTTGAGAGCACAGATTTAATTTTTAATGGAGAAACATGTCCCTAATAGGTTTTTGAAGATTCATTAATAACATGTATTTCAAATCTTCTCAACATGCTGATTCCATGCATTTTAAGGACAGAGGTGAAGTTCCTTTGAGATATCTTTTTTTCCTTTGCCTTCATCAATCCAAAGTGGTGAGCAAGCTGCAAGTAACATTTCCTCATATGCTAGCGGAAACCATTAGCGCAAGTGACATGTTCCTGGATTTTAAGTGGTTCTGTTCAGTGTGGTCCAACACTTAGATGAATGGTTATTCCCATTTAAACCTCAGAGCGAAAATGAAGTAAGAATTTGGCACATTTTACTTCCTGCTTAAAATAGACAAATCTCATAAAATCGAGACTTAGATCAAACTGTCATATTTACTTAGCAAATGACACATTGATAGGACCACATCTTGGAACTTGAGAGATTTGTCTGAGGCTGATGGAGGTGGGGATGTGTAAGAGAGAGGATCCCTTTTTGGAATTCTTTTCCTTTATCTTGTTTGACCTATATCCCAAGAGAAAAGATTTATCTATACCATTTGTTCAGAAAGATGGGCAAAGCACACCCATGTCTCTTCTAGCATTGTCTTGGGGTTCAATTCAGAAGGGCTAGGTTGTGCTATAAACAGGTTCCTTTGATATATTTGTTGGGTAAAAACCCTTGGAGGGGTTGTCATTGCTCCAGTGTACTATTCAATCGCCTCACAAGGTGCATCTTTCTAGTGGAATTCTTGTCTTAAAAATGCTATTCATTTTACAATTGCTTTTTGAAGCAAAAGTAGAACTAAGATAATGCTGTTGTTCAAGAGGACTTCTTTGTTCAGATTGAAGACTATATATTTCAGTACCAATTCTTCACTCCCTCTATACATTATTACTTAGTACTTCTTTGCTCAGCACCTGATATTTTTTCTTTTTTTTTAAAACCTTTTGTTGTAAAATATAATAGACATATAGAAGAGTGCACAAAATATATAGCTTATCAATTTCCACACCGTAAACACTCAACAAGTAATTACCACACAGCTCAGATGAAGAGACTGAAGGCCACCGTTTTCTCCGGACGCCATCATGCGCCCTCTTTCAAGTACTCAATCATCATTCCTCCTTACAGATAACCTCTGTCTTCATATTTATAGTCATTGTGGCCTAAATTTTCTTTATAGTGTTAGCATCTATATTTATATTTCTAAACCCTGACACGTTGCTTATTTTTGAATTCTATATAGATGGAATTATACAGTACTTATTCTTTTGTGTCTTTTTTTCCCCCTCAATATTATATTTTTGGGACACATCAAGATTTTCCTGTGTTGGTGTAGTTCGTTCTCTGTTGTTTAGGGATAAATAGACCACATTCGCCTCTAGGAAATAGATCCTGGGTTTGTTTCAGTTTTTAGCTATTATGAATAATGCTTTATTGTGTACGCACATGCGTTTTTGTTAGTTTTATACTTAAGAGTGAGGATTGTGGGGTCGTGTGTAGGGAGATTATAATCCTGGTTTGCTTACATCAGTTTTCGTTAATACCTATTGTCCTGGTGTAATTATTTATATTTCCCCTTTTACTTTAAAAAAATCTTTGATAAAATAGGACATCATAATCATGGGATATATATTTTGGTGTTCACATTTAAGATAATGCCAAGTGGTTTTTCAACATGGTTGTACCAATTTAAATACAATTCACATACATTACCAGCAATGTAAGATTTTCTGTTGCTCCTCATATTCATCAATACTTGTTATTTTCAGCCTTTTTATCTCTTCTGGTGGGTGTATAGCAGTATATCATCATAAATTTAATATTTATTTCCCTGAGTACTATTGAGATTGAACACTTTTTCAAGTATTTATTGGTATTTTGGATTTCTGCTTTATTTTTGTGGATATATGAGAATTGCTCGAGTTCTGTCATGTTTTGAAATATTAAAAGTCTTTAATAATATAGCCGTATTATAAGGTGATAGGTTTAGAGTTGTTTTATCACTTATTATTGTTACTATCTCTAAAGAAGCTTTTTGTGGAAGCATTGTATCTGATGTTAAGAAAGCTAGATCCACTTCGTATTGGTTGGTCATTGTTTGAATATTATGCCTTTCTCAATCATTTTACTTTTCAACAATTGTGTATCCTTATATTTTGGATATGTCTCTTCTACACAGCATATTCTTTTAAATACAGTCTATGAGTCTAACTAAAATGCCAAGTTAATTGACAAGTCAGTGAAATAACTGATACCTTTGAGATTAAATCTACTGTCGTACTATGTTTATTATTTTTTTCTTTCAAATTTTTTTTTTGCTTTTTTTCCTTTCAAACGTACTTTGGGTTTATTGATTTGGGTTGATTGTATTATATTTCTGTTTTCCCCCTGGCTATCTATATATTCTTTATTTGATCTGTTTGTAATTAACCTAGAAATTATAACATCCATCCTTGACTTTATTTTACTATAGTAAAAACAGTTAACATGCGAGCTCCCTTCTTACCAACATTTAGTGTAAAATTATTGTTGACTGTAAGTTCATTTTTGTACAGCAGGTCTCTAAAGCTTATTCGTCTTGCTTGACTGAAAATGTGTTGATGAGTTAACTCCCCACTTATCCCTGCCTCTGGTCCCTGGCAACCACTCTACTCTTTGATGCTATAAATTTGACTATTTCAGATGCCTCATATAAGTGGAATCATGCAGTATTTCCCATTTTGTGACTGGGTTATTTTACTTATTAGCACAGTGTCTTCAAGGTTCCTGCCTGTTGCCACATATTGCAGGATTGCCTTTTGTCAAGGCTGAATAGTATTCCACTGTATGTACACACCACATGTTCTTTATCCTCACATCTGGCAGGAGACATTTAAATTGTTTTCATGTCTTGGCTATTGTTGATAGTGCTGTAATGAGTGGGGGAATGCTCATGTCTCTTTGAAATCCTTATTTCAATTTTAATTTAAATAATTGTAATTGTCATTAAATATCCAGAAGTGGGATTGCAAGGTCATATGTTCTATTTTTATTTTTTTAAGGAATCTACATACTGTTATCCATAGTGGCTGCATTGTTTTGCATTGCCACCGACTGTTTACAAGGGTTTCAGTGTGCCAGATCCTTTCCAACAGTTGTTTGTTTTTTTAAAAATAATCACCATCTTGAGAGGTGTGAGGTGATGGCTCATTGTGGTTTTGATTAGTATTTACCAGATGATTGGTGTCATTGAGCATTTTTCATACATCTCTTGGCTGTTTGCTTTTTTGAAGAAACATCTATTCAAGAACTTGACCCATCTTAAAAACTGTTACTAAGGCTTTTTGTTTTTGTTTTTGTTTTTGTTTTTTGCTGTTGAACTGTTGGCATTCCTTATATATTTTGGAAATTAAGCCCTTGTAAGGCAAGTCTAGTAGTGACAAACTCCCTCAACTTTTGTTGGTTTGGAAAATTCTTTATCTTGCCTTTATTTCTGAAGGAAAACTTTGCCAGGTAAGGTCTTCATGGTTGGTAGTTTTAGCACTTTTGAATATATCATTGAACTCTTTCCTACTGTACAGGTTTTCTGCTTCGGACTCCACTGATAGCCTTATGGCAGTCCCCTTGTATGTCAGAAATTTTCCTCTTGCTGCCTTTTTAAAATTCTGTTTCTCTTTGTTTTTAGACACTTTTATTATAATGTGTCCTGGAGAAGATCTTCTTCATTTAAAAGTTTTCGCTGACCTGTGGGCTTCATGAACTTAGATATCCAAATATCTCCCCACATTTTGGAAGATCTCATCCATTATTTTCTTTACTTTTTTTTGGGGGGGGGGTGGGGGTCAGGTAATTAGGTTTAATTATTTTTAGAAAAGGTACTGGGGCTTGAAGCCAGGACCTTGTGCATGCTAAGCACACACTCTACCATTTGAGCTATACTTTCCCCTCCATTATTTTTCTAAATTTACCTTTTCTCCCTTTCTGTCTTCTTCTGGGGCTTCAATAAAGCATAGATTGTTCATTTTAATTGTGTCTTGTAATTCATGGAGGCTTTCTTCACTCACTTTCATTCTTTGTTCTTTGTTTCTGCTAACATTATACTTTCAAATGTTCTGTCTTGTACTTCATAGATGGTTTCTTCTGCTTGATCCATCATTTTTGCCTTTCTTTCTGGGATTCTGCTTTCATATATGCTAACTTTTTTGCTGTATCTTTTATATCTTTTACTTCTCTTATTTTCTTTAAATTTTTCTCTTCCTCAGTAGGGTTTTTATAATTTCCATTTCATTAGTTTCTTAATGTTAAGCTTACCCATTACATTCCTCAATTTGGTTATTGAACTATTCAGTTCTAGAATTTTTATTGGATTCTTTTTCAAGCTTTTATGTTTTTATGTTGTTTTGACAAATAAAAATGCATGTATTTTGTGTACAGTATATTTTCATATATGTGTCTATTATGAAATGATTACCAGACTCAAACTGATGAACACATTTATCACCTTCCATAGTTGTTTTTTTCTTGTGATAAGAATACTTGTGATCTACTGTCTTTGAAAATTCCACAGTATCAGAGTGTAGAATGGTGGTTAACATACGCTGGTGGATGGGTGAAAATAGAAGATACTGATCAAAGGATACAGAGTTTCAATTATCAGCTAAATAAGTTCTGGAAACCTTATGTACAGCATTGTTGACTAGGGTTAAGAATGTTGTGTTCTTTTTATAATATCAAGTTCTTTGCTAAAATTTTCAAGTTGACTGTTATTTACATGAAAATATTAAGCACAGTGTGTTATACCTTTTAATCTTTATGTAAGTTTTGTGAATCTCTTCTATCTTTTGTGCTCTTTCTCTCTGTTTATCTTTTTTTTCTATAAGCCAAATGTTTTATGTATCTTTTTTACATGGTTATCTTTGGTTTGCTGGATGCTGTGTTTTTTTTGTAAACAGTTTTTCAAACATTTTAGAATAGTTTTTAGATTTAAAGAAAAGTTGCCAAGATACTACAGAGAGTTTCTCTATGCACCACATCTACTATCCCATATTATTAACACTTTAATATATTTGTCATAATAAATAAACCAGTATCAATACATTATTATTAACTAGTTTCCATACTTCATTCCAATTTCCTTCATTTTTACCTAATTTCCTTTTTGTGTTCCAGGACCCCATGCAGGGTACCATATTGCATTTAATTGTCATTTATCCTTAGACTCCTGTGTCCTGGCTGTGACAGTTTCTCAGAATTTCCTTGCTTTCATGACCTTGACAGTTCTGTGGAATGTCTGTCAGTTGGGATTTATCTGGGTCATGGTATCATGTGGTTTAGATGCAGTTAGTATAAAAATATCATACTGATTAGAGGTAAGAAATGATTCTCCAAACAGCTATTATGCGAACGAAAGCAGGTCAACCCAGTTATTAGTACAGTTTCTCCGAGAGGGTCATGTTGTGAGTGGAGGATGACGATTCTCCATGGCTGCCATTGTGGGGCTCAGTAGCTTACTGGAGATTTTACTAAATGATACAAAGTTTCCTTAAAGGTGAACCTTAGGTCTCTAGTTAAGGGGTCACTGGCAGAAGTTCATCTCATATGACCAAAATGAGATCTGGATATTTGAAAAACAACACACAAAATTAGCAGACAACTGAAACGTAAAGGCACAAAATACATGGTATTTAAGTGGCGAAAGTTTTTTGTTCCACCTGTGGGTGTCGCCACAGTAGTTCTTTATTGCTTCCAAAGTGGCTCCTGAAAATATACAGTCAAATCTAAGTACATTCAGCAATAATAATATTATGGCTAAAATTGGAGCTATTGATAACTGGAAAATACCCAATATTTTTGGAAAGCCAATATGTCCTTTATTGAATGTATAGATGACAAGTTTCTTCTGACTCAAGCTTACGTTATCTAGTTCTTGTTCTAAAATCTTTCCCCGTATTATTTGCGATGATCATTTCAAAACACTCATGTAACACTGGGCTGTGTACTTCAGCGTATCTTAAAGGAGTTAACCTGAGGAAAACAGGCCCCTGCTAAGTGTTCAGAATTATTTATATTATGAAGAATAAACACTTCATAATCACATGAATGTCAGGATCAAGGCTTCCTGAGGTCACTGAAATAAATGAAGGCAACATTTAGTGAAAGGGAAAGGGAAATGCCATACAAATGAGAATGGGAGATGGCGTAGAAAACGAGCAGCTAAAGGCAGAAAAGAGAAACTGCAAAAATGAATGAAGGTGAATTGATAGTAGGCATTTCATATGTCAGAAAGAAGGCAGAGAAATGGTGAGGTGATTATAGGCCAGCTTCTCAGAAAAGGAGTTTCTCATAAAAGAAGATAATGGCATATGAAATTGGCTAGGGGAATTGAAAAGGAAGAAAGTGGCAATATGGTATTAACAAAGCGGCAAGTTAAAAGGTACGAAAACAGGAAACGACAAACTGGGGAGCAAACTACCACCTGACTGTGATGGGATCAGCCAGGGTCCCTCAAGCATTTTACTGCTATGCCTCAGCTCATCGTCACCCTCAGGAGGAATGGTGACTTCCTTGTGACACCGTCAGTGTCCTGAGGTGTCTCTGAATCCTTTTCATTACATAGGTTGTGACTAACAACTTATCTTTTCCAAGGAAAGGTTCTAATTTATCAAAGATAACCAATGCTAAGTAAAGAACAGCAACTTTAAACGTATGGTAGCATTTTATATTTACTACGGTAAAAGCAGCTATGGATTTTTTTTTAATGCAGATGAAGTTCTTGAACATAGAAGCAAATTCAGAGATGCTGAGTGCCAATATAGCATCAACCGAATTGCATTCTTAAGCTTCAAACTGCTGAAAAAAATTTGGGTGTTTCTGCAGGGATCATGAATACTGCAGGTGCCTTGTTTAAAAAAAAAAAACAAAAAAACTTGGTGCTAGTGGTAACAATCTAGCTGGTTAATAGAGCCTATTTCCCCATGCTGTTACTATGTCTGTCTTATTTCAGTCGTCATCAATTTCTCCTCATGGTTGGGTCCTTATCAATTAAAAGTTAGTCAACTATGTTTATGGGACTCTTGAAAAAGGATGATTGTATTAGCCAACTTTGTTTTATAGCACTGTATATTTGGGCCACAACTTTCCTATCCCTTATCTCAGGTGATCCTCAACATTGTCCAAAGAAGTATGTTTGACAAAGACTGTCTTTTTCTTTGTTTCAATGTAGGCTCAGAAAAAAAGGTGCAGTGATAATGTGCAGAGTTGTCTGACTAGCGCGTGGCAGCATCTGGACAGTACCCCACGTCTCCTGCCCTCTAGTGCTCGGCTCTTCCTGGCACGCCAGACGTTCATTTTTAAAGTTCTTGCTCCTTTGGTTCTTCATTTATTACATTTCTTTCCTTTCGTCCTTTTTCTCTTTTTCCTCTTACGAAGACAAAAAGCAGAGTGGTAGTTGACACTTTTTGGAGAACCTGGGAATCCCTTTTGAGGTGCAGTGGTTAAAGTTCAAAAGTGAATTTATGGCTGGAAAGGATGGATAAATTACACTCTTCATGTGCGTTTATAACCGTATTTATGGACTTTCGATATCTTGGACTCTCCCCTACTCCCTTCTTGCTGTGCTGTGTGTATGAAAGAGAAGAGACAGAGCAAGTCTGATTACTTTTGGTGATTAGGAGATCTTGGGTTCTATGTCTGTGAGTCAGGTAGCTTAAAAATTATTATGTACCATGTGTTAACTCTGCTATGTGTCAAACGCTGTGTCAGGTTTTTATATATAAAGAACAGTGTGATATCCTAGTTGCAAAGGTCAGTAGTCATTCTAGTATTACTTTGACCTGTAGGTGACTTCCTTGAAAAATAGGTTTTATTTCTTTTATTCATAATCTCTGTATGACATACATTTTTAGCAGCTGGGTCGTCTGAGATTTTTCTTCAGTTGTGTCTACTTGCTGCTTGTTGTCTGAAACCATTAGTCTGCCAAGGGCTGGGCCTGGATAGTTCAGTCCCCATTCCATCAACCCTGAAGATGGTTTCCTTGCCAGCTGCAGGAGAAAATGTATTATGTAGTTGCTGAAGACATGCAACTTGATTCCTTTGTTTTTTTTCTCTATGAGTATTTAATGCCAGGCTGAATGGCATATATGTGTGACATAACTCCTTGGCAAGCCAGGCCAGAATGAAGATCCTGAGTATCTGACAGATCTGGTTAGAACAAGGAGTAGCCCTGAAAGGGAGATGGGAGGGTAGGAAAGACATATTTTAATTCTGTATGTTTTAGAGAGTCAGCCTTAACTAGAGAAAACTGGACAGCCTTAAGTTAGAGAAGGTGTGAAGACAGTTTCCCAGTGTAGGAGAGCTAGAGTTCCTTTCCCTAGTCTCAAGAAGTATGTGCTTAGAATCTTAAAAGATGAGGCAACATTCTGTGAGATAGGACCATAAGTGAATAATTAGCTAGATTTAATTAAAAATCATAAAGCTGCTATAACTAATTGACTGGCATTGCCGTTTACATGCATCCCTTGCAGTACTGGCGCTGGCCATCATGAGTCTGCCAGAGCTATGAACGTTGCTGACACTCAGCCTTTGAAATTGCCTTCTGACACTGACTCAGTCCTTTAGACTTCTTCCCTTGTGACAAAGCTGTATTCTTTGAGGTTATATTTAATTTTGAAAGCAAAGTCATTTAAATGTATACTTTACAATGTGTTTCATTAAACCGAATAAATCCCTCTTGTAGTAAAAAAAAAAAAAAAAAAAAGAGGGGGGAGCTTTCTTTGTATGCTTCTAAAACGGTGTTAAGCCTCCTTGCTAAGCATATTTGTAACACAGCAGTTTGAATGGCATCATGGGAAGGAGCTATAGCCTCCCAGTCTGATCACTTTGAAAGGGATACCATTTCTGTTTGTTGAAAATTAGTCTCAGTGTTTCATGGCAACAAGCGTGCTTAGCCTACCTCCAAACCCTTACTTGTCAATTATCTTTATCATCCTGTTTGACTTTAGCCCATTTCTCATTTCTTTCATATAATAAGCATGCACTATATCCACTTCTGCTCTTTCATTTGGAATGAAGACTACATGCAAACTAAATTATTTGGGAGGGAAAATCTGGTGGATAAAACACCAAATTCATTTTTCTTAGATTGTCATTTATTTAAAAAGCAGCAAAATTACAAAAAGAGACCAGTTCTTTAAGTACAAAATGCAAGAGCTCAAAAAAATCAGTTATTTCCTCGTTTTGATGCTATAACATTAAGCAAAATTTCAACTTTCCTTCGTGTAGTCATTTGGCTCCCAAACCAAAAGTAATGCAAAAGGGATTTATAAGTTGACATCATGCTAATGTTACATAAAGTAAATTAATAAGTATTTCTAACATATTAAATTATAATTAAACATTACATTAGAAATAAATTTTTTGGTGACTTGTGTACTAATATGCTATCAACATTGAATATGTTTTTACCTAAAATATTTCCCTTAATACTTCTAAGAAACAACAAACACTATTTTAAAATATTTCTTGAGAGATTTATTAGGCCAAAAAAGTGTGGAAAATAATTTTCTAGAAAATAAGTCATGTAAGAAATTTGTCTGATTCATTATGTATTTGGTGGGTGGAAACTTTTCTGTAATTAAAATACTTGTTTTAAGATTCATGAGGCTTCATTTTCTGAATTAGAATTTTACATTAAGGAAGCAGCTTCTGGATTATTTCCCTGCTTCCATGGTTAGAGGATGTGGAGAGCAACTCAGTCTCCAGACGAAACAAATGGATGAGAAGTTTTAACTCTGAGAATGGGGAATCTGTGAGGTAATAATAGGATTTGATGTCTATGGAAATCATAAAAGAGTTTTGAAAGGGCAATGAAGCAATGTTTTGAGACTCCCAGAATATTAGACCTCAGTGGGCCCCTACTGAGTCTTGAAAGGTCATTTCAGGATGAATGGAAGGCAACTTTCCTCACACAGCAGGGGACAAACTTATGGAAATCTTTCCCCAGAAAGGTGTGTAATTCAGGACACATAATCTCAAAGGGACTTGGATAAACATCTCAATGATAGATTTAAATAAATAACTGAGAAAAACAAGATGTTTTCTTACTACTACTTGGTGTTAATTCAGAAAATGCTTTGCTTTATTGCACTATGGGTATTAGGCCACTTATGTTTATTGTGATTACTGATCAATTTAGATACATTTTTTCCAACTTATTTTAAGCTTTTGAATTGTGTCGCTTTTTCTATGCTTCTTTTCTCCTTTTTTTGCCCTCATTTGGACTGTTTTTTTTTTTTTAACACGAATGCATTTTGTCATTTCTACTTATTTGGAAATTATACAGTCTACTTCTATATTGGTGATTCACCTTTAAAAGTGTATCATGCATATATATCAAATTCTAAACATAATTTGTTTTTAAATATATTTTTATTGAAGTATAGTCAGTTTACAATGTTGTGTCAACTTCTGTACAATTTCAGGAACATACACATACTAGTTTTCATATTCTTTTTAACCACAAGTTACTACAAGATATTGAATATAGTTCCCTGTGCTATACAGTATAAACTTGTTGTTTACCTATTTTATATATAGCAGTTAGTATCTGCTTTCAATCCCCAGTAAACGATACTGGAACTCCAGTCACCTCTAAACTTATATACTGTTGTTACTATTTGTGTTTTTTATCCCCATAATTAGTAATTATTATTTTTACTATCTATGCTTATTTAGATTTGTTCTCCTTGTTTGCCAATTTATTTGTTCACCATTCTTTCCTTTAACTTAGTCATATACCTGGGATAATTTTCTTTCTGAAAAAGTGGTAAACACAATTTTTGTTTGAATTTTTGCTGCCATTCTTAAAAAGATAGTTTTCATACCTACACAGTTCTAGATTGATTCCTTTGCCTCAGCACTTTGAAGACATTGTTCCACCGTGCTCTGCAGTACCTTCTTGCTGTGGAGAATCCTATTCTCAGTCCAGTTTTCTTTGTAAGTTTCCCATCTTTTTTCTGTGGCTGTGTTTAAGATCTTCTTTTCTCTCTTTGGTGTTTTATAGTTATACCACGGTGTGTCTGTTTCCTTAGTATGTAGCATATTTCCAAAGGGGAGGAAGCATGTCTTTCATTAATTCTTTCATCTTGTCAGCCATTATGTCTTTGAATATTGCTTCCACTGTTTTCTTAATTCTCTTTCAAGAACTTTATTTAGATATAGCGCAAGTCTTCCCATTATATCCTCTAAATTTCTGAATTTCTGTTTCCTGCTTTCCAAATCTTGTCTCTATTTTATTTTGGATATTTATTGGTGTTTAATCTTCCCATTTACTTATTCTCTTCAGCTGTATCTAATGTGTTGAACTCATCCAGTAAGTTGTAATTTCAGTCACATTTTTAGATCTAGATGTTATATTTTGCTTCTTTCAAATCTGCCTGTTTTTATCTTATAAAATTTTGATATCTTGGAGTCAGTAAGTATTTTCTTGTTTCTGCTAATTCTAAGCATGGTTTTGCTGTCGCTGAATTCATTTTGTGTGGATTTTGAGGGTCTGGGTTAAGGATGCTTTCCTATTGAGAAAGTTTACTTCTTGGTGTCAAGACTTGTTTCTAACCTGAGATCTTTTTAACTTAATTTCTTAGTTTGGGGTATCCTGAGGATGATAAAAATTTAAACCCCAGACATAAGTGAAAGAAGGTCTATTGTTGTACTCCTAGAAGAGATTATTTATTAATACCTTGAGCTGTAGTAGAATGAGGCATTTCTTCTCTTGGATTCCCATTACTGTTGGCAGTTTTTTTTTTTTTTAAGTGTCTCCTCAGACAAGGGAAACAAAAGCAAAATTAAACAAATGGGACTACATCAAACTAAAAAGGAAGATTCTTCACAGCAAAGGAAAACATCAACAAAACAGACTACGTACCAAATTGGAGAAGGTATTTGCAAATCATATCCAATAGAGGATTAGTATCCAAAAAATATAAAGAACTTATATAACTCAACAACAACAACAACAAAAACTCACTTTAGAAAGAGTGGGCAGAGGAGCTGAGTAGACATTCTTCCAAAGAATACATGCAGATGGCCAACAGGCCCAAGAAAAGATGCTCAACAGCACTAATCATTGGGGAAGTGCAAATGAAAACCACAGTGAGATACTGCCTCATGCCTGTTAGAATGGCTGTTATCAAAAAGGAAGAAATGAGTGTTGGCAAGGATATGGAGAAAAGGGGACCGTCGTAACACTGTTGATGGGAGGGTACATTGGTATAGCCACTGTGGGAGACCACATGGAGAGTCCTCAACTAAAAATAGAAATACCGTATGACACAGCTCTTCCAATTCTAGGTATTCGTCCAAAGAAGAGGTACATGTATATCCAATGGAATAAGTCTCAACCACAAAAATCAATGAAATAGTTCCATTCGCAACATGGATGGACTTTGAGGGGAGTAGGCTGAGTGAAATAAGTTAGCTGGAGAAAGACAACTACTGTATTATTTCACTCCTGTAGAATAGAAGAAAACAAAAAAAAAAAGAGGAAAGAACAAACTGAACCAAAGAAAAACAAACATGTAGATAAAGAGAACAGAGTAGCATTTACCAGAGGGGAAGAGGGTGGAGGGTGAAATGGATAAAGGAAGTTAACTGCTGATGGATGGAAATTAGATTTTTTGTGTTGAATTTAGCATAGTGTATTCAGAAGTAAAAATATAATCTTTACATGATACTTACATATCATAAAGCAATGTTATCTCAATTAAAAATTTTTTTTAAAAGAAATGATGTTTGGGAAGATGAGAAATCTTCTGAAATGGACCTTAGAGCCCAGGACTAGACCTGGGATGTATGTACTCAGGGTGGCATTTTCTTTCTTTGGTATTTTTTCCCTGGAAAACTTCCTTTTATATGTTTGTATCCTCCTCATTTGTATAGGTTAATAAGGAATGTTGTGTACGCTTGAAAATACTTTGAACAGAGTAACTATGGGGGGGAAAACTCATTCTCCCTAACTTCAAAATATGGCTTCCTTTTAATATGTTTCTTTTTATTCTTTGAATTTTTAATTTTTGGCTTAGTTCTATAAGAAAAGAGACCAAATAGAAGGAAGCTCATATCAGCAGCCAGAAACAAGTCCTCAGAAACCAAAGCTATGAAAACTAGAAACATCTGTGTCAGTATTTCAGCAAATATGGAGACAGGCCAGGATTCTTTCAGAAAGGCTGAGCTATTTGGTACCAGGTACAGTAATACATTTTTTTCCCCTTAGTGTTGAGAAACTCTGTCATTGCTTATGAGATTTCCTGACAGTTCACTTCCCTCTACAAAACATGGCAGTGAGAAAAGCATGGCCCCTGACTGCTGGGTGCCTGCTGCTGTCCTGGCACTCTGATGTAGACCGGGGTGTTCTGTTGAACAGAAAAGAATTTCTCTGAACACCAGCATCGATCAAGGACACTCTGTGATCAAGAGAGAGCAAGACAAAACAAGACCACTTGGTAACTATGGCTGAGCCCAGACAAAAAACAAGACCGCTTTCCAAACCACAAAAATGACCAAACATCTTCCTCTCCCGGTGAATACACATGACGGCTCCTGCTCCATCAATTAGATTCGTAGCCCCACTGCTTTCCTTGTTCCTCTTCCATAAAAATTACTGCGTTCCAATCTTAGAATTACTGCTGCTTCCTTAGAGAGCCTCATCCAGAGCATGGCCCCGAGTACTTAAACCCTCTTCAGAATAACCCAGGACCAGCCCAAATTTTGTGACACATTCTTTCTCGAAAATACCTCCAGTTTCTCCATGGTGTACTGTCCCCTCATTGCAGTAAACCAATATATTTAACTTTGTGCAACGATAGATGTGTCTCTGGTGGTCTTTGCCTGGAGGGCATTGACTCCTAGGTGACATAGAATTGCATCTTCCCCCAGTTAAGACAAATTTTTGTCTTGTAAGTTTTATTAGAAAATTTCAGCAGGTTTTCAGAGCACTGGTTTCACAAGGCACGGGACTGACATTCCACTTTTGTTCGCTAATGATGTACATAGAGCTTGTACCAATCTGTAGAATAAAAATGGCGGGAGAGTTGGAGTGAGTATTTTGAAGAGACTTACTTTTTACTATATTGGTGACACTCTTAAGTGACACTGCTTCTCTAGTCTGATTTCCCATTAGCATTCCAGCATTATTCACACTGGTTGTTGACTTTCATCTGTACGCATCCTACCCCACTTCCAGAGACCTAGTGCAACCACTGTGAAATCAGCTGGGCCCCTGTACAGTAGAAGAGAAATCAGAATTACACATTGGCTTTTTAAAATTCAATAAGTATCATCTCGTGGGTCAGGTGAAACCAGTTGCGTGTAAACTTGGAGTGTCACAAAATACGGTTTGTGTTGCTTTCAGAGAAAAAGGAAGTTTGGTGGGCTGAGATAGCAAAGGGGACCGTGGAAGTCTGGGTTGATTTCCTACCCTCAGAGCATTCGGCCTGGATTTGTGAAAATGTTAAGAATGATGAATGAGCTGTAAATAGATGATTTCTCTGAGTGTGAGCCATAAACAGCTATAAATGGATTAGAGTGAACAGCTGGGAACAAAATTGTGGGCATTATGCAGGCACCCAGGACCGGCTGTGGACTGGAACCAGCAGCCCACCCGATTGATTAGCTATTCCATGGACCATAATAAAGCTATCGTGGTTAATTGCTAGAATGAGGCACACACCCAAAAACAGGCATGGGAAGGTGTCAGCCCTGCAGTGTATTGCTTGAAGGCAACAGAATTTGTGTTGCGTTAAAGCGCTCGCACTGTAGCCTCTTTAGCGCTCAACCAAGTACCCCCCCCCCCCCCCGCACGTGCGCACACTCTTCTTGGGCAAAGGAACATTTGATGACATTTTGTTGCCTTCTAGTTATGGATCAGTGACTTTTCTAGCCAAGCCTGTTTGAATTGCCAAGTATGCTGAAGAAAAAGCCCAGATTTTTGTAGTGCAGGGCAGTCTGGGTAATACTGAAGGGTATTTTCCAGTGTCAGGGTACCGGTTTTGTCAACTTGGGCTTCTTTAACTTTTTACACCTTTTTACCTACACAGAAGCCATAAGAGGAGCAGTCCCGCAAACCATCGAGTTATGAAGGGGGCACTAGGTCTTCATTGTTGTTACTTATACCTGAAAGAATGTGACAGGTGTTTGATAAGGGACTCTGTGGAGTTTCTCCTCCATTTAAGACTTGCAGCATTTAGGATAGAGAATGTTTCAGTTCATGTCATATAATGTTATGGAAAGGGCTAATTGGCTGTTGAGTTTTGTATTCTGTTTACAGCCATCCTGTTTGCAAAGTTAATCCATCTTTTGAGGCTTTATTATAATAGGATATATGAGGACTATTGGCTATTTCCTTGTAATAATTTTACTCCAGAATGAAGTGTACGTGTATGTACTGGGATCATACATCACACGTGTCATTGGCACTGGAAGAACGAGAGTGTCTTGCTGATAATGAAATGTGGTGTGAGGGGAACCGATTTCCAGATACCATGCGTGTGTGTCTACAGCTGGCTTCCTGCCATATTCTGGAATATATTTTTCCATCTGTTATATTCCTGAGGTTCCAAACTTGGCAGCCAAAAGCACCCTTCATTTTCTTGGTTGCTGTGTGCAGTCATTGATATCTTTTGCCTTTTTTTTTTTTTTTTGTATTAGGGCACAGGAGTTGTTTGTTGGTGGAGTATAACTTTTCTGAGCACAGCCACCCAGTCTGCCTGGCAGTCAGTTTTACATCTCTATCCTTGTTGGTGCCCTGTTCTCACAATTGAACAATGAATGTTGACTTAAACACAAAAATCTGTGGTTCATTCAAACACTTGATGTGTCTTGGTTGAGCACCTACTGTGTGCCAGACAGCTAGACATTTACAGGCAGTGACACATAATTGGACTCATTATCTAACCATTTTTAGTTTTATTTAAGGTGCTAATGTTGCCCTCACACATTTGCGTTTTTCTGGAGTGTCATGATGTATGTACCCATTAGGGTTTTTTTGTCGTAGGTATTTTTTGCCTTAGACTCAAGAAGAGCCTTGGCAGACAAGGGCATGCACCTATTAGCACCAGAGGGATGGGGCAGTTTGCAGATGTGACATCCTCAGGGACAGAGCTCTTGACAAATTGCATTTTTGGAGTTAGGTGCCCTCCTCTTTGAAGAAGCCCTTGAAAAAGAGCCAAGCTCCTCAAAACTACTACTACTAATTTCCCCTAGACCAGTGGATATCTGGCTCTTTGATAAGGAGCAGATAGTTGTTGAACTGCCTGCCCTGCCAGAGCTGCTGCTGGAGTTTACCCTTCTCCTTCTGATCAACTCTGTAGTCGGTTGAATGGTGTCCTTCAAAAAGATCTGTCCAAGTCCTTACCTCCAGTACCTATGAATGTGACCTTGTTTGGAAACAAGGTCTCTGCAGATACAACTAAGTTAAGGACCTTGGGATGAGATCGTCCTGGATGTAGGGTGATCCTTAAGTCTAATGACTGGTGTTCTTACATGAGAAAAGAGAGAAATATTTGAAATACAGGGGAAAAGGCCATTGGAAAATGGAGGCAGGGAGTAACATGATATAACTACAGGCCAAGGAATAGTGGCAGCAATCAGAAGCTAGGAGCCTCCAGAAGGAACCAACCCTGCTAACACCTTGATTTAGGAACAATGAGAGAATATATCTCCCGAAACCATCAGTTTGTGATGATGTGTTATGGCAACTCCCCCTTTTGAGTCTACACAATGTTCCCCTGGGACGTGTTGGGTATAAATAGAGATGGTTTATTGACCTTGGTCAATTGACCCTTACTAGTTTTCTCCTCTGCTGAAGAAATCTGATGCCTTTTTCTTATACTCTAAATTCTACTGGCAAACTAATCATTATGCAATTTTGATTGGATACAAGCGTATCAACAGTGATTTTTCTTTCCTTCTCACTGCTTTTTATAAATCTTAGAAACTTAAGGCACCATACATTCTGGTCATGATAACACCTTCTGAACTGCCTTTCCTCATCCATATATACCGTGCATATTCAGGGATTTGCCTTGCAGTTTTACCAGGAACTCATTCTTTTTAAAAGTATTTTCAGACTTCAAATGTTAGTGAAATCCTTCTTCCTAGCTGACGTTACTAGTCTTGGATTTGGTAAGTCAAGCTGTGAATCTTCTTTCTCATACAGATTACGATATTTTCTTATAAGGAGTTCCTTCTCTCTGGGACTTTTGATGACCTGTCCTTTTCAAGGATTAGGGAAATATGGTTTATATTTATGACTGTACCTTTTCTCTTTGTTGCGGCCCTTCTTATTTATGTGTTCCCCAGAGAAGTCTGGCTTAATTCTCAGCTGATCTCAGATATCTGTCTTTTGTGTCTCACCTTAACTTGGTATACTCAGTCCCACGGAGCGCAAGAAACGTGTCTTGTGGATGAACATTTCGGTTCAAATTTCAGTACACACTGCAGAGGTGTGGCATGAAGTGAAAGGTTCCCTCCTAAAGATTCTTCCCGCTGTTGCCTTATAGCCAATGTGTTGACCTCCAGGGCTGGCAATGAAGGCACGTGTACTGATGGATAATTGGCAGGCAGTGAGCATGTGCTTTTTCCAGCCTCTTCCATCTAACTTAAGTCTTAGCCTGTCAGGCTGCTCTTTTAATGGGGGTGGGCTCTTACCTACCCCACCTCCAGCATCCAAAGCCTCATGGGCAGGTCTTATCTTCCCGTTAAATGGTAGGAATGCCCTGGCACCCTTTTATGATATTACCATAGATGAAATGTGTTAGAGAATTTTGAGTGGGAAGTTTATGCTGAACTAGCCAAGCTGCACCAGCAAGAGTGATGTCAGAGGGTTGCATAGTCTTCCTATTCTGTGATTTGAGACTGAAATACTGAAAGGTAGATTTTGATCAGAATGTGGAGGACCCTAAAAACCAGGTACAGGAATTTAGAAATAATATAGGATAAATGTATTTATTTATCTCTACTATAAATCCTGCTCTATTCTTTCCAAGAAGAATATAGGTAAACACACATAACAGGGCAGTAAAAACACATTTTGAAAAAGCAATCAAGAGATAGTTATAACTGCTTCTCCTTTCTACCCAAAACCCTGCCCTAGCAATTGTTATCCTGCATCTGTATGTTATTCCCATCTGTAGCCTGGACCACCATTAGACATACTGTATGTTTCCTTGCTTTTCTTTTTTAGCTCAATCTCCTAATGAGTTGAGAGTTGCATCAGGGTCCGTATTTTGGTCTCTTTTGTTCTCTGTGCTACCTTAGTGTTGAGAATGGTGCCGGGTGATAGCAGATGTCTACTAAATACTTGTTCTTGAGTAATAACTATACTTGGAACCAGAAGAGAACTGCTCCAGATTATTGTGTCATCACAAAAGGATACCATCTGAAGGTGTGGATAGCGGCGCTGGTGCCTTGAGCAAGTGAAGCCACTATGGGGGTGGGTTCCTGAAATAGTTAGGCCCTGTCAGGAGGCAAACAGAGAGTGGTCCAGGATGGTAGGAGAAATAAATCAACTTCCGGGAAAAACATGCTTCCCCTGAAGTAGAAGGGGCACTAAGAGCGTTTCTGACTGGGACAAATGGACTGTAAGCAAAGTTGGATGTATGCTCACTGTTGGAATGGGGCATTTGTCTGCACAGCTGAGACTTTGGGACAGCAGTTTGGAGACTTGCCTCCTTCCTCTCTCACTGGCTGGCTAGCAGTGGGAAGTCATGCAACAAGCAGGACCCTTGGGAACAGGGTAAAGGCAACAGTTGGGGATTTTGCCAGAAGGCTCCCAAGAAACAGAGTGGTCCATTTCCAGCTGAGGGCCAGGATGCTGTTAAATTTTCTTGTCTTCATTTCATTAGCCAGTAACCGCTACCTTCAAGTTGATGTTCTTGAGTTCAGAGAAAGGGTTTTCCTGGAATTGGAGTTAGTTACATTTACTTTTCTTCAGGAGCAAATCCTCACTTTTTGAAAGAATGTTTTTCACATGCCTCCTGAGCTGCTGATAATTGTTATTAATGGAATCTCTATCATTCTCCCTGGCTGACCTAGAGAGCAAAAGAATGAAAGTCTTAAGGAAGTGGAATTAATAACTCCATTGCAATGTATCATGGAGATAAGCCAGTAATTGCAAGGTCAGATGGGCACCCACAGATAGATTGTTAGCTGGTTATACTATAATGAAAGAGCAGACCTTTTACATAAGTTTATGAATAATGTTTCTCATAAAGACAGGAGATTGATTATCCCAGAAAAGCTTCCCCCTGAACCCGAGACCATCAGCAATCACAATAATGAAATATTAATAACAAATTTGAGAATCTATCAGGAGTAAATTTCATAACCCACTCTAATGAGCTTCTTGTTTCTAATTTTGGAGGGGAGCTAAATGGAATATTACTGAAGGCAGTAACAGAAGACGGCATCTTGCATTGGGGCCCAAATCAAAATGATTCCATCATAAAGAATAGATGTGAAGAGGTGGAGGGTGGGAGAGAACAACAGAAAGTTCAGATGATTTCCTTGTTATCATGTTTACTGCTGTTTCCCTGTGTCATTTTATTTATTTTTTGTATAGAAATGATTGCATTGTAATCTCATTTTAGGGAAGAAAAATCTTTGGATGGCCCCCCCCCTTTTTTCCTTTTCCTGTAAGCAAGTGTATAATTATACCTTTATATTATAAGAGCTTGAAGAATCATATTTGTGGGTTCCCTAGCAACCATAGGAACTCTGGAGTTGTTTTCAGCTGGAGATCAAAACTAGAATCCTTAACACAGAAGTAAAATAAGATGCTTATTAGTAAAAATTGCATATATGGTAATTTTGACAGATGACCAGAAAAAATGGTCCCATCAATACATCTTTATTTTTCTAATTGATCAACTAAGTAGGTACCACCTCACACAATTCCAATTTTCAGCTGCTATATTTAGTATCCACATTCTACTTGCCTTCTTTGTGGTTTTAATTACTCATTGAGATATCTGAATGTAAAAGTACTTCATAATTACATTTTGTCAGATATTCAAAAAAGGATGGCATGTCACTTTCATACAAAAGAACAGAATTTCGGGCTAGTGTCTTTGTTACTTCTTTCATAGATGGTGCTATTCGTGATGTTTCACACTTTGTGTCTTCTACGGTGAGGCTAGGCATTGGATGCTATATTTCTCAGTCCCATTTGTGATCAAAAGCATTCACCAAAAGGCAGCAGTTGGGAATGTTTTCAAATTAGATTGTGGTGATGGTGTAGGACTCAGTGACTATACTAAAAATCACTTTGAAAGGGAAAATTTTGTTTGTGGACTATATCTCAATAAAGCTGTTATCTTTTTTCTTCTTTAAGCAATTGGGTCCCTTGGCCCCTGCCATCCTTTCTCTCCTTTCTCTTATAAGCACAGCCTCCAGACCTTCGTGAAACGTAAGATTGCTGGAAAAGAGATGCAATACATTCAGCTGGTAACAGCCTACAACTTCTGTGAAAATGAAGCCTGAGTGGAAGAAATCTAGAGGCACTGGTGGTAGGATGAGTTTGAGATGCAGTGGTCAGATCTCGATGTCTAGCATTGGTTAGAGAAACAACATGAAAACTGAGCATACGCTGGGCAGGAGCAGCTGGAAGTCTCTGTGCACAAAGTCAAGAAACTGAGGCTGCTGATGACATGTTATAAGTCTTCTCAGGGTGAGATTGCATCCAGTGATTCTTCCCCCAAAGCCCAGAGTCTTTGCCCAAAGAGCAGTTTTTCTAGCCGTTAGGTTCAGTGCACTATAAATTCCTAAAGAAGGCACATGGCCATGGTACAATCAGGATTATAATCTGTGATAACAAAACTGAGTAAGATGGCTTATGCCATCCTGAAATTCTGAACTTGGTGGATCCCTGTTTTTTGTCCTAAACATCATAGTTCCCATACTCATAAATGTTCTTTCCTGTTTACACCCAACTTGCTAAGTATTACTACTTTCATAATACCTTTTGAAAAATTTCCAGGATTTATGGATTGACCTGAATTGCCAATGTGATTATCTGAATGAGGTTAACCAAATCTGGCAATTACCAACCCACTGTTATTTAACTGAATATTTTGTAAATGCCTTGTTAGTGCAACATGGGATGGTAGGTCCTTTTGAGAATTTAAACATGAGCAACACCGAATTCCTGGCATAAAGGTAACATTTCTAGGTGATTTTAACACAAAGTAGTCATACAAATATGAAGTAAAGGAGGTAAATTATACCTTGGGATGTCAAAGAATCATATAGCTAGTTGAGAAGTGTTTGAAAAAAGTAAGTAGCATTTTCTGGTTAATCTTGAAAGATAGGTTATACTTTGACAGATGGAGATAAGGTAGAGAAAACTTTCCAGATATTGGGAACAACAAAAGCAAAGGAACACAGGTGGAAGTGAAGAGTGGGACTCACTGAAAACAATTGGATATTTTAAAATGACTGATTAGTTGGCAGCAAGCATATAATGGATGAGAAGTATTGTGTTGGCAGTATGGAGGATCTAAAGGAATTTAAAATTCTATGCTTGAATCAAGTCAGGTCTGCAGAAGGGTATATATTAACACATCTCTCTTTTCTTAGTCTCTCACTGGAGCCTCCCCTTCAACTCAGTTCATGTTTTAACGTTCTGGCCTCTGCTGTTTTCAAAGTATGTGATAATAAACAGCGGAAGGAAAGTCAGAGAAGTAGTGTTAAGGGTGTCCTTTGGTATATAACTCAGCGCCTGTTATAAACCCCATGTGAGCAATTTATTTGAAAGTGAATTCTAGAGAAAGGTTTGTTTCACTTGACAAACTGGTATGAATGACTTGTTTTGAGAATTAAATCCACCTTCCTTTTTGCTTTGGCTTCCAGGGAGTTCACATCCAAGTTTGAGGCTTAAAGACAGCATGCAGATTTTGCTTTATGGTCTACACCCAATGTTATTTTAAAACTCATTAATTCAACCCATGTTTATTGAGTACCTGCTATATACCAAGTGCTAAGTAAACAGTGGTGAATGGAGCAGATATAAACCCTGCCCTCAAAGAGCTTATTGTCAAGTAGGAGATTGACACAGCAAATAGGTGAATTGACAAATAGGTATAATTTGTATCTGTCCTAGTCCCAATTCCCTTTTTATATTTAATCATTATCTTACTAAGTGTGTTCTTATTATAAAGTTCTTTGTGGAATTTGATGCATAAATAAATAACATAGTTATGTTAAAATATTTTGGTAGGAAAATAGTTTATACTTTTAGTGAATTCTTGAGGGAATGGACTCCATCTGTAGGGGTTTTCTTTTTTTGAACTACAATGATACATGCATGGCTGTGTCAGCTGATGAGATGGAATTTCAAAAGACCTTTTGTTTTTAAAGCAGGAGGGAACAGAGAAAAACAATGTCTTTACGGATGCTATCAAGTCTTGAGGCACCCCCTGGGGGGAAGAAACCCACAAATGAAAAGAATTTCACAGTCTAAGGTCTTGTCCCATTACAACATTTTCCACAGAAGGGACTTCTTTGCTTATGCCACTGGTGCACTCATCACAGTCAAGTCCTGGATTAAAGGATTCTCCGAGTCCTCTTGAGTCATTGAAATATATGTGCAAAAGTGTTCTTCAAAACAGATTTACTGCCAGGTGTACAAATTACATTTTGCAAGGCTCTCTTCAGTCATATGGTGAAATAAGCATGGCTATGGCCGGTGATTCTCATTTAAAAGAAGCATTTTTGTGAGGCCATAGTGGGTAAACTGAAACAAACTAGACCTGACTTCTACCCTCTGGGACTTAGCACTTCTTAGGGGACAGGATCCAGACAAGTACATGATTAGAAAGTAGAGTGTGGAAGTGCCCAGGAGAGCTCCAAGCAGAAAATGCCAGTAGTTACACAGTGAGGTGGTACTGTCTCACTGGAAGGATCAGGTAAATTTTATCAAGAAGTGGCATTTGACCTGGGCCTTGGAAAATGATTAGCATGTGGGGAAGGGCACTACAACTAGCAAGAACAAAGGAAGGGGAGGTATAAAGTTTTAAGTGCTCGTCAGTAGACCAGAGTGTTTAGAATAGAGACAGACAAAAGGATGCTGTGAGATACGAAGGTTGGAGATTTTGATGGATCAAAATCATGGAGAATCTTTAAAGTGGTGCTCAGCAATTTGGATTTTAAGAGGAAATAATAAGCACTCAATAAAGAAAGAAATAGTGACCACTTAAGAAATATGGATCTTTGTGTATAGATAATATGTCAGTCTCATTCTTTGTGAGAGCTGTGATTGGTTGGTCTTATGGTGTTAGCTCAGTGAGAGAATCAAATCTAAAAACCACAGAAAGAGAGGGTGGAATCTCCTGAAATTTGGGACAACCAAATACTCAGCAGTTGTGGCAAAGGACTGGTTTGCTGTAGGGGGCCTAGATTTAGAGTGTAATGTGTTTGGAAAGACACAGTGTATGTTTGGATGCCTTCAGCTTGTCACCTTGGAGATTTAAAGATAGTACACGTGCCTATAAAAGATCCAGGAAGGATTGTAAGAAGCTGTGGTGAAAGGAGGAATGTACGATCTCAGAGAAATAAAGGGGAGAAGACTATTAATTCTGCTGGAATGACTGGCTGTACTAGAGGACAGAGCTATTGAGAAAATTTTGTGTGAAGGTCTTTAGTCAATGCATCATTGTAAGGGCTCTGAACAAGTTTTGTTTTGTTTGGACCCCGACCGTCTGAGCCTGGTCTTGACAGTCCTGTATCTGTAGCTGGTATGAACCTTAAATGGCTGCCCGTAGAATGTGATGGGAGAGGCCCTCCCCGCACGCATCCTTGTCAGCTAGTCAAGTGCTTCATTCAAGGGGGCGTTCGCAGTAGGAGTGGCTTGTGTGTTTGTCACGGTAGTTTTCAGATCTTGGTGAACAGTGACCTGCTTTTGGACAGAATTATCCTGCACCTTTATATATAAAATGACAAAAGTAGTGCTTTTCAGCTGAAGCAGAGAAGTGCAAGGCCCCCCTGCTGTGAGCGAGCACTGGGTGAAAGCAGACTTCTGGGGAACCCACATGCCTCCCGGACACCTAAAAAGCCCTCCCGGAGGGAATACGACGTTGACTTGGACGGCAAATTGTGAAATTCTGGTCCACTGGGGTAGGGCCCCCTGGGGTGGGGTAGGCAGTCAGTGGGAACCCTGAGACAGAGGCTGTGTGGCGCTCCGGGGACCTTCAGGAGTGTCGGGGGCAGGAGGTGATTCTTAATGAGGGTCTGGACAAGGGCCGGAAGGAGTAAGGGGCCACCATACTCCACTTGCCCCAGATCAAAGAAGCTTCTGTTTTTGGCTGTTCCCTCTTTTCCCAATTCCCTGCCGGCCCCCCCATCATCTCCCCTCTCTCCAAGTACATTTTTTTTTTTCTACCGACCTGATTTCTTGCCTCTTTACCCTCAACCAGCGCTGAAAATGCCTTCAACTTCTTGGACAGCAGGAAGCCTGACTGCTTCCTGAACATGCACAGCGTAATCCCCTTCCCTCTGCCCTTCAGGTTGTAATCTTATTACTTCCACATCTGCAGTTCTACCACCTCATAGGGCTGGCTTATCATTTCCCTCATTATAGACGTCTCTATTTCTAGGCTCTATTTAGAACGTATCTTACGGTGAATTAAAACCGTTTATCTGTCCCTTGGTTCTTGTTACCCTGCTTGGATCACCTGCCTTCTTTAAAATCTTTTGTGGCGTCTCTTTGATGAGCACTTAGAGCTGATTTAGCCTTACCTGTGCGGAGGACCTTCACGAGGAGGGATGGTGAAGCTTCCCTTACCCGGCAGCTGAGGGGTACTTGTTTTCCTTCCTCCCTTCTTGGGGCCCGAGGGCCAGCCTTGATTTGGGGTGACAGGTTCCAGTGAGATTCTCTTCCTCTCCCACTTTTCGCTGCTCAGCGAGGATTTTCACATCTCTGCAGGGGCTGCTGCCTTGCCCTTCAAATTTCCCACCCTCTGGATGCAGGGGACTTGGCCCTGGGTCAGAACCCTCCCCCTGTAGTAATGTATACTATTAAGCAAATGACACTGAGCAATATTCTTTCCCCAAGTCAAAATGCTCGCATTTAGGTAAAATTTGAGCCTGCTGCTGGCACTTACGAGCCAGAATGGCAAAGAGAAATACAATGTAAAAGCAATATGACTTTGAATGAAATTATGATAAGTGTCAGATGGCACCATTACCCACATCCCCATAGGCAGGCATTCGGGAAGCTCGGTAATCTAATGCTGGAACGGAATTCCAGTAGTGGAAGGAAGAGTGGCGTTCCAGACCGGAGTGTGAAACAGACATGTTAACTCTTTGAGGTCCTTTGAGAGCCACAGATATGGAATGAAGGGCCATCATTTGTATGTTGGTTAGATGATGAATAGAGCTCTGGAATATATTTTTCTAGAATATTAATATTATATATGAATAATGATATATAGTGTGTTTCCTGTTTGAATCTTGAAGGTATAGTAATGTCACTTTTATTTTCAATAATCAGAGAATTTGGTGTGGCACACAAATGAAATCCCAGATAACTGAAACTTAACTCATTTGAAATGTGAAATGAGTTTTACCTTTACCGTTTTAAGGAGATAATTTTCCCACTTAAGAAATTAGATTAATGCAACCCTACCTTATTAAACTGAGGATAACAAATACATATTGTTTCCCGATTGTTGAGTTTACCATTATTAACAATTGTAGTATTTTATGCTGGGAAAGACTTCAAGAAAGTGATGTTTGCTTCTGGGATTTGTGTGATGGTTAGAAATTTGCAACACATGAAAGGGGACAGCAATACAGGTAGAAGGGATAATATGATTAACAACCCAGAAGAATGGA
Organism: Camelus ferus; assembly: GCF_009834535.1. Classification (NCBI taxonomy): domain Eukaryota; kingdom Metazoa; phylum Chordata; class Mammalia; order Artiodactyla; family Camelidae; genus Camelus; species Camelus ferus. Next base: position 98,482,722 of record NC_045732.1, on the reverse strand, counting down.
AATGTCTATCATATTTTAAGAAGAGTTAGCAGTCTAACATAGAGACAGTGCAGGGATATATAGCCCCTAATGTAGCTAGGGGATGAAATATCAGAGTAAGAAACTAGAAAAGGAATTTGTAGTTAAATTGTAGAAGACTTTGTGAATCATTATAAAAATACGAATTTCAACCCATATACAGTGGTAAGTTTTCAAAGGCTTTTAAATAGCGGGGTGATGTGTTCTCCTTGAGACTGTTTCTACCTTCATGTGCATATCAGGCTGCATTAAGGAATGGTTGGGGTGATGGTTAACACTCCTGCAATCTTCTTCAGCCCTTCCCATGACAGCCACTTCAGCCATCTGTTAAAAAGTGCTATGCAAACAGCTTCAAGCCCCTTTCCAACCAGATTGCTGTCCCCACAACTCCTCTGAAATCGAACTTCTGAAATCACTTCTGCTCTACGTTTACATCTCTGTGTATCTCAATGTCCAGAAAGTGTTCACTGTGTGCCAGACACTGCAGTCTTCTGTACTTTTTATACTTTTTCCCATTTTACTCAACAATCCCATAAGGTAGGTATTACTGTTATCTCCATATTTGAAAGAGGAGGGAATTGAGGCTCAGAGAAGTTAAGTAAGTCATCAGCGCTCACATGGCTAGTAGGTGGCGGAGCTGGTACTCAAGCTGCTGTTGTAGCTCAGGCGAAAGGTGACAGGGACTCAAACTAAGGCATTTGTAGTGGGGCTGGAGAAGAGCAGTTCCATTTAAGATTATTTGGAAAGAAAGAATTAATGTTCTTCCAAAACGTCCAGAAATTAATTTAAGCAGTTTGGGTAGGACCGTGTTAGGAATCTTTGGCAAGATCTGTTTTCGCACAGAGATTATTTAGGGAACAAAAAGCAGCTGTTGAAGTTTTTGAATTTAGAAGTCATTTTGAAAGTACTAGTAAGAAATTGGATATTTCTTGTGTGACTTAATTCAGCCTGTGTGTGTGTAGTCAGTGTAGTCAGTCACTATTGTTGTTATTGTGTGTACTCAACAGTAATGAGACATAAGTTATTTTAAAAATTTGATTGTTTAAATTAGTGATTGGATTTCCCACCCCATCCCTGTTTGTCTTACTGTGTCCGTTTGTGGTCCTCTTTTTCCTGATCAAACCTCCCAATTTTCTGGAGGTTAGCATTTGTAGAATTCTTTCAGGCACATTTTCTTATTTGAATTGTATGGAGTCATGTAAATACATGAGGCACAGAAGACATTTAATGGCTTGCCCAAGGCAACATAGATAATTAGTGATGGAGCCAGACTGAAGTTGTAAGTCCTGACTTCTGATCCAGTGTTCTCCCTACTTAGCTATAGACCTCATGTTATCCCCAGCATCTGTCTAGCACAGTGCATGGGCATAGTATGGTCCTCACTCAGTGTTTATCCAATGGATACATGAATAAATAGCAGCTAATATTAGCAGTGAGTTATGAAAGACTTGATACATTGTTGGTAATTGATGATTCCCAATGCCTGCTCAATATCAATCCTTTATTTTAATGGCACACTAAGGATAATTCAAAGGAACCATTGTAGTTAACTTCACCGAGGATAAACTAGAGCTCTATTGATTTTGCAGTAGCTTCCAGGGATCGTGGTGGTGGTTAAAAGTCATTCTTTTGAGAAAAAGTAATTACATTTGGTTATACAAGAGGGATGATTTGTGGTATAGGAAGAACAGTAGATCAGAGAACTTAGATTCGAATCCCTGCTCTGTAATTTATTAGACGCTGTGACCTTAGGGAAATTACAAAACATCCTGAACCCCAACTTCTACACTGATAAGATAAAGACAGTGGTATATACATCAATAGCTTTGTTGTGAAAACCAAATAAGATACTATATATGTGGATGTTCTTTGTGAACTATAATGTACTACACAAATGCTATCTGGGGATTTTGTTATTATTTGATGCTTTAGATAAGATTAAAGAATGTTCAGTGACAGCCACATTGCCAAGAAAACCATGTAACTCCGATCAGAAAAGTATTGCTGTAAAGAGGACCAGCCAACATTACATTGTGTTCTGACAAAGAAAAAGTTGGAAATAAGCAATGGCTCTTTGTTAACAGGCTTACAAAAGGGAATGTTTCTGTGAGGCAGACATCTCTTTAAAAATTTCGCTGTCAGGGGCATTGCTTGCAATGGCTAAGCAGTGAACTGATTGAATGTGGATTTGTGGGAAGATGACCCATTTTCCACTTAGATACGACTTTCTGAAATATGTCTACTTTGTTCAAAAAGCTCTGAAGGAGATTGTGATATCCAACTTGAATGTCTGAAAATCCACAACACTCAGGTCCAAAGGACAGTATTTGCTGTTTTGAATTTCTTAGTTGTTCCAGACAGCTCAAATACAAACCAAAGGAAAACAAACTCACCATCCTCTACCCCGCACCACCTCCTTTTCTTGGTGTACTTATTACTGTATCCAGCAGTTTTTCAGCTGCTTTTTTTGTTTTTTGTTAAATTTTTTAAATTTATATATAGTTTTAAATAGTTTTGTGTTAGTTTCAGGTGTACAACACAGTGATTTAGTTCTACATATTACATATCAATTCTTTTTCAGATTCTTTTCCATTAGAGGTTATTACAAGATACTGAATATAGTTCCCTGTGCTGTACAGTAGGTCCTTGTTGTCTATTTTATATATAGTAGCACGTATATGTTAATCCTAAGTCCTAATTTATCCCTCCCCTCTTCCCCTTTGGTAACCATAAGTTGTTTTGTATGTCTGTGAGTCTATTTCTGATTTGTAAATAAGTTCATTTTTATTGTTTTTTAAGATCCACATATAGTGTTACCATATGTTATTTGTCTTTCTCTGACTTACTTCGCTTAAAATGATAATCAGTAGGCCCATCAATGTTGCTGCAAATGGCATTGGATGAATAATATTCCATTACACTCAGACACCTACATATATACATACATATATACGTGTTTATTCATTCAACTGTTGATGTAAATTTACATTGCTTCCACATCTTGGCTATTGTAAATAGTGCAGCAATGAACATTGGGGTGCATCTATCTTTTCGAACTGGAGTTTTGTCCAAATATATGCCCAGTAGAATGATTTCTGAATGGAATGGATTCTCCGTTGTATATTCTTATCTCCTTTGTCATAGATTAATTGACCATAAGTGCGTGGGTTTATTTCTTGGCTTTCTGTCCTGTTCCATTGATCTGTGTGTCTATTTTTGTGCCAGTACCATACTGTTTTGATTACTGTAGCTTTGTAGTATAGTGTGAAGTCGGGGGCATGCTTCCTCCAGCTGTGTTCTTCTTAAGATTGTTTTGGCTATTTGGGGTCTTTTGTGTTTCCACACAAATTAAAAAATTTTTGTTCCAGTTCTGTGACAGATGCCATTGGTAATTTGATAGGGATTGCATTGAATCTATGAATTGCTCTGGGTAGCATGCGTATTTTAACAATAATTGATTTTTCTAATCCAAGAACATGGTATATCTTTCCATCTCCTTGTATTGTCTTCAGTATCTTTTAGAAGCATCTTATTCTTTTCAGAGTTCAGTTCTTTTGCTTCCTAGGTAGGTTTATTCCTAGGTATTTTATTCTTTTTACGTGATGATAAATGGGATTGTTTTCTTAATTTCTTTTTCTGATATTTTGTTAGTGCATAGAAGTGCAACAGATTTCTGTGTATTAATGTTTGTATTCTGCAACTTTATAAATTCATTGATGAGCTCTAGTTGTGTTCTGGTAGCGTCCTTAGGATTTTCTATGTATAGTATCATGTCATCTGCAAACAGTGAGAGTTTCACTACTTTTTCAGTTTGACTTCCTTTTATGTTTTTTTCTTCTCTGACAGATGTAGCTATGACTTCCAAACCTATGTTGAATAAAAGTAGCGAGAGTTGATATCCTTGTCTAGTTCCTGATCTTAGAGCAAATGCTTTCAACTTTTCACCATTAAGTATGATGTTAGCTGTGGGTTTGTTATATATAACCTTTATTATGTTGAGATATGTTACCTCTATGCCCACATTCTGGAGTTTTGATCATAAATGGGTGGTGAATTTTATCAAAAGCTTTTTCTCCATCTACTGATGATCATATGGTTCTAGTTGTTCACTTTGTTAATGTGGTGTATGTATCATGTTGATTTGTGGGTATTGAAAAATCCTTGCATCTCTGGGATAAATTCCACTTGATCGTGGTGGTGTATGATCCTTTTTATGTCTTCCTGGAGTTGGTTTACTAGTATTTTTTGAAGATTTTTGTGTCTGTGTTCATCCATGATATTGTCCTGTAATTTTCTTTTTTGTGTGATATCTTTGTCTGGTTTTGGCATCAGGGTGATGGTGGCCTCACAGAACGAGTTCAAAAGTGTTCCTTCCTCTGCAGTATTTCTGAATAGTTTCAGAAGGATGAGTGTTAGTTAACTCTTCTCTAAATGCTTGGTAGAATTTGCCTCTGAAGCCATCTGGTCCCAGACTTTTGTTTGTTGGAGTTTTTAAAATTAGTGATTCAATTTCAGTACTGGTAATTGATGTGTTCATATTTTTTGTGTCTTCCTGGTTCAGTCTTGGGAGATTGTATTTTTTTTAAGAATTTGTCCATTTCTTCTAGGTAGTCCATTTATTGGTGAATAGTTGCTTGTAGTAGCATCTTACGATCCCTTGTATTTCTGTGGTGTCTGTTATAACTTCTCCTTTTTCATTTCTGATTTTATTGATTTGGGCCCTCTCCCTTTTTCTTGATGAGTCTGACTAAAGGTTTATCAATTTTGTTTATCTTTTTTCAAAGAACCAGATTTTAGTTTCATTGATCTTTTCTCTATTTCTATCTCTAGCTCTAATCTTTATGATTTCTTCTACTAACTTTGGGTTTTGTTTTTTCTTCTTTCTCTAGTTGCTTTAGGTGTAAGGTTACATTGTTTATTTCAGATTTTTCTTGTTTCCTGAGGTAACTTTGTGTAGCTAGAAACTTCCTTCCTAGAACTACTTTTACTGCATCCCATAGGTTTTGGATCATTGTGTTTTTGTTTTCATTTGTCTCAAAGTATTTTTTGGTGTCCTCTTTGATTTTTTTCGGTGATCCATTGGTTGTTTAGTAGCATATTGTTTAGCTTCCACGTGTTTGTGTGTTTTGCAGTTTTCTTTTCCTTGCGGTTGATTTCTAATCTAGTGTTGTGGTCAGAAAAGATGCCTGATATTTCAGTTTTCTTAAATTTACCAAGGCTTTGCTTTGTGGCCGAGCTTGTGATTTATCCTGGAGAATGCTCCTTGTGCACTGGAGCAGAATGTGTATTCTCCTGCTTTCGAATAGAATGCTCTATAAATATCAATTAAGTCCATTTGCTCTAATGTATCATTTAAGGCCTGTGTTTCCTTATTGATTTTTCTGTCTGGATGATTTGTCCATTGATGTAAGTGAGGTGTTAACATCCCCCTCTATTGTTACTTTCAGTTTTTTCCTTTATGTCTGTTAACATTTGCTTTATATATTGATGTGCTCTGTGTTGTGTGCATATGTATTTACAAATGTTATATGTTCTTGGATTGATCCCTTGATCATTATATAGTGACCTTCTGTGTCTTTTGTAACAGTCTTTAAAGACTATTTTTTTCTGATATAAGTGTTGCTACTCCAGCTTTCTTTTGATTTCCATGTGTGGAATACCTTTTTTTTTAATCTCCTTACCCTCAGTCTGTACGTGTCTCTAGATCTTGAATCTCTTGTAGGCCGCAAATGTATGAGTCTTAGTTTTGTATCCATTCAGCCAGTGTATGTCCTTTGGTTGGAACATATAATCCAGTTACATTTAGGGAAATTATCAGTATGTATGTTACTGTTGGAATTTTGTTAATTGTTTTGGATCTGTTTTTGTAGGTCTTTTTTTCCCTTTTCTTTTGTCCTCTTGTGATTTGGTGAGTATATTTAGTGTTATGTTTCGATTCCCTTTTCTTCTTATGTGTGTCTATTACAGTTTTTTTGTTTTGTTTGCAGTTAATGTAACTTTTTGGTATAGAGGGTATATACATGTGATTGCTTTAAGTTTCTGATCTGTTATTATCAAATTCATTTCAAATTCTCTGCATTTGTATTGCCCTCACCTCAGAATGACTGTTTTTGGTATCATATTTTACATCTCATTATTTTGTGTATCTCTCAACTGCTTATTGTGGATACAAATAATTTCCCTACTTTTTTCATTTAACCTCCCCACTAGTTTGTGTGGATGATATCCTACCCTTACTGCATGTTTGCCTTTCCCAGTGAGCTTTTCCCTTTTATAGTTTTCTTGTTTCTAGTTATACCGTTTTCTGCCTAGAGAAGTTTCTTAGTATTTGTGGTAAAGCTGGTTTGGTGGTGGTGAATTCTTTTAGCTTTGGCTTGTCTGTAAATCTTGTGATGTCCTCATCACATCTGATGAAGAGCTTTGCTGTGTAGAGTATTATTGGTGTCGGTTTTTTTTTTTTTTTTTTCTTTCATCACTTCAGATATATCATGCCTCTCCCTTCTGGCCAGCAGAGTTTCTGCTGAAAAATCACCTGATAGTCTTATGGGAGTTCCCTAGTATGGTATTTGTTGCTTTTCTCTTGTTGTTTTTAATATTTTCTCTGTATCAGAGATACAGATTTCTCTGTATCAGAAAATTTTTATTATTTTAATTACAATATGTCTTGGTGTGTTCCTCTTAGGGTTAATCCTGTATGGGACTATTTGTGCAACCTGGACTTGGGAGACTGTTTCCTATGTTTGGGAAGTTTTCAGCTATTATCTCTTCAAGTATTTTCTGAGGCCCTTTCTCTCTTCTCCTCTTGGGACCCCTACAGTGTGAATATTATTAAGTGCACTTGATGTTGTCCTAGAGGTCTCTTCATCTGTCTTCATTTCTTTTCATTCTTTTTTTGTTTTGTTTTCTGTTCTGTGGCAGTGATTTCCACTACTTTGTCTTCCAGCTCACTGATCTGTTCTTCTGCTTCACTTAGTCCATGATTGATTCATTCCAGTATAGTTTTGATTTCAGTTATTGTACTCTTGAACTCTGGTTGTTCTTTATATTTTATAACTCTTTGTTACAAACTTCGAACTTCTTGCTGTGTTACATCTATTCTCCTTTCAAGTTCTTTTATGATCTTTACAATCGTTAATGTGAACACTTTTTTCTGGTAGATTGCCTCTCTCCCTGCCACTTAGTTCCTCTTCTGGGTTTTTTTCTTGTTCCCTTTGTCTTGAACATATTCCTCTTTCACATCATTTGGTCTGAATTTCTTTTTGTTTTCTTATGTATGTGGTAGTTTAGTTACATTTCTTGACCTTGGAGAAGTGGCCCTCTGGAGGAGACGTTCTGTACATCCCAGCAGTGCACTCTCCTCTCATCATCCAAGGGCCAGGGGCCAGCTGGTCCCAGGGTAGGGTCTGGCCTGTGTCTGCAGACGCATTCCACAGGCTGTGGGATCACAGTTTTCTTGCTTCTGGTTTCTTTGCCCTGGTGGGTGAGGCTGGTGTAGAGGCTTGTGCCAGCTTCTTGGCTTCATGTGCTTTTTGATTCTGTCTTTCTTTTCATCCCTAGTCACCAGGTCTGGTGACTGTTATTTGACAGTGTCTTATAAATGTATTTCCTCCCCTCAGTAGTCACCCTCATTGTCTGTATACTTTAGAGTCTATTAACTGATTTCCCTACCTCCAGCCTCTGTCACCTCTGTGCATCCTGTCACCTTGCCAGATGAATCTGCTGAAATCATTGCTGTTATCACTTCATCTCCCCACTCAGAAGCTTCGTGATTCCCAGTTGTCAACTGAATATACACTTATCAAGGCCTGCCATCATCTGTCCCAGACCTTCTGTCCCAGTGACTCCCTAGGGACTTTAGTCAAAAATCTTCATCATGCTTTTTAGAATAAATCTTGATTTCCCCACTTACAATGGCTTTATTTAAAATTTTCCTTGCCTTTGACAACATCCTTATCCCTACTCAGCAATAAACTCTGGTGTTCTGTAGGCTGTAGGTCAATAAACATCTCGTCATATATGATGCTTGGAGTCCCTTCCCCAGCCTCACGTCATGTCTTTACTACTGTAGGATGAGCTACCTCTTGTGATCTGCGACCTTGATGCAGCTTACCTACCCTCTTAGAGCCTCAGTTTCCTAACCCGGAACATGACGACAGCCCTGTGAAGTAGATTCTATTATTTTTGTGGGGAGGAATTAAGCTGTAATGCATGAAAAACTTAGCACATGCCTGGCCTTTAAGTAACCACCCAATAAAAGGTAGTTGTTCCCATTGTGAAAACAGATGTAACTGCCCCCTGAATTTCAAAACAAATTCATACCACTCTCAGGGGATTTCTCTCATACTGGTTTGTAATTTTTTTTTCATGTGTTTCCTCCTTAAAGAGTGCAAGCTACTTGAGTTTGGGAAAATTATGTGGTATTTCTATTTGAAGTATCTGCATAGTAGGCATCAGTGGTGTTTACTGAAGGTGCTGGGGTGGTCCTGGGGAACTGACCAGAGTTCCAGGCAATCTGCTTCCCCTTCTTTGTTTTGGGGGTAAGCAAGTGTGTTTGCACACATCACTAGTGGACTCTAGGGTACTTGGAGACCTCTTGTTAGATCCAGTGTCTTTCAATCCAGCTAAGAGGGCTCTTTTTCCTATTGTCAGACCCCAGGTCTGGGTGCCCAAAATGTGGCTTAAACGACTCACTCCCCGGAGAGGATCTCTGAGCCCATCTAATTCCTCACCTCTCTGTGTGCCCTCATGGGGGCACAGGCCCGATCTGATTGCTTCTTTTCCCTTCCTATCTGATGCCCTTTGGATCCTTTTTATAGCCTTGGTTGTATAAGGGTCTTCCTGCCAGTCTCTAGTTAGTTTTCAGGGAGAACTGCTCCATAGGTAGATGTGTTTTTGATGTGTTTGGGAAGGAAGGTGACCTCCACATCCTCCTACTCCACCATCTTGCTCTCCCCTGGAATGCAGGAGACTTGACAGTTGAGGACCATCACCCTTCCTTTTCCTTTTATTGGTTTTGACAGTCAGTATGTGTAATAATGACACTATATGCAATGAAAGTAGACATATAGTCACAGCATGGTTGTGAAAGAATGGAAAGAGACCATTTCTTTTTGTATGTGAGAAAAATGTTTTAAAGACATAGAAACAGCGCTTTAGTACTTCTGAGTTGACATTGCTTGAGAAACTTGGTCCCCAGGCCAGTTGATGTTACTGTCATGCCCCTAACAGCACCCTTGATTTCTTGTTAACACGCTTCAGATTTCATAGACAACTCTTCGTTCTTATGTTCATTCCCATGCGAGAAATAATTAACAGTAAATAGAAAATAAATGCACATTTAGTTGAATAATTTAAGTAAACTTAGATCCTTGTACTTTTTTATATGGCATGACTTAAACAACTCTATAGAGAAGTATGCAAATCCTGGCTGTTTTCCTGGGCATTTTCTGAAATGGCAAGAGAGAGAGGATGGTAAAACAAGTGTCCTCCTCCTTGGCCCTGCCCAAGCTGTGTATAATTGGGGAGGGGTGGAGATCACCCCATGATATGATTGGAAAGCATTCTGAGTCTCCAGGCTCAGAGGCAGTGTTGATGATGTTGATTCCTGGAGGCCAGGGGAATTACATGAGAAGGGGGTCGAAAAGTGAGAAGTCAGGAGAATCCCAATGAGGTTCACCACAGTGTAGTGCCTCGCACAAATAGATGAGCTGTCTTTTCAATCCCTGTTTCTAGGGGCCAACACTCCATTCAGAGCCCAGATGGCAGGCACTCTGTCTCCTTGCATGTGAGAAAATCACATCCATCTTAATAGAGGGCTGTTATTTCTAATGTGGAGCAAGTAATCATGTTCAAATAAGCAGGTTTGGGGAACTCAGGTGAGGGATGGAGTTGAAGGAGTACAGTAATCGGTACTACTCTTAAATGGGAAGATACTGAGTTAAGCCACGTGGCCTGAGTCAATTATCAGTGTCAATGAGCATCCCCTCATGAGAGGGCCTACATGTATTATTCGTTGGCCTCATGCTCTGCACACAGTGGGTGCTTGATTTTGGTTGCTGACTGCCTGCTTGGCTTCTCCAGAAGGCTGTCCTATGATCTGAGCTTCTATTGTAACAAGGTACAATGGGTTTGATTCTCCCTCTGGAATAGTGGCTCCAATCGATGTGTAAGCGGATGGTGTGGCCTCCTCCTGAGATACAATGGATGACAGCCATGCTGTGTTCCAGCGAAAAGTGAATGCAGTCCTCCCCTAGGCCACTAAATGATGGTATTTTCCTCTCAGTGCCACTTTACCCATGAATTAACACGGAAAGATGGCACCTAAAAAGAAAGTCATCCACGATGCACAGTGAAAAGCATTGTATCATACACCTGTTTCAATTTCTTTAGGTTTTTCTTTTTTGTTAAGAAGAATGAAATCCTGACAAATGAGAGGGGATACAATTGGCTTTGTCCCAATTTTATGTAGAGTATCAAATTAGGTTTTGAGTATTTGCAGAGCAATAGCTCAAGATTGATGAATGGAAATCTGATAATCCACCAACGTGACCCAGCACAATATTGTCCTAATTTGCTTTGTGAGGATTAATTTCACTATTTTCTGCTTTCATGGCAGTGAATATACAGTGTGGTACAAATAATGCCCTGTAAACAAATTCTGAGCTTCCTTAATCTTTGCAAATATCCTTTTTTTTTTTTTCCCTCTGAGTGTCCTTTAGTGGGTTCTAGGTTAGAGCACAAAAACCAAAGCAGAAAGAAGACTCCAATCAAAGAGAATAATGGTCTTTTGGACCCAGCATTCATTCCAGGAGGTCCATTTTTCCTATCATATTTTATTTTTGTATTTTTATTTTATTTTATTTTTGTTAATTGACAGAATTTTTAATTAATTTTTTCTTGGTGGTAAATAAAAGGATTTTTTGTCTTTTTCAGTTTTATTATGTGGAATTATTACAGTTTGACTGCACATACACATTATATTGCCTGTAAATACTGCACTTCTTTTTTAGTTTACGTGTATGTACTAATTATTGTTTCTAAGAACAGATTAGATCTTTAGCTTTTTAAACTTACATAGTTTTCAAAGGAATAAAGCCAACTACAAAATAAGAATCAAAATTTAAATGCAGTGTTAATGGCTTGGGGTTAGCTTTTCCTAGTTGGCCACAATGACTGAAATATCAGAATTGAAATTCCACTGTAATTAAATATACTAAAACTTCCCCTGTTTAGTGTGATTCTAAAGTTTTCCTCCAGCAATCAGAAGTAGTAGTAATATCAAGAGGAGAAATGTGGAATGCTAGCTATGGTCTCATATCATCTAGGATGTGTTCTCTCACTAGGCTTTACAACAACTTTCAGAGCAGTGATTTGGGGTAGGACCACGTTGAGAAGCTAAGCAGAGTCAGCTTTGAACCTTCTCCCCACACTTAGATATGCAGAATTTTGCTCACAGCTTTTGGGGATTATAGATCTTTTACAGTTTAGCCATCAGAGGTCCATGTTAAAGAATCTCTGTCATAGAAAAAAGCCAGAAGAGACCAGTGGGATGTTAATTATAGCTAAAGAGATTTTAAAACAGTAATTTTTTTTTTCTCACAAGGGATGTGATCAACTCAGATAATGGAGGGAGAGGAGCAGTCATCATATAAGAATCTCTTCCTTCCCTCACCCCTGCCCCATGTTTCTTAATTTAGAAGCCAGTGTTCTATTTCAATATTTTAGGACTCTCTTGTTTTATGAGCATCCTGTTAATTAGCCATGTGGTTTCTATAAAATTGTTCCCATAGCATTGGTGGTAGCTGTTTGTGGCTGCCAGAAAACCCTGCCTTTTGTGAAATATCCTTACACAAAGAAAGGACAGCGTAGTAAGTACTGGAAAATGCATGGTTATGGGGAAACTGAGATTGACAATAGGCATTAGTCAAAAGAGGTTGAAGATCCCAATCTTAATTTAGCCCAAAAGAACTGAATAATTGTAACATAAAAAGAACATGTGAAATATCATAATTTAAATCTATGTCTTGGTAGACCCACAATTTAGTCCTTCAATGATATTGAAATGACTTTAGGTATCATTTTGTGAAGACCTGGATCCATGTTTTCCTGCTTTTGACTTTGATGAGACCCTTTTGGCTACATTGCATAGTTGTGAAGGGTGATTATAGATTCCGGTGTAAAAACAGAGAAGTACAATGTTTCGAAATTAAAGAAGGAAGGTTTCTTTAGCATCTACTTTTTAGATGCTTGAGATGGCCCAGAAGAATCCTCAAAGTTGGGAAAGGAAGGACCATGCCCTAGACAGATCAAGTGAAATCAGGCTGGGAACAAGCTTAGCTGTGTGGTAGCAGAATAGTTGTAGGGGCAGCTGGGGAGCTATCCGACCATGAATGCTGATCTGGGTGCTACTACGCAAACTTTCACGTCTCTAGATCACCTTCCCTGAACTTCTGGACCAAGTGGATTTCTTTCTTTGAATCAAAGACATCCTCCTGCTGGGAAGTAGTAGAGTATGCAATTCAAAAGCATGGCCTTTGGGATCACCCTCTGTTCAATTCCCAGTTCCACCACTTTTCTGGGTGGACTTGGGACAGTTGATTCAAATACTCCGAATATCAATTGCTTCTCCTGTAAAGTGGGGATACTAGTCATATCCATGTGGTAGAATGACTGGGAAGATTAAATGAGTTAATGTCTGTGAATCACTTAGATTCAACATATAAGCCCCCAAGAAATGTTAGCGATTGTTCCTACTGTAACCCTAGTAGCTGTTTGTTTTTAGTGAGTATATTGGGTTCTAATGATTTCACCTAAGAGATTATGAGTTCATTCATTGAAGGCAGGAGCAGTGACTTCTTTAATTTTTTATTTTTGGGGGAGATAATTAGGTTTACTTATTTATTTTTTTTAAGAGGAGGTACTGGGGATGGAACCCAGGACCTCATGCATGCTAAGCACTCATTCTCCCATTTGAGTTAGAGCCTCCCCCTTGCAATGATTTCTTAATGTTTGGAGTCATTGTGACACCTAGCACAGTGTCTAGAAGGGAGTAGGCACACGCATACGGAAAACTGACAAATGAATTTTTGAATTTTTGAAAGATTTTCAGCAACTGTAGTTTTAGGTTAAACAGCCTTTATCCAGCAAATTTAATTAAACTCAACGTCTGTCCCTTATGTATTAGCAAACCTTTTTATAATGATTGAAAATCTCATGTTAAATATCAGTTCCCTGTACATCAAATGTCTTGTGTGTAGCAGCTCTCGACTTTCAACTGGGTACGTTCAGACGTGGGAGCCAAAAGCGATACCCCCCACCTGCTACCAGTTTTTCTTATATTTCACGGTTCAAGTTGTGAAGCTGAGGGCACACCTGCATTTTTCCTGGTCACTTCAAACTCCATCAATACTTCTCCGTCTGGCAGAGGTCTGTGGTGGTGTGGGCCAAGAAAAAATCATTCTATTCATCTTCTTTTCCCGTCCAGGCAATTATTGACCTTCTTTCAATCCTTCTCTTTGATGGTGTTTAACCTTGTCCTCCACACGGTTCGCCGTCTGATTTCTGATTTTTTAACAGGCATTTAGTACTGTGACTTCTCAACAACACTTTTGGCACTTCAGTGTCTGCCAAGTTAGTTCAGCTTTTTCCAAATTTGGACTTTTAACAGCCTTCCCTTAAGACCCTAGGGTTTGCTAGAATTGTGCCTCTGCACACAATTTGAGTAAATTTAATTCAACAGACCATCCCTAAATGCTTGAATTCAGTCAAGTATGACTTTTTTTTTCTTTTTTTTACGTCCGCTTCCTCATTCCAAGTTGTCAATTAGACTGAGTTTTGAGCCAAGTTTTGGTTTTTTTTTTTTTTAGGGGGATGATTGGTGGTGTGTAAACAATAGAGAGCACTGTGAATACTTACACACATAAAATAAACATTTTCAGATAACTTTGAGGGTCTTATCCAAACTTTTATTGCTGAGGGTAGTTTTTTTTTTTTTTAGTACATTGGTCTCCTTTTCTTAAATCTGTAATTGTCCATGTAATACTTGACTACTAAAAATATCTAAAAATGTATTTGGTTTCACACATGGTATTAATGGTATCCTCGCCTGGGTAAATGAATTTTGTACTGAGACTTACCATGAGTTCGTCATCCTACTTAAATGTATTAGTTACAAATATAGTAATAATAGCCATCTGTATATTGAGTAACATTATGTATGCTGCACTAGTTGCTTTGTGTGCACTGGTTTATTTAATCCTCATGACCATTGTAGAAACTAGGTCTAGTTATAATCTCTGTTATACAGATAAGAAAACTGAATGGTTAAATAACTTTCCCGGGGCTCTACAGCTTGAAGCATCATACTTACTCTGCAAGATAGATATGTAAATTGCCTTCTAGTTAGTCGGTCTTCACTCTGTGAATGTTAGACAATGCTTGTACTTTGGATAAATAGCACTTTGTCTCCACTTGTGCTGTTTTATTTTTTATAGAATGAACAGGGACACACACACAGGTGAGCAGGCAGGTCTCCCTCAAGGCCACTTACTCCACTGCCTTCCTCACTTTAGCTCTTGGGCCTTGTCCTTCTCACTCCCATTGTCTTTGACACCGGAATGACCCATAGACTTTGACTAGTCCTTGCACATCTTAGACTTCAAGGTCAAATTTTTCCAGGTATCTTTCTGACTGTTGTCATAACCTGCTCCTACTCCAGAAAGTATGTCCTGCTGTTTTGTATATCTTCTTTTGACTTTTCACCCATTGTGCAGAACCTACTTCGGCTTTCGTCCTTTGTCCCCCAAGGAATGACTTGATAGAGTCTTAAGACGTTATCTACCAGGGAAAGAATATTCAGAAGCTCAGCCTCTCTGATTCTGCCTGTGTGGAGGGAGGAGAGGATTCCTTACCTGGAGCTCAAGTAGAACGAGGACCAGAGAAAGGGATAGAGTCTTCTAAGGATCTTTCTCGCCTGGGAAATTGACATTCCTCCTTGTACAAGACTGCCTTGAAACAATCCTGATACCTGAGGCTAACCACATATAGGCAGAATGTGCAGAAAATACTGTAATTATATGGTTCCCTATGAATTACATTTTGCATAAAACCAGACATTTCTTTTTATAGCATCAGTATTTCATAATGTTTCATAAAGAGAGCTGTGACTTTCAAGTATTTCTCCACCTGAAAACAATTTGATAACACCAGTCTTATAAGTTGAACCCTAGCAGAAATCCAGGCCAGAGATAATGTGACACAAGCCAGAAATTTTTTGTTGGGTCTAGGGGAAAAGTCTAGATGTAGACATTCGGGAACCGAGCAAATCTATATGGGGTACCATAGTGTGGGGTCTCAAGCACCTGGAACATGAGGCCACTGAGTGTCTGCAGTTAAGGTAGAAGGCCACAAAATCTGAATCTTTACCCACATTTGATGTAGTCATGGATTGTCAGCTTCAAGACAATGTTTTAGAGGTGAGGCACCTCCAGACACAAGCTGAACAGGACTGAGTATCACCCATGGGGCCATGGTCTAATGGCTCACTGCTTGATCCCTGGCTCCATGCTTTTTTTTAAGCCAGGTCACTTACCTCATTTTGCCTCTCCCTCTTTAAAAATGGGACTTAGCCTAGTATGTTTCATTAAGCGGCTACATTATCCCAGCCTGTGTCCCCATGACCACTATTTCCTCTTCGAAGAGGACAGTGACTTTATTAATACAGATCCTGTATGAAAACTTAATGAGGCTATCTATCAAGACTGGTTTAATAATTATGCTTACTCACTAACAATTATTGGCCCTCTGTGTGTTACCTATTAATAGGCTTTTGTTAGAGACCTCACTTCCTTTAAAAGCATATATGCTACAAAGTGGACCGAACGGCCTCCCATAATGGAGTGGTGATAAGGCCAGCAGAGTGAGTGTCTTTGAGATTTTGTAAGGCATCATCTTAAACCTGATCATTGTGGATGCTGAAGGGGCCAGAAAACATGCTGGTGCAAAGGGAAGGAGAGGCACGTAGACAGTAGACATGAACCCGCATGTGGAACCACGGGCCACTCATGCTCTGTAACGTGGTCCCCATCGAGTGAAAGCTCCTCCCTTTACCAAGGACAGGATTAACCTTCTGTTAAACAATGAGGAGGCAAAATTTACTTCCCCAGGCCCCCAGAAAATTGAACTACTTGGACCCTTACCATATCTCAAGGAAGCTTCCCCACCCCCCTTTTTTTTCTCTTATGGCTGCCTATGGCTTTCCACAGTGGATGCCTCCCTAACTTCGTCTTTCTCCACAGCTCGTCGTCATGTTCAGCCTCTGTCACTGCTTTCCAACTTTCTCATGTGCCAGGACCTCCATGTCTCTGGAGGTTGTCTGATTTCAGGCTCTAGGCTTTGGGGAAGGTCATCTGTTTTGAGAGTCTGTGAGGAATACTGACGTTCATATACAGCTCCTTCCCCTTTTAGTATCTTCATTTCAAAGGAGGTTTTCTGAAAATCCAGTGACTGACCCAGAGTTTTGGACCTTGTTTGTATCTGATGTTGTGTCCGATAGCCGAGGTGCTGTAACTCGAATAAGCAGGCCTATCTGTAAATCACATTGAGCTTGTAGTTGTACAATCAGGTGGGGGTCTAAAAGGAAACTATCACTAAGTCGAGATTCAGCTACGGAGCAGCACTGGTAGCTAAATGGGAGACGAGGGGAAGCTGATGGGTGAAGAATGGCAGGACTCTCAAGGACGTGCTCATAGTTAAGACAGTGATCTAGGTTAGAATACCACCCAGACCGATCACTGGAACCCTGGACAATGTGGGTCTGTCTTCCATGGGAACAGGCTGGCAGAAGGTAGAAGTCGATCCAGGGTACCTGCCAAATGGCCTGAGGTTCAGATAGGACTGTGATCCCAAAGCAGAAATGTGCTTTAAACATCAACCAAGGCAGAAGCTAATTTATAAGCTGTGCCTCAATCGTCAGGATATGGCAGCATCTCAGTCCAGATACCAGACTTCTTGTTGTCAGATTAATTCCAGAGCCTCTTTCCTGATAAAGTGGGCAGTCCTAAAGTGACACTGCCTTGGATGACACGGCCTTCAGGAAGTAGTCAGGTAGAATTTAGGAGTGGAGAAAGCAAGGACTGCAACATGGAGCTTTTTAGCAAAGCCCCTAACACCATACTTACATCTTATCTTATTCAACTATTTAGTCCACAGCCATTTAGCACCTGCCATGTATGAAAAACTGTGCTGGGCGTCAACATCCTGCCTTCTTCACCTGTAATGAGCATCAGCCTGATCTCAGCAGAGAAATCTTACTGATTTCATGGAGGGGTGCCTTCACTTTTTTTCCTATAAATATAAGGCTGATTAAGAAAAAGAAATACTAGATGGGGAACAGGGGAATTTAGGCTCTAGGTCCACCTGTACCACTCACTGGTTATCATCTTGGGTAAATCATCTCTCTTCTCTAGGTTTTATTTTCCTCCATGACACATAAGGTGTTTAGGCCAGGTAATCATGAAGTTTTTTTTTTTTTTTCCCAGCTTGGTTAATCTTTGTACAACTCTCTCACCATCATTCATTTATTCATTCATTCACTCCCCAAGTGTCAGATTTGAAACAGAAAGTGAAGTCCCTGAGCAACGTGGTTCTTGTCGTGGCTTTCATTTTCTGAGTAGCCTTTGAAGTGGTAAGTCTGTAGAATGGAGAGCTCTGGAATGAGAAACACAGGAAGGCCTGGGTTAAAGCCACAGGAATCAGGGGCCTCGGAAAGCAATGGGAGGAAACCCTCGTGATTGTTCATTGTTTTTCCGCCCACAGAAGAGCCGCTCCCTCTAACTGGTCTGGTCTTAATGAAGGCAGTGGGTGCTCACCAAACACAGTGCTAATCAAATGTCCTGTGGAGAACTGAGTGCCTGGTAGGCAGCCACCCAGGGTAAAGACTAATGTTCACAGCCCAAACAGAATTGTCTTTATAGCTGGGAAAGCACAGTGTGGAGTGAGGTGGGAGGAAGGCTGTGCTGGTCAATGAGGGTAACAGCTGTCTGCAAAGGAGGGAGAGAGACCAGAAGCAAGCATGCCTGGCTCCCAGCCAAACTGCCTGATGGAAGGCTCATCTCACCTCCCTCCGTCTTCTGTATGCTGTGGGAACATAGGAGAAGAGAGAGATGTGCTAATTTAAATGTTGAATAAGCCCACTCTCTGAGAAGCAGGTAGAATGAATCTCCGCCATCTTCTGATAGCTCTCTCTCCACACCCGAGTTTCTCAGGCAGAGGCGGTGTTGCTCCACAGGGGACTTCTGGCATCCTCTGGAGATGTTTTTGGTTGTCACAGCTGGGGTTCTGTGAGTTCCTGTTATCTTTTGACTAGAGGCTATGGATGCTACTCAGCACCTCACAGTGCACAGCACAGATGCCTTATAAGAAAGACTCATCCAGCCCCTCATGTCAGCAGTGCTGAAGTGGAGAAACCTTGCTTTAGGTTTTCATGCATTAAGTCATTCCAGGCACCGACAGTATTCCAGGCACTGGGCTAGGTTCTGGGAATCCAGTGATGAATGAGACAAAGTTGGTGACTGCTGTCAGGGAATTTGCAATGGGGAAGACATAAAAGAAATGTGATCATAGCTTCCTTTTGTTTATTGCTGGTTATGATCGGGTCCTTTGTTTCCCGTGTCAGTCACGCTTGTCCACGCCAATTCATACAACAGACATTTATGGAAGACCTACTTTAAGCCAGATACTTTGTTTAGGAGGTGATGATGCTTAAGCCAGATGTGGTCCCTGTCCTAAAAAAGCTCAGTTTACTGGGAGAGACAGACATAGGAACAAGCAGTTGGAATGCTAGATGATCACTTTAATGTTGGTGGGCCCAAAGTGCTGTAGGAACTTGCTTTGTAAGTGTGCAGGCTCTTTTGGAGGTGATGACACCAGTAAAAACTCTTTGGAGAACATGTTCTTAAACCTGGATCTTGAAATATTTGGAGTTCACTGGATAGAAGCTGAGAAAGGCATTTCTGTTGAAGTGGCCAACATGAACAAAGTCATAAGGGGTGAACATTCGACTGCATTGGTGAATGGTCATGGCATGGTGTGTCTATCCAGTGTGGTACCTGAATAAGACTGGCAGGGATGAGGTTGGAGAGGCCAGCAGGAGCCCTACCAAGGAGGATCTTAGAGGATGTGTTAAGGTCCTTGAGTTTTCTTTCAGAGGCAGTTGAGGAGCTGCTGAAATAGTTTAGTCTAGATAGTGATGCCTTCAGGTTGCTGCTAGAGGTGGGCAGGGCTTATTCAAGCCCACCTGTGGCTACAGTTTCCACGTTTAAATTTATTTACTGTGGTCTCTCTTGCTGCCCCCAAGAAAGGTTGATTTCTATCACTGATGTCTCATTGTTCTCTGTAACAGCTTCCAACTCTACCAAGCCATTGGGTGCCTTACATGAGCCTGGGATCTTTAGAGTGATCCGTCAGCATTTACCATTGCTTTGGTTCTTCTGGAATCATACACTATTGAGTTTGAAACAGGCCTTAGAGGCAGGGTAAGAGGAAGAGACTAACAGTTAGTGACTGCTTACGATGTCTGCCTACCTGAGTTCCCATATATCTCCAGTACATAATGCTCAACAGAAGCTCAATAAATGTTAACTATCATCACCATGTCATATGTTTCTCCTTACTGTTGGAGATAGATGCTACCATTGTTTCCATTGTATGTATGGGAAACCTGAGAGCCAGATCTCAAAGTACTTCTGAAAGGAGGGACTTCTCTTAGGGAGGTAAGCCAGCGTTTACTGTAGAAACAGAGGAACTCAAGGGGGGGGAGGGTATAGTTCAAGTGGTAGAGTGCATGCTTAGCATGAACAAGGTCCTGGGTTCAGTTCCCAGTACCTCCTCCAAAAATAAATAAACTTAATTACCTGCCCCCCTGCCAAAATAAAATAATATAATACAATAATAAATAAATAAAATATTAAAAAAAAAAGGAACTCAAAAAACAAGAACATGTCTTTGTCAGGATGTGTCCATTGGTGTTTTTGGATCCAAGCACTGTTGTCTTCCTTTTGTGGTGGAACTTTCTAATAGAACTTGATTTTACTTAGTTCAGGGAAGTCTTCAGAGGGAAATGGCAGTGGTATCAATTTTGGTTAAAAAGTCCAACCAGTGTTTTTCAAACTTTCATCTATGACCCAAGGAAGAAGTGTATTTCATAGTGTAACCTAACATACATAGACCTATGTGAAAGAAAGCTTTTGCTAAATTAAGATTCACTTTACCCTTTGTGACACATTATTAGATTTCCCATAGAATATACTCTATTTTCCATCACATTCCATTCAAAACTGCTAATTCTGACCCATAGTTTAAAAAAATACTGCTTAAACTGTGTTATATGAGTCCTACAAAAGGCTTGCAGTTAGGGCCTCACCTGAAGAGATAATGATCACTTCTGGTACAGAAACCACATTGCCTATAAAGTCCAGCTAGAGTCCTGAGCTCCTTTTTGGGCAGTGGTTGGTCCATGAAGAACATCTCACCAACCCAGGCGAGAAGCTCAAGGGTGGGCACAGTACCCCGTAAGCCCAGGAAACACATCCAAGCTCATAGTATAGCAGCACGAATAAACATGCAGGTGAATCCTCATGAAAGAAATACTGTTTCTCAACTCAGACACCATGTCAGAGGTAGCCCCATCGCCCGCAGTTCTGAGGAGGGAGATCATACCCAACAGGTATGCCAGAAAGGTTAGATGCAAGTGTAACTATTCACTGCCTATTCATCCTTTTGGCATAAACTGGGATCAGTATTTAAAACCAAGGATGAACTAATTGTTTTGGCCATAACTTATTCTTCCAGTATCTTGGCCTCCCGGCTCCTGCTTCCTCTGTGCACTGCCCCATGCTGGAGTATGATGGCCATGGTTTGCTTTTGAGCATCCCATCACTTGGAAGAAAATGCACACCAGGCTCAGGACACTCAGCCAAGGCTTTCACAGGTTGCCAGGCCTTGCTCTTGATCATACAATATATTGTTAATAGTAGGAGACTCATGTGTGCGGAGGAATGCTTTCTTAGGACTCAGGATCTTTGCATTTTCCTAATGCCCTGAAAGCGATGGGGAGTGTGAGTTTCTCTTTTGATCCCTAAAGATATTTCTTGCAGCAAAACCCTCGGCAAAGAAGCTCCATTATTTGAATGTTGCTGATTAAAAGGCCAAACAGTGAAGGCTTTGTAAGTCATGTAAAACAATTTGCTTTCCAGTCTTCTGATAGAAATATTTTGGTGCATAGCTTCTCATTTGGCGTCCCTACTTCCCACTTCAGTCCTCCCGTTCAGCTGAAAGACATCTTCCCACATAGCCAGGCAGGAATGTGTTCTCTTTGTAAATTGTTTTTTTTTTTTTTTTCCTCAGGCAGACTGGCCTCCCTTGTAACACCCCACCCCCCGCCAGTCCCATAGGGTCCCTCTTCCATTTGGTTGAATAGCCAACTTCTCTTCTTACCAAATAAGACAGGAATGATGTCATTCTTTTGATATGGGATTGACTGAGAAGTTTATCTATCCCAAAGTGTTTCATTGCCTGCAGGCCTTTTTAGTTTAAGGTTTTCATTCCACAATGAGCTTCAACTTTTATAAAGGGACTTCAGGCCTCAGCAAGCAAATATGGAGATCTGGGAAGGGATCAGGAGGACCCCCAAAATCTAAATAGGTCTATAGTCCTGTGAAACTGAAGGCAAGTCTTAGAGTTTTTGAGGTTAAAGGAGAGAAAGAATGACCTGTGATTGATCCTGATATATCTACCCACCCCCATCCCATCCCCTGGCACATGGCTCTTCTAAAAAACATAAGCCCATATCGGCTCTACTGAGGTGGTTGGAGGTCGGGTCTTGGCAAGGGACAGGAGTTGGGAGGAGGAAACCATTCTCACTGAATTTCTTCAAGATCAGAAGCCCTCTCTGTTGCAGCAGAAGTCTGCCGTAGCTCTCCTCCCCTCGCTGCTTGCCAGGGCACTGGTCCTCACCTTTTGATTGACAAAAAGCACACTAGAAAATTAATGGTAACGGGATGTGTTGTTCTTTTGCAGTGAGGCTAGGACCTTGAGCAATGTATGGCCCAAAAGTGATGAATCAGTTGCAATCTGTATACTTTTACTTGTACCCTCTGGTGGGAGTTTACTAGCCCTTCTCAGCTGATGTCTTCAACCTAATGACTTTGTGCTGCTCAGTTTCTGAGATTCTGAGCTGATCCTGACCACTAATGCAAAATCAAAAACAAACAAAACACTTGCTCGTATGTGGTATGCCCCAGTCACAAGCCCAGTGATCTCAGCTGCCCCTCCCCTCATCAGGTGTGCTCACTGTGGACCTCATGATTCCTGCCTAATCCCCTAGCTACTCTGCTGGGACTTGTATTCCCGAAATCCCACCTGGCTTTGTGACCCTTACCCACTACCTAGCCCAAGTGTTAAACCCTTCCCCTTAGGAGCTGAAACCTGTCACTCAATCTTTTGGGTTTTTTTGTAATCTTTTCTTCAAACAGTCTGGAACCATGGTGCTTTGAGTATTGCCATTGTCTGGAGAGTGTCCATGTTGTGCACCATCTTGTATACCTCATCCCCCATCCTTTCCGAGGTGGCTACTCAAACCCACATCAAATGAGGTTGGAGCATTTATTGGACTAGGGAGGAGCCTCCTACTTGACAGCCACAGTGTCCGAGCTGAGCCACATAGCCCCGTCATTTCCTTCGTCCTCAAACTTCTCCACTTCCCCTGTTAGAACCTTCTTTGCTTTCTCATTGAGATCCTGGCATGCCTGGTGGCCAGGTTTCCTGAAATGGACAGTGTTGGTGGAACTCAAACACTGACTCCTTCGGCTCTGTGCTATGAACAATTTACCTGAAGGAACAGAAGGCGCTGCTGCATTAACAATAATGTGAGGCTGTGAAACGAAGCCCTTTTCCCCGAAAGTTCAGCTTCCTACTGGCTGTTTGCAAAAGCAGAAAGGGGTAGAGAAGTGACCCAGCTTTCTCCGCTTCCTCTGACTTTGAAGCAGCACATTAATATGGCTAGTTAGTGCTTTCCTGTTTATGCCATCAACATTGTAAATTCAGTAGCTTAAGTCTCGCAGTGATTTTGGTATAAGCCTTTAATCTTAGTAATGATTCCTTGATCAGCTGTGTCCCTTTTCATTCAGAGGTCATTAGAGGTCCCTGTTGAGAACTCCCCAGCTGTTCCAGTTCAGTTCATGTATATTTATTTACATGGCTTTGAACTGCATTTGGGTATGCCAGAATGCAGCTCCTTTTAGAGGCTGGTGTTCCAGATCATTTCCAGAAAGTGCAGCAGAGCTGGGAGAAAACCAAACCCAAGGCACAGTGGGTCTGAGGTGCTTGAGATGCAACTGGCAACCTACTTTAACTATCCCAGGTTTCATGGCAGGCCTGCCAGAGCCGCTTTGTTGCTTTCAAAAAGGCCAGTTGGAAACAGAAAGCCATTTTTCAGGTAGGAGATGATTTTGTTGGCAAAGAGAGGACATTTAGACAAGGAAATCGAAATGATCCACTGAAAAGTGAAAAATTCATTCACACTGTTCATTTGGTCTCATTCTGAGAGCTGAACAAAATGTATTTGAAACATCAGGTTAAAAGGGTTTGCATGTGTAGACACGAATGAAAACACTTCACAGTGATGGGTTTCACGGTAGAGCTGATCAGTGCGGGAAAATACCCATTTTGGAAGCATTTGTGGAAAAACTTGTGGCACCAGACGGCACCTAAGTGGATTTTAATGATTAATGTGTTTCTCTTAGGAACTTAAAAGCATATAGCCATGAACTTTAGAGGTGGCAAGGCCATTACAGATTATCTGGATCACTCTCCTAAATTTACAGGTGATGGAAGTGAGAGAATTAGAGAGGGAAGTTGCTTGGTGAAATTCACATAGCATTTTAGTGGCAGAATGAAGACTAATCATTACCTGCAATTTTGAATATTAGGAGACCCTCCCCTCCCCCATGTTAACAGTGTAGATAGATTGGTGATAAATTTCATAAATTAGGGAGGTAGTAGAGCAGTTGAAAGAGCAAAGCTCTGAGGTCAGACAGAGGCATGATTTAGAAGCTCTGCCCTTCTGCTAAGGAGCTTTGTGAACTTGGTAGGATTACTTAATCTCTTTGAGACTCTTCTGTACTTGTGAACTAGGAATAAGGACACCTAACTCAAACAGTACTTTTGGGATTAAATGTGATAACATGTCACCTTCCTAGTGTGATGCATAGGCAGTCACCTCCAAATGACAGCTGTTGACATTGTTATTTCTAACAGAGTCCTCAGCATTAGCAGGTTTCCTTGCGCTAGAAGTCCTTTTTTTAAATGTCACACATTGGGATGGGGTCAGAACCAGGAAAAAATCTTCCAGCGTCTGAGTTGAGGCTTAAGCCCAAGTGATGAGACAGCCTACCTGTGATTATATGGCATTATATGGTGTAGCAGGGAAGAAACAGAGTTTGATTTACAAAAATGCAATTTAGGGAATTCTTCTGGAACCTACTTGCGTAAAAGCAAGGCACATCTGCACAGAAGTAACAACACACAGAAGCAGTTCTGTTGAAAAAGTGCCTTCCAATAAAGTGCAAGGAATGTACACAGTCTTAGCCTCCAGCTGGGAAGCAAATTTCAGATATTTCCTGAACAAAGGCTAGTAAGCATGAGGTGTGTCATGTTTGATCATTAGGTAGTTCAGCTGGAAAAAAATAACATACACCAAGACAGCAAGGGCCGTCAGATACTCCGTGCAGTGCTTGCAGAATTGGGGTCCTTTTATCTGCTTTCTTTCAGATTCTCACTCAAACTTCCTTCAGTTATCCACCGAATGACCTCAGGGGTGCCCAGCTGGATTTTATCTCATCTTTTTCCATTAGCTCCCCCATCCTGCCCCCAGCTTTTCTTTACCTTAGTGATCAATAGTGAGATCTCTTTCTATGAAAAATAACGAAGCCCTCAGCCTTGCCATTCTTCTAGTGGCTGTGGCTGGCTCAGCCCCAGGCCAGGAAGACGGAGTTGTGGCTATTGATTTGATTATAGCTTTGAGAAGGAAAGGGGGAGAAAAGCTGCTTGTGTTGCTGTTCGAGTAGGAACTCGTTGCCATGACTAATCTGGAGCCTGAGTACAAACCTGAATAATTGATAGAGAAGGGTGAAATTGAGACACTTATTTAAAAAAAGACATTAGATTCATGTGTTGTAGCCAATGGATCCTCTGCTGGTAGCTAAGCAGTTCATTAAGGTTTGACTTAAGAAGTATACCAGGATTATTTTTCTTTGGAAATAAAAATAAAACCAGATACTTTTGACTGTCCTCTTCAGACCCCCAGTCTGGCCAGTAGAGATCGTGGATAGGGAAACCACTGTTTGCTGTTTGGTGCCGGAGGATGATGAGCTGGGCTTCCTTGGGCTGCTTATGGTTCTCAGGTCTGCTCCCCATCCACCTCCACCACACCGCCCAAGAAGGTACTGCTACAGCGGCATCTCAACCGAGGCAAGTCCAGAAGGAAAAACGACACAAATCGCATGTCCCAGTGCCATGGCAATTCAGGGGAGAACAGTCTCTGAAAGTTTCTTGGAACTGGTTTCTTTGCAGCTGAGTTTTCAGAAAAGGAACAGAAAAACCCTGTCATTCATCTGGGCTACTAGCTCACTATCTGGACACAAGAGGAATGAAATCATCCTGAGGTTTTGAGTGGTTCTAACATGCTAGACATCCTCTTCTAAGAAGCATTTTTGACTGAAGGATTCTTTTGTGCCAGGCTGTATGCTAAGTGCTTTACACACCTCTTCTCATTTAATTCATAACCCAAAGAAGGGGCTAATATAGTCATTCCTATCTTATAAGTAGGAGGCTGCCACCCAGAGAAGCTACTTCCCTATGATCACAGAAATGGCAAAGTTGAGGTTGAGCTCAGCCCTCTGACTTTCAAGGTGGACTCAGTGCCTAGCTTCAGAGAGTTCTCAGTTTAGTGCACTTAACTTGCAAAACTATTACATTCTCTCTTCATTTCTTACTTGACGGTCCTCACCAAATCCCAAGTGACACTGTGACAGATGTGAACCATTCTGAGCCTTGTCCTCATCTGATTTTGTTTTCCTCCAAGGGAAGTGACATCCAGTAACTCATGAATGGTTCTTACATGAGATTCTGGATTACTTTATGAAAAATTCTGGGGTCACAGAGAATAGAGACCCATTAGAAAGGAACTGGGAGCACAAATACTCCAATGAGGATCTGAGGGGTCAGGTTTGGGTGGGGATCTGGAGTGGAAGGCCCTGTGCAGTCAGGAC
The DNA here is from genome assembly GCF_009834535.1 of Camelus ferus. Lineage (NCBI taxonomy): Eukaryota > Metazoa > Chordata > Mammalia > Artiodactyla > Camelidae > Camelus > Camelus ferus. The sequence goes on along the minus strand of NC_045732.1, from coordinate 98,456,380 downwards.
AAAGTTTACGTTTGAAGACATTGGGAAGGTGTGTAAGTTGGCTCACCATCATGGCTATAACAAAAATTCCTTGCATCTGATTGGCATAACACATTCAAAGCATATCTCTCTGACCTGTCACTGTCCAGTGTGGGACTGCAGGAGAGCCCTGCTCCCCTCAGTCATCGGGGCCTCAGCCACTTTCCATGTAGCAGCTCTGCCATCTTGTAGGCTGAGTATCTGCCGGCATCCTTCTCACATGTAAAGGCAGGGGACATGGAAGGAGCATCCACTTTTAAGTTCTTTTGCCCTGAAGTGACCTATGTCACTGCTGCTCGTTGATGAGACTTCGTTCCATGGTGCCCTTGGGAAGTACAGTCTAGGGCTGTGCTCGGAAAGGAGAGAAGAACGTGGGTTTTAGTGGGCATGTACCATCTTCTCTGCCACAGAAGAAAAACACAAGTTAGAGAGTGAGCAGAATGAAGAGGATGACAAAGGACAGCCACTGTAACCATGACACAATTCCTTCTTTTGTTTGTTTTTTATGTTTTCTCCAGATCAAGGTCTGGGAGGGCATGTGGAATTGTAGGGCCTCAGTGTTACCCAACTCCAGATGGCACCATTCACATTATCGTGTCTCTAAATGGCGTCTTCTGGAGTCCAGCCATATGCCTTTGTTTTGAAAAAATGAGGTGGGGTGGTTTGGTTTTCTTTGGAAGTATAGATTCACAAAGCACAACCGTTGAACTTCTTCAAGGATGACACCAGAAAGCAGAATACAGAGAGGTAGAAAGCACTCGTGTTACAGCGACAGGCTTTGATTTAAGACCAGTGAGACAGATGGTGGTGTGTGTTCCTAGAAGCAAACCAGGAAACAACAGATTTGCAGACAAATTTTAACTGCCTTCGTTTTTCTCATGCCCGCGATGAGCCACACAAACCACTGTGAAGCACAGTGCCTCCTGAAGGCAGCAGTCCCTCAGGTGTTTTCCTTCCCACCTTTTTGCAAGGAGCAGAGGCCTGCAGCAATAAATCCACCCCTAATGGTATTGAAATTCTGACCTTATTTGGGCTTCAGAGCAACTGGAATTGATCATGTCTATCATAGAAGGCAATGAGCAGAGCAGAGAAAAATTTGTAAATCAGTTTGATTTACTTGCTGGGGTGATGAGAATAGTTTCCGGCCTGGATCCTCACTCTGAAATGCACGGATAGGCAAATTCAAACATACATGCAAATTATAGAAACACTTTTCCCCTTAGGACAGCTCTAATTCCATTGGAATATTTTAGTTAAATGATGGTTCATTTTAGGACGACAGGAGAGCACAGAAGCACAGCTCACAAATCATTTTTCTTTCCCTGTTGGGCCTGTACTCTGAGGCATCATCTAAAGCCTAGCATGGCTGGTGCCTCTGCCTGACCACTTACGTCATCAAGCTGCGACATCTCCATCTCACTTTGGCTCATGGTGACTGTAGATGTCCAGCCACTGTCTTCACGGGATCCCTATCAATGAATAAATATACTGGCTGTAGTACTGAGGAAGGCTATGTTCTTGGATATTTACGTTTAGAATTTACATGATGAATTCATTCCACCTCCCCTCCTGTTCACATAGCAGGCTCCTTGGGGAACAGAGCCTGGGTTGAGACAGCTGTTTGGTGGGGGTAGGCAAAGGGGGTGAGGTGCTCTGTGGGTTCTTCTGGAAGTACCCCCAAAGAAAGACTATTTATCACAACTCTGCCCAGGTCGCATCATTTTATTTTCCACCATAACAGCTTCCCAAACTCTCTTACTGCCTTTAGCCTCTCCTATTTAATCCATTCTACATGGTGAGACCAGATTGCCTTAAGTCACAGTTCAACTCCTGCAATTCCTCTGCTTAAAATTCTTTTTTTTTTTTTTCAAAGACTGTGTTTTGGAGGGGGAGGGGGTTGGTAATTAGGTTTATTTATTTGTTATTATTTTTTTAATGGAGGTACTGGGGATTGACCCAGGACCTGGTGCATGCTAAGCACGCACTCTACCACTGAGCTATACCCTTCCCCTCCTCAAAATTCTTAAATGATCCAAAATTTCAAAATAATAAAGCCAATTTCTTAGCTACATACATAAGGCTCTCCATGTTTGGGTCCCTAATTACATTTCCCAGTTTGACCTTCCTACCACTCCTAAGAACAAACTGGGGGCTCATCATAATGCACCTGGACATTTATTACCTACAGGCCTTTGCTCTTACTGCTCTCTCTAGAATCATCCTCTTTCCCCTCTCTCTAATCATCTTCATCATCTACGAAATCTACTCATTCTTCAAGTCTTAGCTCAAATGTTACCTGATCTTTGAAGCTCCCATGTCTCCAAGTGAGAGGAAGTGGTTTCTGTGTCCACAGCACATGGCTGCCGCCCGTATGAGACATGCATGTTATTCTGCTTCAAGTGTCACTTATTGATGAGTCTGTTGCCACTAATCTGTGAGAGACCCTCAAAGACTACGCAGTGTCCTTTTCATCCCTGTGTCTCCCACAGCACTTGGCACAGTGACTGGCAGACAGGAGGTACGTGAGAAATGCTTGGTGACTTGAATTGATAGAGTTCTCAGTTCTCCCTGGTCACCCACGTGCTGATAGCTTGCTTCTTGAGGGCAGTAACTGGAGTTCTGCTGGTGGGGCCAACGGTCCAGCTACTCTCTTCTTGTATTGAAGTCATCAGGCTGAAAAGGCCAAGTTGTCAAATCCTTAACCTTTCTCCGGGAAGCCATCAGGCACCATTTATTATAAAGTTGTTGTAAGGACAGCTTAGTGTATGGAAAAGGGAAGTTTGGGAAAAACTTGAATCCAATTATGTATCTATCTCTACTAGGGGGAGAGGCCCAGGACAGGCAGTAGGAGCCCACTGATAGCGCCAGTGTGGTGGTTATAATGTAAATTCACCTTGTCACCTGCTACAATCATTGTTTTCCTATCTTTGCTACTACCTTCCTCAGGATCAAACAGATATCCCATGCTTTCTATCTGCTCGGTATTTGAGATACAAGTGGTACTGTTGGTTATATCTAGTTGAGGAAACAGAATATGCATCTTTGAAGGTAGATACCACAATATACAGCGGAAGAGTTAAGAATAAAAGACCCTGGACCTGGACTGTCAGGCTTTAAAGCATGACTTCACCTTACTTACTAGCTAGATGATTCTGGAAAATTCAATTTACTTTTCAGGGATTCAGATTCCTTATCCGTAAAAGTGGATAATAATCAGTTAACTGAAAGTGTTCTTGTAAGGGTTAAATACGTTACTGTAGAGAGAGATTAGTAAGTGTTTAACATGTTAGTAGTTATTATCATGTAGGATCAGAAACTAACTGACCCAGTGCAATGAACAAAGGTGGAAACTCAAGATGTTGGTTCTTGGCCTGACTGCCACTTACTTACCTTGACCAACATATATATTCTCTCCTAATCTTGGTTTCCTAATTGTGACATGAAGTGTAGAACTAAATATCTAAAGTTCCTTCCAGCTCTAAAATGTTAGTGTTCAATATTGAATGCAAGATTCTTCCCCAGGAGAAGATGGTTTATTAAAAAAGAAAAAAAAGTAAAGAATTAATTCATATCTGCCAAGAGAGATTTTTCCTCTCCTCCTTTCATTTGCTTCTGATAAACAGAAAAAAATCAAATGTGTAGCAGTTTGCTTTTATGCCTCCTATCTTGATTTTCCACCTGTCTTCCCATCATCCTTTAACCAGTATTCAAGAAAATGAAAGTCCTCAAAAAAAAAAAAAAAAAAGGATTCTTAAAGGCCACCAGTTGCAAAACAGCAGAGGTGTTGGTCTGGTGCACAGACAGCTCAGTGCAGCTTTACTTGGAGATCATTTCATGTAATTAAAAGTGCAGTCTATCCATGGAGATAGCAATCTTCTTCTTGGAGAGAAAGCTTTTATTAATGAACCTGTTAATTGATATGAAGTCTTAAAATAGCTCTCTTTTTGAAGACCTGTAAAACAAGATTGAAGTGGGTTTGAATGCAGTCACCATTTACAAAAATATAATCACATCCTGTTATCAGCCCTGATGGGAGAAATATACACCTCTCAGTGATTCCCAGGTCCCATTTTCAGTTTAGTTAGTCCTCTGACAACTCTCTATACTTTTACCATCTCCACTCCACACAGCAAAACAATCACAATAGGAGTACATTTTCCTACTGTTTACTGCCCATGGCTTTTTAAACTAGGCTGATCCACTTGTGAACCATCTCTTAGTCATTGCAGCTTGGCATATGTCCAGTTTCCCTGGGCAGGTTTGTGGGGCTGAGGGTAACAAGGCTTAAAGGTAAGGAAGTCACCTTTGGCTGGGAACATATTTCACTTTAAAATTAGTATGATGGGAAGCTCTTAAGATGCTGTTTTTATAGGTTAAAAATGGTCAAACATTGTAATTTGGTCTGGGTTAACCAAGTAACAGTTGGATCTGCACTCAGATACACACCCTTGGCTAATTGTTACGGAAATATACATTCATGCTATTGGTCACTAATCTTTGGCACCTTGGATAAGAGACTTCAAGGCAAGATGCAGTGAAATCTTTTCTCGAGTTTCTGTGTAAGGTCATCCATCAATATAATCTGCTTCCTTTTCACCATTTTCTTCTTTAATTTTTTTTTTCTTTTACTTTTCCTCATGTTTCTTTTTCCTGTATTGTGCCACTCTCTTTTGTGTGTTCTTGCTTTCTCTAGGTAAGAAACTACAAGTGGAGGTAGGAATTCTCTTTCATCACCCACTTTGTACATGACCCTGGGCAAGACAGTCACTTTCTGCTATAGATTATCCATCTGTAAACTTGGATGATCATACTTACTTCATCAGATTGTTGAAAGGATTAAATGAGATAGTAGGTATAAAACATTTCATTCTATGCATAGTATATAGTAAATAATCAATTGTAGCATTGATACTTTCTCCCTTTTCTTTCATGGTTTATTGCCCATTGAAATTTTCTTATTATTTCTCCCCCTGCCTCTTGTTCCCATTAGTATTGAACTCAACTGTTCAGCACTGCTAGGTTGTTTCAGCCACTGGACAGCTCCAGGCAGGTACTTGACAACTTGGACTCTGTGATACATCCTTTATTCTCTTTCCTCTAGCACTACCTTTGTCTGGAAGTCATTGTGGTTTTTTCTAAAATGGAAATATGACCATATACTTCTCTGTTATAAATCTGTGTACAGTATATAGTCCTAAATTCCCATCATGGACTACAAGGCTACCACAGTACGTTTACTATCATAAAACTTCATCTCTGTCACTGAAATAATCTGTAAAAATAGGTCACATAGGTGTGCTTGCTCCCCAAACACACCCTGAACCCTGCTGTGTCCTTTCTAAGTCTTCCTGTCTCTCCCACCTAGCACTCTCTTGTACAGTCATCGAGATCCAACCACAAATCCTTCCCCAACCCTCTTAGACAGATTTGATGCTTCTTTCCTTTTTGATCCTATAGAATTATGTGCAAATTACTATTACAGTGCCTGTCATGCTCATTATGGAGCTCCCCAAGGAAACTGTGAGCCTCTAGAAGCAAAGCTCTGTTTTATTCCTCTTTATTATTTTTTGAGTCCTATGACTGAGCCTATCACTCAGTAAATAAACATATTCTATTTCTAAAAATAGTCTTCCACCAGTCTGGATAAGATTTATGTTCAGAGTTCATGTCCACATACCTTATGTTTTTTGTTAAGTTTGATGTATTTGCCCAGTTGCAGACCACCTCAGAGAAAAATTGCGTAATTGTTCTTACTGAAAATCTTTGAAAATGGGCACGTAATTCTTGTAAGTGCTTGAAAATTTTGACCAGTTACTTTTTGGATTACCATATCTCTCATGTTTTCTGATAATACAATCAAGATTAAGAATCTTCCTCTGCTTTTCTGATTGGCAGGAGGGCATGGGTAAAGGATAGTATCTTGTTCTTTGGTTTTGCTCACACATCAGCCTCCCTTCTAAACTTGAAGGGCTGCCCTTGTTGGTTTTTCGTTTCACATCTGTGCCATTACCTGGTAGGCTTGCAATCACTTTTCCAATGGGAATTAAATATAATCTCAACTCTATCAGGACTTCTGGAAACAACTCTAAGAAAAAAAGAGCTGCAAACCTTTGGGTGAGCAAATTTCAAAGCTGAAACATATAGAGATCCCTGAATTCTAAAGAAAGTAGAGTCTAGATGTGGGATTGGTGGCTGTCACTGGTGTCAGTAGAAGGTGATAAATTGGAATTAATTCCTGCAGGAAATAGTGAAGAAGAGCGCTGGGAATAGGAAGAAACATACATTACCCATGTATCCAGGACAGATTACGCAATGCCACCGGAAGCCTGAGCATTGAGGCAAACGGCTAAAGGCAGTGGGGGAAAAAATGAGAGAAAAGGAAATAGACACGTTTATCTGCTAACCAGGGAACGATGAAAGGGGAAAAATGAGAAGTAAGAAAGTGGAAATGTAGGGGTGCAAAAATCCCACTAAGCTTTGTGATTTCAAAGTTAGCTTCAGATTGACACAACATTGTAAACTGTACGTCAAAAAAAAAATGAAATGAAAAAACAAATTAGCTTCAAGGTAAATTCTTCTAATTCTGTTAAACTTTCTCCAAGAATCTTGGCACATAGAATAACCAGGTATCCATAAGGATACATTTGTCCCAAGAGAAAGGAGAGTATGACCGACTCTGGGAGATTGCTCTAATTTTGAATGAGAGCCTATCTCATCTGTGTACCTGCTCTTGTTTGTTGAAATGAGCCACACAAGAGAACCATGAGACCTGGGACAGTCTTCGCTCTATCAGTAAGCGGCTGTGTGAGCCTGGGTGAGTCACTTCTTTTTCTCTCCTCTAAAAATGAAGAAAACTAAACTCTGCCCTATTTGCTTCAAGATGGGGTGTGAGATTCAAATGAGCTGGCACTGAAAACTGATTACAGAGACTTCTGTCAGGGTACTGGTCTGGGTTCAGATCCCAGGAATTTAAGCTCTATTGTCATTATATAGAAGTGATGCTTTTTCTCCAGAAATATACCCGAGGACCATCACAGACAGACCCAGTCGCCATCCCTTTATCTGCAGGCTGACAACAACATTACAAACGGTGTGTATACTTTTTTTTTAAGTGTTAGAAAAGATAAAGCGATGCATTTCCTATGGTATTGATTACAAAAGCATTATGCAGCTCAAAGGTCAAGACTGTGTTCTCTGTGCACATTCTGCATGGGTCCAGGGGAAATAAAACAGAAATAAACCAACTCAGTAGCCTTAAAGCTATGCTAATCCCAAAAGCCAAAGTCATTACAAGCAGAGAGCACAGACTGAGCTGCGAGAAGTAAGGAGGGGTCTGGAGAGGTTTACATTTCGCTGAACAAAGGAAGTAATCAGCTGTGTATCCTTTATATACAAAAACGGCATACGTGGGAGCCAGTAGCAGCCTTCTTTTAGTTTTTCTCCAGTAGTCATTGTGGATTTGCCTTGAGCCATCCTTATAATCTCACTTAAGCTAAAGTCCCTCTTACCAAGGTGACTCACTGAGCTGAGGTTAGGATTCCATCTGTGGCCTAGGTCAGAGCCCTAGCTGTAGCAACTGGAACAGTTTCTCTCTGTGTTTGTCAAACTTCTATCTTAGCTTTGTGAATTTTGGTTTCTAACCAAAGGAGCTAACTGGCTCAGCCCAAATGAAACAGTGTGGTTTGAAATTCCGTCTTTGCAGAGAACCTAAACGTGTGTATTAAGAGACATACTGGTGCAACTCGAATGCCTACAGCCACACACATGTGTGGTGCGGGTGTGTGTGTGTTCCTTGGGACAATGTTTAGTGCCATCCATGATGCCAGGGAAATTACTAGCTTTGGGAGGACAAAATAACAGAAATTAAGTAAATAAATAGCAGGAAGCAAAGGTGCAGAGGAGGGAAAAGTTCTCAGTTCTCTAGTATTTTTTACCCATATTCCATATATTAACAAAGGTAACCTTAAATGGCCAATATCATAGATCAAGTAATACTGTGTAGATATTTTCTTCTGGAAATGATTCTCCCATCTCAGGGTATAATTGTACTTGGAATACTTACTGGAGAATTATGCATTTCTTATTGTTTAAATTTATACCCCTGGGAAACTTAGGTATCAAAAGTCTGTTACAGAGAAATATACTTAGAGATATTTCACTGGAATACTGTTACATACTGAGGTTTTTATTCAAATCGCATATATAGGGTTTAGTGGAATTGGTTAGGTCACCCTGAAACCCTAGAACCAGTTGATCCTCATCTCTAGCCATCTTGATTAGGATTGGACTCTCTAATTTGTGGACCAAAGACCTGGAAATCTCCCACTCTCCTGTGAAGCTCATAAAAAATGTTACCGGTTATATTCGGCCCAGAGCAGGGGTCAGGAATGGTGCATACTCTGTGTTAATGTGGAAGACCTAGAAGTGGTTCCCTGCTTACTTTTTTTCATCCAGGTGAGTTTTTGGAATTCCTGCTTGACTTTCTGATAGTACATTTTCTAGTTCTTGTAGAGGAACAGTCAACCTTTTTCTTATTTAAGTGCTTGCACGGAAATTAGATTGTCAGGATTTCAGGAACATGGGACAAAGGAGCATTTCTGTCTATTTTTAAAGTGTCACCTCTAAAGCTCCTAAAATTGATTTTTCACATAGTGGCCATTTGACATAATGTGAGTAATTCAGTAGCCACTTCATTATATCTCCTAAAGCGGATTCAAGGAAAGATGCAAAAATCAGTCCTTGTATTTCCTACTTTTTCTTGGGTGGGGACTTGATAAGAATCAAGAATGTGCTGGAAATTTTCTCAGAATTATTCACAAGGCCCCCATAAAGTGGTGCCTCTTTTGGTCCCATGGCTGACTGCACCCTGGAAGACTGGAGAAGAGATTCCTTTAGACACCAGAGGACCTCACAAATGAGCAACATTGTATGTAAGTGTGAGGTCACTGGCTGGGCCAGAAACCCCTCGGGGTTGTCGGAAATGCTGAGAATTGGCTCCCATAGCAGTAAACAAATTCTGTTCTACACGAGTAGTTCCAAGAAATAGAATGGTATGACTTGGCATTTGTGTAAGTGGAACGGGTTTGAAAGCCACACGGCAGTGAGTGATTAAGGTTAAAGGTGTTAGAAGAATGGTCTTTAACGCACTGTTAATTGGGTGGCGGGGAAGAAGGTATCTGGGCAGCCAGAGAGACGGTGCTTGTAAGGCGAGAAGAGAATTTAGCCTGCACTAAGTCGTGTGGAAAAAGCATTGTATTTCTCTTCTGTGTTATGCAGTATTTCTCACCTAAGAGACTGACAAGTAGTTTTCTTGGATCCTCTCAGGCCAGCAGAACAGTGGAAAGGTTCTTGAAGGAGTGTCATTTGTGACCTTTGGAAACTAAGTCACCATTTTGTACCGTTGTATCCATGGTTCTGCAGACATTTCCCGGGCAATCGGTGGCCCTATACTGTGCTCTCTGTGACGGGATGGGGATTCAGCAGTGAAGGGGAGGCGACACGGCCTCTGCCACGTGAAAGACACACATGGCGCACTGTGAGGTGTGTCTCTGGAAGGGGGAAGGATTCTAGGCACTGACAACTACTGTCTCCCTTGTGGTCATCAATACACTTTCTACTTTGTAAAATAATATTTTTTAATCTCTAAAATATATTAGTTCTCTGGAACCAATATGTAAAGTAAAACAAAGGAAATCATTCATAATCCAGAAATAATCACTGAATATTTGTGTATATTTCCTACATTATTATTTGCACTAGAGACGTGTATAGAAACATATACAGTTGACACACTGTATATAAAATTCCAATCCTGCCTCTTCCCAGTAAGTTTGAATCATTTTATCTGTGTCATTAAAACACTACAAATACCATATTAATGGCTTAGTAGCATTACATTGTGGATATATCATATTTTACTCAACTATTCTGACTGACATTTCAAATAGTACATAGTTTTCAGATGGCTGGGATGGATAAACAGTTCAGTTTGGCTATATCATTGCTGCGCTTTAAATGACCTAATTGACCATAACAAAAATAGGGAAAAAGGGAGGGCAGCAAGAGAGAGGAAGGGGGGGTGGGGAGAGAGAGAGAGCGCGTGAGCGCAAGCTCGAGCTTGCACATGCATGAGAGAGGCAAGAGACGGGAGGGAGGGAGAGGTGGGGGTAATGAATGACATGGCAGTGAAACCTCGTAGATTTGGCTCAGCCAGCTTCTGTGATAGAATGCCTGGGATACATGCCCCCAGCATCTCCTTTGATGGTCACCTGTCAATCAGAATTGTTGCATTTCTACGTTATGACCTCAGCATTGGGACCTCATGGATGTTGATGGTCAACATCAAGGACATAGCATTTCCTTGTTGAAGTGGTTCTGCAACTTCATAATATTTGGGAGTTTGCCTTTGGTGGGGTCTAAAAGACCACAGAGTCAAAGTTAGTCATTTTAAAAGCCTGAGAACGTTAGTATGAGGATAAGAGAGCAGGGGAAGGTAAATCAATTTCTTTCTCTTTCCTTAGCTCCACAGGACTGTACTCAATTTTGACACCAAATGCAAGTTTGAGGGGCTCCCCTAAACAACCTTCAGGTTCAATGATTTGTTAGAAGGACTCACAGTACCCACTCAAAGCTATTATCTTCAAGGTTAAGGTATATTACAGAAGGATCAATTAAAATCACGTGAGGGACGAGATGCATGGGGCCACGTCCAGGAAAGTTGGAAACGCAGTTTCCAGTTGTCCTTTCCAATGGAACCCTGGGCAGTATTGTGTGACCATCCCCAGTGTGTGACAGTACACACAGGGTATTTTCAAGCAGGGATGCTCACCTGACTCTTGGTGTCCAGAGAGTTTGTTCCGGTTCTATGGTTGACTGCCTACGTGTCTGACCCTTACTTTCCAGGCACTCTAGAGGTAGGACTGATGTCACATGGCTCACCTTCAGTCTCCAGTCCCTCTTGAAGTAAAGTGGATACTGTGTGGCCCAAAGTCCCTGTCAGTAATCCTATTGTTAGATTCTCCAGTGACCAAGACCCCCACATAAACAGAGACAGAGAATGTAAGGAATGATATTCCAAAGGCTTAGAAGTTACCTTCCAAAAGCCAAGGGCAAAAGCCAGACCTCTTTGTGGGCAAAGTTAAGTTCTTCACTATACCAGTCCTCTGTGTGGCAGGGGCATTCTCTTCCTGATTCTCTACCAGCCTGTAGTATGCTGTGATGGGAACCACCGAGGACGCTAATACTATTTCTGTCTAGAAGGGAGGTAGTGACTTAAGCACATAAAACACTTTTCAGTGGTCTGGCATCCTGGCACTTTGCCTAGCTTACTCTGTTTCCTCCGTGGGCCGTCCAGGTCTAAGCACAAGCAGAATAGGTGGTTCTTATGTGGTATGACATGAAAGATGACCCCAAATTCCCTAAAACCAAACCTGATCCTTCATACTCCAGAGTCACAGAACATCAGAACCGAGTGACCTCTTAGAGATCATGTAGTTCAGGTGTTGACAAACTATGACTTGGGGCCAAATCTGATTTCTCTTGCCTGTTTTTGTAAATAAAGTGTAATTGGAACAGCCATGCCCATACATTTGTGCATTGCCTATGTCTGCTTTCATAGTACAATGGCAGAGTTGAGTAGTTGTGACAGAGACCATATGGTTGCGAAAACACTTTACTATCTGGATCTTTACAGAAAAAAATGCGATGACCTCTGGACCTGTTCAACCATATCATTATATAAGTGGAGAAACTATAGTTTAAATTAGAGAAATATTATTAAATTAGGCTAATAACTATTGAGTCCCTACTCTGTGTTGGGCACGATTGAAGGCACTTGCGATAAATCAGTGAAAACAGGTGAAAAATGTTGTCCTAATTGTAGTAACAATTTTCCTAATATTATGCTAATGTTACCAATTGATAATGCCCCAGAAAAAGACTAACAAAAGGACAGTGGGTTAAAGGGGAATCAGGAGTGTGGGCTTGCAAGTGTTGAAACTTTAAATAGGGTCAAGAGATTAGGCTTTATTGAGAAGTTAAGATTTTAAAAGAAAAAACTTGAAGAAGGTGGGGGGTGAGCCTTGGAGACATCCAGGAGAAAAATCTTCCCAGGCAGAAGGAACTGTTCATCCAAATCCCTGAGTCAGACATGTTCTAGCAACAGCAAGAAGGCCAGCTTGTCTGGTGAAAAGTTAGTGATGGGGAGGATAGTAGGAGATGAAGGAAGTGAGGTAATGGGGTACCAGATGCCATAGGGTTTATAATGCCATTGGGAAGCCTGTGAGTGAGATGAGAAACCATTGCAAATTCTGAGCAGAGAAGTGGTGTGTTATGACTTGCATTTAGATTTTGACTCCACTGTTGAAGATAGACCATTGTGTGGAGTTGGGGGAAGTGAGCGTGAAAACATAAGATCGGTGTGATGGTTTATTTTGTCAAGTTGACTGGGCTAAGGGATGCCCAGAGAGGTGGTAAAACATTTATGGATGTATTTGTGAAGGTGTCTCTGGAAGAGATCAGCATTTGAATTGGTAGACCAAGTAAAGAAAATAATCCTCATCGATACAGGTGGGAATCATCCAATCCATTGACGCCAGAACAGAACCAAAAGGCAGAGGAAGGGCAAATTCACTCTGCTAGAGGTAAGACATCCATCTTCTCCTGCCCTCAGCATTGACCCTGCTGATTCTCATTCCTTCAAATCTGGCCTGAGACTTGCACCATCTACCTCCTTGTTTTTGGGTCTTCAGGCTTGGACCTGAATTACACCACCAGCTTTTCTGGGCCTCCAGCTTGCAGACGGCAGATTGGGGGACTTCTCAGCTTCCATAATTGTGTGATCTGATCAGTCATAATACATCTCTTTCTGTATATCTTATATATTCCCTGTTGGTTCTGTTTCTCTGGAGAGCCCTAAGTGATTTAACCAGGTAGGCAGCTATGATACTCATCCAGGCTAGAGATGACATTGGCTTGATGGACCATTTTAGTGGAAGAGATAAGAAGTGATCAAATTCTGGATTTATTCTGAAGATAGAACCAAACAAGATTGACTGAAGGTTTGAATGTAGGGTATAAAAGAAAGAAATGAGTCAGGGTTTCTGGCCTGAGCAATGGGAGAAATGGAGTTGTCAAAGTTAGACAGGAAGTTGGTGGAAGAAGGTCTTCAACCAGCACCCCCATCTCCCAGTGCAGTGTTCTTTCCACTAATTTGATTGTGCCTCCCTGGGGATGCTGAGAATGACTCTTTGAGACAATGGAAGCTGGCCCAAAGCACAGGGAGCAGCCGGCAGCAGTGTGCAAAGAATAAATGACACGTCTCAGAGCTTCTACAGAGTGTCACTATTCGCGGGTTTATCTCTGAGTGCAGGAAAGGGAAAATTTCCTTAATATTTAGCTCAAGCTTATTAAAAAGTCTCCCCTTGACCAGCTTTGATAAGGAGAAGAAACAAACATAATGGCCCTACTTGAATCTCATAAGATAATAAATATTCCAAGTGAACATAATTGTTTTTAACCTTTATGCCAGGTACAATAAATGTCAAATGGAAAGATAACCTAGCACTCTCCTGAAATGGCTTAAATAATAGGCCCCGGTTTGTTTTAATGGGAACTCATCCAGTAGACACGCTCATATAACAAATGAGAAATCCCTAATGAGAGCTGCATTATTTCTATTGGCTTTTATGCCACCCTTAATTGATTGCCATCATGCACGGCTAATTAAAAGCATGATAATCTGACTGAGGTATTTTCAGCCAGTGCTATGGTGCCTGCTTTAAAACAATGCCTTCTGGAAGCCCCCATCAAGGTGGCTGGCAGGTTACTCTATAGCTGGGAACTACCCCATGAGAAAGCTCGGTCTTTCAATGACCAATCTAACCTGGTACAACCCTGGGGTTGATAACCTCAGTCGTGGATGGGAGCCCTGAGATCTTCCCTCCGTGATGCCAACTGCACCCCAGGGCATGGCCTTCTGGGCCTGAGCAGTACTGGCTGACTTCCTGTTCAGAAGGCCCATTACTTTATCCTCCTTCCCCTCCACCTATCAGAGATTTCTGTCCTGAATCTCCTTCACAGGCCTGTTCTCAGAATGTCAGGGTTGGTATACTGAACAGATGACTGGATTTGCATTCTATTCTCAGCTGAGACACAGACTTGCTATATGACTTGAAATAATCACTTGTCCTCTGATGCATTCTGTGCTTTCTACTTGAAAGTGAAGGGATGAAAGAGGCATATACAAGTAAATACAAACATGTGCATGTATGAATGTTCATAGAAGCACTGTTTGTATGGAGAAAACCTGGAAATAATATGACTGTACATACTACAGTTATAAGTACATTGGGGAAAATAATGCAGTGAATGAATATGAGTAAGCCACAGCTATACACGCCAACATAGGCAAATCTAAAAATTACAGTGATTGCCAAAAAATACCATGTCATAGATCAGTACAGATAGTGTAATTTTAGTTTCAGGATTTTTTTTTTTTAAGTAGCCAAACTTAGTCAATGCATTATTTGGGGATACAGGTATAGGTGATAAAACTACTTTTATAAAGTGAGAAAATGATTAACAAAATATTCAGGGTAGTAAATATCTTTGGTGAAAGGACTGGGGTGGAAATTTGGAAGGAACATAAATGGGACTTCAAATGATGGCAATGTACTCTTGGCGATTTAAAAGCCTTATAACTACATACCTATAATAAACATAAAAACAACATAGAAGACTTAAAGTTTAGGATTAGAACTTTCCCTGTTCCTCTGACCTATGATTCCATTTAAGAGAGAAAAAGATCACCATCAGTAATTTGGGGCACTCACTTCTAGAGCCCTGGTTCTCAGTGTGGTTCCTGGACCAGCACCTTAGGAGTCACCTGGGAACTTGTTAGAAATGCAGATTATCTGGCCTCATCTCAGACCTACTGATTCAGAAACTCTGGAGGTAAGGCTCTGCTATTTGTGTTTAACAAGCCCTCTGGATTGTTATCAATCCTGGCTGAATAATAGTAGAATCACTAGAGGAACTTTGAAAAGAAAAACAAAAAAAACCAGAGCCCAGGTCTTACTCCCAAAGATTGCTTTTGTGACTCCTCTAGTAATTATAAGGTATAGACAGGGTTGAGAGTCATTTGTCTAGACTTTCTATACTATACATACATAATATATATTAGTGAAAAGTTCAAGATAGAGATTTTTACATGTGTGCATATACACATATATGTATATACATATATTATGTGTATATATATATATATATATATATATATGAATGGATTTTCTACAAGTGTAAGATGCATAAGGCTCTTTCATCCATTCATTCTCATATATGTATAAAATATGTATCTATATATGAATGTGAGTCTTCTGCAGCTTTCAGTTTCCACTAATAATATGTCAAGAATCGAAATCTATTTCATTTTTAGAGCAATGTTCGTTAACCAGGGGTGCTTTTGCCCCCCAGGGAATATTTGAAAGTACCTGAAGCTTTTTCTGGTGTCAGAACTGGTGAGTGGAGTGCTACTGGCACGCAGTGGGCAGAGGCTAGGGAATGCTGCTCAATGTCCTGCAATGTGCAGGACACCTCTCCGCAATAATAGACAATCTGGCCCCAAAAGTCAGTAGGACTGACATTGAGAAACCCTGTTTTGGAGGGATACATTGTGTTCCATTCGAAGACAGTGTTAGATTTTATTTATCCAATGTGCCTTGGTGACTTCATTGAATACCCACAGGCTATGAAGGGCTTGAAATGATGTGGGTTACATGGATATGTCTTGTCTCTCTCCATACTTTCCCAAAACTCAGTAACGTAAGGTGCAAGGTTTTTGCTTTCTTTGTGTTTCCAGAGTAATCAACAGATTGTTGGGCATGTTAAAAGTAATAAAGAAAATCCTGTTGAATTGAATCATCCCCAATCCCCACAATATAGTGAGATTCTATTGTATTTGTCTCTGGTTTCTGTTAAACTCTAGAAACAAAGGCTGGGTGAAATTCTTTGTCAGTAACAAATGGAATTAACTGTAGGGTCCCGGGTGTATTGCAGAGTGAATGATTAAAAATCATTGGCAAATAGTAAGCTGTCTGCTGTGACCTTTCAGCTCGTGGTATTTTGACTGGCGGTCCCCTCTTTACAGTTTAGTGAAGTTGTAAACAGAGAGACACTGATGGGCCCAGCAGTCAAATACTGAATCCGAAAAGGTCAGTGTCAAACTCAGCTTGCTGATACGACTCAGGCTGGCCTGGAATTGGGTGGCATGTGACACTGTGGCTATTGACTGAAAAGGAAAATGACAAATAGTTCTGTAGCAAACAGAAGGGAAAAATCGTCTGTTGAATTCTTTTGGAAGATTGGAAATCCTCTCTGGCTGAGATGATCTCTGGTTAGGGCCATGCATATTTCCAGTAGAGATTGCCGTAGGATTTGGTGTTTTGAAGGCTTTGTCCAAAAAGGTCTTCAGTATCTTGAAGATACTTACCTTTCTCTCACTCTGGTAACAGGGATCTCCTTGCGATGCTATTAAATGTAGACCCCTTGGTCAACTTTTTCAAAACTAGCCCTCTATTTTCTCCTTTATGTGTGTTTCATTTTCAACTGGTCACTTTTGGGTCCAGTGTTTTTTTTCTTCTTCTGGAATCCTTTAATGTTCTCTTGCTCCTTGAAGTTTGTCCATTGTTTGCTTTCTCCATCTTTAAGATGTAGTGTCTCTCAAATCAGTAGGTGTTAGAGCATTTATTCACTCAGTGGGGGAGGGTATAGCTCATGGGTAGAGTGCGTGCTTAGCACATGCAAGGTCCTGGGTTCAATCCCCCATACCTCCATTAAAAGAATAAATAAATAAACCTAATAATTTCCCCCCCAATTAATAGATAAACCTAACTCCCCACCCCAATAAACTCCAAACACTGTGTGAGTGCCTGAGTCAGGCCCTGTGTAAGCTGCCAGTAGGAAACGTATAGTTTCTTCTATTTGAATGTAATCAGTATGGGAGGAAGACCAATGCCTAAGGAATTGTAACTGATTTATTAAACAGTGTAATTTCAGTGGGTACAAATATGAAACAGTTTTAATTTTCTTCAATAACTGCTTTCAACTTTGTGCTGTTAAATTTCCATTCCTGTTTTCTTGTGTTGTCCTAGACATATCCCCTGTCTTTCTACTTTCTATCATAGTGCAATCCACCCACCAGAATGGCTAAGGATAAAAGCCTGATAATAACAAGTGTTAGTGAGGATGTGGGGTAACTGGAATGTACCTACATTGCTTGTGTGAGTTGTAAATTGGTATAACTATTTTGGTAAACTTTCTGCAGTAGAAATTAATTTGAATATATGCTATCCTATGACCTAGCAATAATATTCCTAATTATATTCACAACAAAAAAGTGAATATATGCTTACCAAAATATACATTAGATTGTTCACAGCAGCACTGTGCATAAAAATCAGTAACTGGAACATTCTCAATTATACGTCAATAGTAAAATGTATAAATAAAATCTGGCATCTTCACAAAAGAAAATACAGCAAGAAAAGTAAACTATTGCCACATCGAAAAAAATAGCAAACTTTCAGAAGAATTTGTTACACAAATGATTGTAGGTTTATAGGTGTATTGCAGGATGTTTGAGTGGTATTGGAGGGGAAGAATTTATCATGGAAAATTTTCTGGGAAAGTTAAACTTTTGAAAGAAAGAATATACATACATACATACATACATACATACATACATATATATGAAAGAATATATATACATACATATATATATTCAAAGGCGATCAGTTTGCTTCTCGAGGAGGAGGATAATGTGAACCAGGACAATGACTTTCAGAAAAAGGGGACAACCTGTGAGCTGGGCCTTGACGTAGCAACAATCACCAGGCAGACAAAACTGCACAAGCGAAGACATGGGTACATGTTCCTGTTTTGTGGAACCTTAGACTGTCACCAGTCATTTCCAAGATATATATGAAATGTTTGAGAACTTCTCCCTGTGGGCAGCTTCACAAAAATAAATAGCTGTAGCATGTTGCAATTTCCACAAAATTGGTAAATTCAATATTGGACCATTCTCTTGGCTTGATGTTTTTTTTTTTGTTAGACACACTCACTGACAGTCATCTTAATTCTCACAGATAGAATCGTTGGCCACATTCCAGCTTAAACATACACTTAGTGGCACAGTTCTCAAAAGCAGCGCGCTGTTTTGTTGCCCTTTGTATATATGCAAACATGCTCCCTTATTCTTTAAATTCCCAGTTTAAGTTCATCAAGCCCCTTGACCCGTGGTGAAAGCCAAGTTTAGCTGTGCCCAGCAGCCTCTACGGAGTGCTTTTCTACTGAGCTCTCTTACACAGTTGCCAGAAAATGAGTGACTTGTCTCAGTACCATATCCTTATTATCTAGTTTTTTAGCTAAAATCTTACATGTCAAAATACAGAATGATTGGAAAATTAGAAGAATTAATTTGAGAATTTATAATCTTTGTAGCATCAGATTCTCTTAAGTAGGTACATACAGTAATATTTGGTATATACCTTTTCTTTTTGATGTAAAGCTTAAAGCTGTGGGGTAGGAAGCCTTCAGAGGCTACCATCTGTTGTTTTCTTGTTTTTACTTTCATCCCACATTGAGAGAGGTAAACAAAATAAGAACTATTATCCCTTTTTCCCCTGTAGAGATAAATCATGCCTAATATTGTTAGTAGGTATTTTTGCTGCCAGTGGTAATTCAGTTTTTTTTTTTTCTTGCTATTACAATAAGAATGTAAAGCACTTTGGGGCTATGAGTTACTCCGTAAAAGTGAATCTTCCAGGCAGTAGAGATTTACCCCTAGAACATGTCATTGACAGCAGGTAAAATTCTGGCTAATGACAATTGAGGACCACTATATCTGTAGATGCCAGCTGGGCTGATCTTTCCTTCCCAATCTAGTCGTATGTTTGTTGAAGCAATAAATATCATGAGGGCTCTAGTCTTCAGTCAAGGATGTTAACATATTACTAAATTAACAATAAATTGTATCACTGCTAATTCTTTTGTTCCCAAGTCTAAGATTTAACACTAATTTAGAAACAGAAAACTGTGTATCATCATAATGTTCTGTTTGTATTTCTGAGTAGTGTTAAGCTATGTATACAAATTCTAAAAGGCACCTCAATGGACTGATAATAGACTCCTTTATAAGGTGCATAATATAGATATTTTTCTTCTTATATGAAATGCAAATTTATTTTGTCACAGCATTTGGGTTCTTGCCAATTTCCTATGCAATCTTGAAGAGTTATACCCTTCAGAGAGAAAGTTACATTAACCAGTTTTCATTATCAGGTTAGCATATAATGTCCTAAAGTAAGTGTGTTGTAAGTTCTAAGCCTACATATTGGGTGTCCCCCTCCTATTCTTTTCCTTCCTGCAAGCCATTTTTCACACTACAGCCTGATTAATGTTTTTATAGATATAAAACTGACCCTATCATAACCCTCGTTATAACCTCTTAATGGTATCCCATTGTAACCGACATAATATCCAAATGTGTACCTACAACTTATAAGACTGTGTGATCTGGCTCCTAATAAAAATTAAACTGAATAAGTAAATTAATGAATAGAGTATTAGAGCTGAAAATGTTTGTGCCTTTTGAGTTCATCAAGTTTAACTTCATGTAGAAGTAAAGAAATTGGGGCACGTATAAATAATGTGACTTGGCCACGGAAGTACAGTAAGTTAGTGACAGAACTGGGGCTAGAACTAGATCTGGCTACACCCAGGTTGGGGGTTTTACAATAAGAAGTTAATATTTATTAAGTTATTATTAGTAACTGCTTTAACTAAAGTCTTTACATTTAGAAGACCCTATTTGGAGAGAGCTATGCTTAATCCAAATGAATACCAGTTTGTTAACAACAGAATTTTAATCTTCTAGTACCAGCATGAAAGTGTTTCTGTAGATGTCTTTAAATCATAACTCCAACTGTGCCGAGCAGTTAGATCAATTCTGTGGCTCCACCTCTCTCAGGTGGTGTATCACATTTGTTCTGTGTTTTTATGTTTGTTTGAAGTGTAGTTGATTTATGATACTGTGTTAGTTTCAGGTTACAGCGAAGTGATTCAGTTATACATATATATCTCAGATTTTTTCCATTAAAGATTATTACAAGATATTGAATATAGTTCCCTGAGCTATATAGTAAATCTTACTGTTTATCTATATTATATATAGTGGTGTATATCCATTAACCCCATAGTCCTAATTTGTCCCTCCCTCCCTTTCCCCTTTGGTAACCATAAGTTTGTCTTCTATATCTGTGAGTCTGTTTCTGTTTTATAAATAAGTTCATTTGTATTATTTTTTCATTTCCACATATAAGCAGTATTACGTAATATGTGTTTTTGTGTGACTTCATTCAGTATGGTAATCTCTAGGCCTGTCCATTTTGCTGCAAATGGCAATATTTCATTGTTTTTATGACCAAGTAATATTCCATTATGTATAAATATGCACACAGATCACTTATGTATTTCATCATACACACACATACATACCACATCTTCATCCATTCATGTGTTAATGAACATTTAGGTTGCTTCCATGTCTTGGCTAGTGTAAATAGTGCTGCTACGAACATTGCTGTACATGTATCTTTTTAAATTAGAGTTTTTGTCTTTTCCAGTTATATGCCTGGGAGTGGGATTGCTTGATTATATGGTAATTGTATTTTTAGTTTTTAAAAGAATCTCCATAATGTCTTCTATCATGGTGTACCAGTTTACATTCCTACCAGCAGCGTAGGAGGGTTCCCTTTTCTCCACATCATCTCCAGCATTTATTATTTGTAGATATTTTGATGATGGTCATTCTGACTTTTTTTGATATTGAGTTGTACTAGCTGCTTGTATATATTCGAAATTAATCTATGGTTGGTGTCATTTGCGAATATTTTCTCCCATTCAGTAGAGTGTCTTTTTGTTTTGTCCATGGCTTTCTTTGTTGTGTTCCATTTGTTTGTTTTTATTTCTTTTGCCTTGGGAAACTGATCTAAGAGGATATTGCTACAGTTTTTGTCTGAGAATGTTTTGCTTATGTTTTCTTCTAGGAGTTTAATGGTGTCATGCCTTATTTAAGTTTTTAAACCATCTTAATGTTATTTTTGAAAATGATGTGAGGGAGTGTTCTAACGTCAATTTACATGACGCTGTCCTGTTTTCCCAACAGCAGTTGATGAAGTGACTGTCTTCTCTCCATTGTATATTCTTGCCTCCTTTGTCATGTCTTTTGTGTATTTATTAGCCTTAGGTGCATGGGTTTATTTTGGGGCTCCCTATTCCGTCTCATTAATCTAGGTTCTGTTTTTCTGCCAGTACCATGCAGGTTTGACTGCCTCAGCTTTCATTATTGTAATATAGTCCGAAGTCAGGGTGGGTGATACCTCTAGCTTTGGTCTCTAGTTGTTTGATAGTGTTGTTCAAATACTTTATTTCCTCATTGATCATCCACCTAGTTGTTCTAGCCATTATTGAAAGTGGGGTATTGAAGTCTCCAACTATTCTTGTTAAACTGTCCATTTCTCCTTTCAGTCATGTCGGTTTTTACCTCAGGTGTTTTAGAGACATATGTCATGTGCATTTATGTTTATAGTTAAATCTTGATGGATTGACTCTTTCACCATCATAAAGTGTCCTCCTTTGTCTGTATTAACAATTTTTGTCTTGAAGTCCTTTTTAACCTCATATTAGGATACACAGTTCAGCTTTCTTTTGGTTATTTGCATGATACATCTTTTCCATTCTTTTGTTTTCAAACTCTTTGTGTTTTGACTCTAAAATGAGTCTTACGTTACACAGCATATAATTGGAATTTTATAATTGATTCTGTCAATCGTTTTTTTTTTTTATTGGAATGTTTAATCCATTTACATTCAATGTCTTTTGTTTCTATAGCCTCAATTATTGCCTGCTTCTTTGTTAAATATATATTTGTTATAGCCCATTTTAATTACCGTTTCTTTTAGTGTATTTCTTTTTATTTTTAATTTGATTCACTTTATTTTGGATTTTTTTTTTGTTGTTGTTGAAATATAGTCAGTTACAGTGTGTCAGTTTCTGGTGTACAGTACAATGTCCCAGTCATGCATATACATAATATATTCTTTTTCATATTCTTTTTAATTAAAGGTTAATACAAGATATTGAATATAGTCCCCCACGCTATACAGAAGAAATTTGTTTTTATCTGTTTTTATATATAGTGGTTAACTAGTGTATTTCTTAAAATGTTATTTTTATAGCAGTTTTTCTGTGGATTAAAATTAATATGTTTCCACATAACAATCTAGTTTGGAAAAATACAATTTACTTTCAATTGTATGTTAAAAAAACACTTTTTTTATATATTTCCATTATTTATACCCTCTTTTGTGCTGCAATTATCATAAAACCACATCTTTATACATTATATACCATCAATATAGATTTATAATTTTTCCTTTATGTAGTTGTATTTTAAATCAGATAGGAGAAAAAAGTTATAAACAGTATATATACACACAGTCTTTTATAGTTACATATGTAGTTAATTTCATCAGTGCTTTTATATTTCTTTGTGTGGATTTGAATTACTGTCTTGTGCCCTTTTCATCTCAGTCATCAGGGCTCTGTTGTCTGGTGAGAAATCTGTTAATCTTACTGAGGATCCCTTGCATATGAGGTGTGCCTCTCTCTTGCAGGTTTAGGTTACTCTCATTTATCTTTGGCTTTTATCTATTTGATTATGATTTGTCGAGGTGGAGAAACCTTTGCATTTTTACTACATAGAGTTTACTAAGCTTCTTGAAAGTGTTGATTAATGTTTTATATCCAGTTTGGGAAGTTTTTTTCAGTTATTATTTCTTTAAAATATTCTGCCTTCTTTCTCTTCTCATTCTGAGACTCCAGTTACATATACGTTGGTATGCTTGATCATGTCCCACAAGTCTTCACAACTCAGTACATTTTTCTTCATTCTTTATTCTTTCTGTTTATCAAACCAGATAATCTCTGTGGATCTATCTTCAAGTTCCCTGTTCTTTATTCTGCCTGCTCAAATCTGTTGAGGTTTTCTGGTGAATTTTTCATTTCAGTTATTTACTTTGCAGCTCTAGATTTCTTTTATAGTTTTTATTTTTATCTCTTAATTAATATCTTCCGTTTGGTAAAAGATTGTTCTCATACCTTTTTTATTTCTTATACATAATTTCCTTTAATTTTTGAATATGAGTATAATGGCTGGTTTAAAGTGTTTGTCTAGTAAATTTAATGTCTAGATTTTCTCAAGGACAATTTCTATTGACTTGTCCTATATATTTCCCATCCTTTCTTTTTTGTTTGTATGTCCTATTAGTTGTTGTTGGAGAGTGTATGTTTTAAATAATGTGTAAACTCTGAAAATTAGATTCTCCCTCTTCTGAGGGTTTGTTTCTGTTGCTGAATTTTTTTGTGGTGATTTTGTTACTTTTCTGAACTAATTCTGTAAACTATTTTCTTTGTTGGGTATGGTCACTAAAGTTTGCGCTCATTTATCTTAGTGATCAGTTAATGATTGGACACAAATTTCCTTGAATTTCGGGAACTTCTGTTAACTCTCAGTCTTGGCTGAATGGCTCTTTGTGCCTTTTGGGGTACATTTTCAACAGTCAGCCAGGCTGTTTAAAACTTTATCTTAGGTTTCACTTCCTGTTTATTGAGACCCTCAAGGTCTGGTACAAGTCATGACTCAGGGTCTTTATATGAGCCTTCGGGCATTAGGTATTTTGTGAGCATGTATACAAACTGGGATGTGTGCACAGTATTTTAGATTTCTTTGAATATCCAGGAGGTTTTCAAAGCTTCCTATAAGTAATTCCCTACCCTTTTCTTTTAAGATTTTTGGTTAGCCTATCACTTGTCCAACTATTACCCATTGCATCAAGCAGCCTTAAATCTAAACAATTGCCAATATTGTTTTTTAACAAATCCCTCTCAGAAAAATGCTATTCACACGGAGTGATGTCTTATTAATCAGGTCAATTAAAGAGAAGACTTCCAAGTGGGATATTTCAGAAAGTATTATTGCACGGGTCAAATAATGACACTTCTTTGGAAATGGGACTTTGAAGGAGGTTCAACCCCATTCTGTCAACTCTAGTGGCTGTCAGGCTGCTGATTTTCATTGTGAATCCAAATTGCTGGTTTTCAAGGCTATTGTGGACCTGGGGAAATGGTATGGGACTAGGCAATGTTAAAATGTCACATAGCTCATCGCTCTTACCAATATTGAAATTGTTTTCTTAAATGAATGCTCATAAGATCATTGCAGGTATTTGATTAATTTCCAGAGTCTTCAAAAAGTTGATTTAAAAATTTTTTTGCTGGTGCTCTCATTGCTTTCCTAGAGGAGTGCATTTTTGAAGGTACTCATTTTGGCATTCCTGCTGACATAACCTCGTTAAAAGTCATCCCTAAACCACATTTGTATGATCTAATCTATAATATCTTGTTCATGGAGCATGATCACTAATAAAAATGTTAATAAAAGAGCATGAGTTGGAATATTAGTTAAAAGCAGTAGTCGCATGTTGGAAAGTGTCAGGCAATACAATGTAGTATGTAAAAATCATAGTATGGAGGAAAAAAATCTCACAGATTATCTTCCCAAAACTTCTTTCTCAAAAATAGAAGTCAAGGATACCAAGGCAGGTGAATAAAGGATAAGGAATGAAGAAAATTGAAAGAATTGTGGTCACCTCCATAAAAGCTAGCATCATTCAAATATATAGTTTGTCAGAACTGTGAAAAGCCAGAGATAAGTGAAGGCAGAAATTAGAGCATTACAAGATAAAATGGAAAACATGAGCAAAGAGGATGGTTAAATTTTTGAAGTATTAAATATATTTCTTAATGCTTTTACAAGGTTGGATAGTAGCCAATTGCCAACTGTCATTTTCTATTTATACATCTTACTGGACTTCAGAATCAGCATTGTGGGGGGCTGAAGCAAGGCATGGAGATTGAAAACCAGCAATCTCCTCCACCAGATGGTGTTAAGGCAAGGTACCCTGCTCAGACCAGAGCCACCTTTCTCAGTGGCCATGGACAATATTTGGAGATGAAAGACTATGCCAGTGTAAGCTGCTGCTGGAACACTTTCAAATAATGCGATAGCCTTCTCTGTGCCTTTTCTTGAGACTGGCTTCTGAAAACAACCATCTTATTTGGAGGTTTAAAATAATGGAAATAAATCGCTCTCCTTTGAAGTGGAGCCGTGTGTGTGATAGATTTAGAGCTGTGTCAAAGGTTAAAGCGAGAATACCTAATATTTTAAAAGTCAGTGTCATAGCATAATTCATACTTTGAGTTAAAAAACTATAGCCAGATTGTATCTCCTTCTAAAGGAAAATATGACATTTCCCCTCTGTTTCTTGTTTTTCATTTTAAATCTGTCGTGCAGTAGAATTCATACAGAGTGTACAAACCATGAATGTATAGCTCAATAAACTATCATGAAGCAAACACCCAAGTCATGAAGCAGACCATTGTCACCACCCCAGAGGTCCTCCTTGAGTTTTCTTCTTAAAGAGTATGTTGCAGTTAATTTTGTTAAATATTCCTGTGAATAATTTTAGGAAAAAAAGATACTTTGGCAAGAAAGGGGGATATTGTAAAAGCAGATTTACAAAATAGTATGTTACAGAAGTAGGAATCGGGAAGTAACCCTGGTAAATGAAATCTGGGAGCAGGAGAAAATAGATTAGTATGTTGGCAAAGTTGGCATAAAATCAGAGGAAAATATTGCATGTGATTGACTACTGAGCTTGTCCCCTCCTTAGGGAATAACAAAGACCAGTTTCAAACCATGGAAAGCCCAGTAGAAATGTGACAGGCCAAAGGAAGCAACACTTTCTTAGTCTAAGACAGGAGCTCACCTGATTTCACTGATACCTGCTGAAGTACAAGACATAAACTTGGCCTCTATAAACTCACATCTTAAATTTCTAAACAAGCTGTGCTTGGTAGTCACACGTGATCTCAGTTACAAACAATTCACCAATCGTATTGATAATTAACATACAGCACTCACTGCGTACCAGGCACTGTTGTAGGCATTTGGCAGACACTAAGTCATTTAATCCTGGTAGCTCTTTAAGAAAAATAGAGAAACTGAAGCACAAGGAGGTGGCAAAGCTGGGACTCACATTCAGGCTGACTGTTGACAGAGTCTTCTGGGGCTATTAAGTTATTCTGCCTCCATGTAAGGAATTGAAAATAGCTGTTACTTGGTAGAAACACTGGACTTTTCTTTGATCTTTATCCGTTACATGTATGCATGTTTATACCTTAATTATGAAGAATAACGCTGTTAGCATGGCTGCAACTAGTTATTAACTACATTTTAATGTGTAATAGTTATCAATATACAGAAGGGTGTATCTGAGAATCCTGTTTTGACATAAAAGATTGATGGAATTTAAAGTTCTCTGCCAAAGTCAAAAACATTTTCTCACGGGCATACCATTTTCAATAAAGATAGACCCTCTTTTCAAGATTTTTGGAAAAAGAAAGTATACTGATGAACTTATATTAGCAATTTTTATTAGTAGTAGTATAGAAAGCCAATACTTAATATGATACTAATAACAGTTTGGTGCCCCTGCTTTGATTCATGTTAAGGGTCTAGTAATTTTACCACCATTTCTTTTGCCACCTCCAGTGAAAATGTCAATGCTGGGAACAGGCCAGGAATGTCTCAGAATTACTATGAAAATAGTGTTGACTGTGTAGACTCCACAAAAAACATCTCAGGGACCACCAGGAATACCCAGACCATACTTTTAAAACTAGTTCAAGTAAAATCCACTTACTTCATTTTTGTTCTATTTGAGGGAAACGACTTTTCTGAAAGCTTAGCTCTCAGTTTTGTCTCTGGATCATGATTGACTTGCCGCCACCTGCTCCCTTGCTTACAAATTTGGTTCTCCAGGCTGACCACACCCACACCCAGACACTATTTGCATTTCCAGGAAAAAAAGAAAACTACTGTGTATACAAAGCCCAGACGACAAGAACTCCCTGACTCAAGGGTAAGTTTCTCCCTTGACTTCTTACAACATGAATTGCTTCTAGAAATCCTGAATTCCTGACTCAGCCTGGCCCCACATCTATCCATCTGCTTCATTTTTCTCTCTTCTTCACTTAGTTTGCCAAGCAAATCGGTTGAATGGTCGGAGACAGCTGATAGGAGGCAATAAGAATTAGAGTTGATAAAATAGAGGATAGTAAAGGGGTCTCCTCAGTCACTTGTAAGGAAGCAAGTCCTTCCGTCAGACTGCTAGCCCACTGCTGTGTCAAGCTGAGTTGAACCATCGCTAAACACTTGGCAATCAGTGGTCATCTCCTGTGACTTTCAGGGATTACAAGTGTGTAGTCATTCTTAGCAGATTGTACCAATAATGGAAAAAACAAATGAAAGAGCCCAGTCTTTCTTCCTCCGTCAAGGAAGTTTAATGGTAGATACTTTACTATGACAGGTACTTTCCAGGCTGACATTTCTGTTACATTTCCGATGGCTCCTCAGTTAGGCTGCACAGTTTTCCTGGGAGCAGTTCCGCATTAACTACTACTGAAGAAATCTATTTCCTAGGGAATTTGACCCAATTCTGACAATGTTAAGGGGCATGATAAGACCTTAAGTTCCAGCAAGCAAAGGATCTAGTTGGGAAGGAAATCTGACTCGGATAAGTGAGAACCTTCACTTACACACCATTCTTTTATCATCATCATCTCTGGAATCTTTTGCTTTAGAATTTAAAAGTAACTTTTACAGTCTGACGTTTCTGTCTTCTAACAGTTGAAAAAGGAGAAAGCTCTTTTATAAATAGGCTTTTTCTAATTGTTAGGGAGTAAGATACTGGTTTTTAAAGTTGTCCTAACCTTAAAATACATTTTAAATCTTTAAGTTAAAAGAAGTCTTATAAATGAATGTGCTCTTATAAACTAAGATGATTCAAGCATTAAAAAAAATCCATTCTATTACTATTCAGGCTAATTTCAGATATGACATTGTGTTCGGCAGAGCTCAAGTCTTCATTTTGATTTTTTCCTGTTTGTTTTAAATTAAAGTAGAAAAAGAGGGGAATGAAAAAAGTTAATTTTAAATGCTTTTTACCTTCCCGTTTCTCTTTATTAAAAAACACAGGAAAGATTTCAGAGATGGCTAAAATTTATTTTTAGATGATAAGAGATTTTTGACTTCTCTACTACTGTTCATTTACAGTAAAGGCACTTAGAATACTTTTACCTTATTAATATTTAGTATACTGACACAATTTATTTAAACATTAGTCAGGTACTTATTAGGTGCAAAAATCTATAAGGACTGTGGGCAGCCAATGAAATAAACAACACTTGCCCTCCTCCCCACAAAACACGTGAAACTATGGTGAGAGGTAGAAAAAAATAGAGTGGGAAACAGGTTGGTATCAATTACTTATAATAAAAACTAGTGAACGCAGAAGGATGTTTGCTACAATCCCAGCATGGTACCAGCCTACCTGACGTTTCTAATTGTAATATTGGCGGTGGAGGGGGCTGTCCCAGGTGCTTTGTGTTCTCCAAACGAGCCCTCCCCAGACTTTCAGACACAGGGTCTGGTGGTTGATGTACAGCATGCTTTGGAAGAACTGACTCAGGTAGAGCGTATCCATTGTCAACGAATATCAGACACTCAGATGTAGGCAGAATCAGCCTATGGAGATGACTTTTAGTTTTTCCCCAACTATCCGGAAAGGACTGTACTTAGAAGTAGCAAGTCCCATCCAGGCAGGAGCTACTATGTTCTGTTGGACAATATCATTGAAAAATCATCACAAGACAATTGGTTACTGTTTGTTAGTTTGAAGAGAATTTCCCAAAGCTAACAGTAATTATGCTGTGATCGTTAATACCAAACAACTTGCTAAAATATTGTTAAAATTGTTTCTAGTTAGATAATTAACATCATAAAGTGAGATGTGGATCAAAGTATTGTCTGAAGTGTCACCTTTCTGTAGGAGATAAGAGGCAAGGTCAGAAATCAAGCAGAACTTCATCTCTCTCACTCAGCTTTGATTTGGAAAGGAGGTAGTTAAGTTCCATCAAGAAAGTGGCAGTTAGAAAGCTTGCCTTCTATTGCATGCTTCTGCAGTAGCAATTACCTCGGCTACAAATCTCATTTACAGAACTCTTTGGAAGTGCTATCTGGACGATGGCAGAATACACTGGAAATCAATGGAGGGTGATTTCATTCCCAAATTGAAGTTGCCATTTAATAGTCAGGGAAAAACCACCCACTTGCACACCCCAACCTCCATCTGACTCATTAATAGATTCTTCAGTTGAAATTATGAGGCTCAACTTTTGCAAATTCAATTACTTCTCAAAAAATATGAATTATAAACTCTTTACCAGTTGAAATGCAGTCACATCCTAGCTTCCAGAAGGAAAATAGACAGGAGCAGTTGGAAATAATCCTAATCATGATGCTAATAAGTAACGGCCCAGTTCGTAGTCTGCAAAACAGGCCAGCGCCTGCCTCTCTGCACCTCCTGTTGTATGTTTTCCTTCCTGATTTATAGTATCCTAGCAAACATCGTGCCTGTTAGTCCTAATAGATCTAAAAATGATGCACTGGGAAATCTGTCCCTAAGGGCCTAATGCTCCAGGGAGGGACACTTTCTCCTTGGGGGGCATGCCAATCACCACATAGACGTGTGGGGATTAGAGTCGTTTTCTTTGCTCTGAGATTTCACTGCCATTCTTGATCCCGTGTAGTCAAGAGGGCCTGCAATCCAGGTTTAATCTAAAGAGATGGCATTGCTGCCAAGAGATCCTAATTCCACATGAATATTCCATAGCACAGTGGAGAAGCCTGGGGATAGTGCTTGCTGGAGATGACCTTAAGTCCGTCTAAAGTGGGCACTGACAATGGCCTTAAATTTTCACTGTATTTACTGTTTATTGATTGGCATTAAGACAGGAAGGACGCTGTCAAAATTTTCCTGTAAGGCAGCATTGGTAAGGCTTTAAGTCATTTGCAGTCATTCTCATCTTACTGTGAATTAGATTAGCTCTCAGCTCCGTTAGGACCCTGGGGTAGAGGTGGCGTCTGTTTTGAGATAGAAAAAGAAGGATCAAGAATTTCGGGTAGGGCTTCAGAGCTGGAGAATAGGCAGATGAAAGACTTCTCCAAAGTCAGAGAACAGGTTGTATCTGGAACTCGGCTAGTTAAGCCCTGTGTGATGAGGGAGACTCTGCCTGAAGGAGTCGGGAGTCCAGTGCAAGTTTGAATGGTCCATTAGTTTCACAGTGTTGTCAGGGCCGACATTTATAGCTAAGTGAGATAGTACTGAATGATTGAGGGGGTCTTTCCAGCCTTGCCTTGAACTCACTTCCGCAGCTGCATACTCCCTTCATTTCTGTTAGACATACCTTCCCTCACCACTGAGAACAGCCCTGATCAGCGATCCTGAAGTTTGGTCCTCCTCTTAAGCACAGTCTCCTGTGCTTGCATGGCTCTCTACCACTCATTCCCTGCTGGATATTGTCTTTGTGGTCCCATCATCATATCCACCTGGGCTCTGCAGGTGGCAGTTTTGATGATGTCCTCACTGGGATTCCTTCGCCCCTCAACAGTCTGTCAGAGTTCTTGCCTTGCCGGTCCAAAACCTGGATAACCTCCACCATCCAATTAAAAAAATTTTTTGTTTTTTGCTTCTGAGGTACTGAGCATTTCTACAGAAAGTAACAAAACCATGATGTGTGGACTCCCTGTAGCCAGGCTAGCTTATTGCAGCTGCACATTCTTGGTGACTCACCTGCACTTCCTTTCATGACTTGCTGGCTCCCTTTGCCATTTAGTCATTCTTTTTACTAACCTTTATTAGGTGATTATTATATTTCATCTGTGGCCCAAACACTGAGGGTGAAACGAAGATCAAGACTGACAAGGACCATTCCGTCTGAGTTTATCACCTAGTGAAGAAATGTGGAAAATAAATGTTTATAAAAAATATTTTCAGAAAAGCGAGTTCTATACAGAAGGGTAAGTGCAAGATGACCTGAGATAAGACACAGCTCAGGGTGTTCAAAGGACTGAGTGAAAGTAGTGTAGGTGGACTTCAAAGGGACAGGAAGAGCGAGAGGCTGTAAGGTCGCAGAGATAGTCAGGAGACCATGAAAAAGACTTAGGATTTCATTCCACTTTCAATGGGAGTCCACTGGAGAGTTGTAACCCGGGTAGTCACATTATCTGATTTATGCTTTGAAAGGATCACTCTAGCTGCTGCGTGGCGAATGTAAGAGGCAAGTGTGGAAACAGACTAGTTAAGGAGGTTGATAATAAAACAAATGATGACTATAGCAGGACAGAGATTCACAGTGTAGAGAGCAAACTAGTGGTTACCTGTGGGGAGCAGGGTGGAGAAGGGGAAGACTGGGGACTGCGTTAAGAGGTACAAGCTACCAGCTGTAAAATAAATAAGGTAGAAGGATGCGATGGACAGCACAGGGAGTATAGTCGATATTTTTATAATAACTTTAAGTGGAATTGTAATTTATAAAAATATTGAATTGCTATATTGTACACCTGAAACTAATATAACATTTTAAATCAACTATACTTCAGTGAAAAAAAATCCTGGTGAGGGGTGATGGTTGGCTTGGACTAGGGTTGTAGCACTAGAGATGGTGAAAAGTGTTTGGATTCCACTGAGGAAGTCAAAGGCTATATTATACACCCAGGGTCTAATAAAATGACAACTGTCACCTTTATAAGTCATCTTTAAGTTGTTATTTTGCTTGATCTGAAGGAGAGAGAAAGTATATTTTCTGTTTTGGTCACCTCTCCCCACTTTGG
Source organism: Camelus ferus (assembly GCF_009834535.1). NCBI lineage: Eukaryota > Metazoa > Chordata > Mammalia > Artiodactyla > Camelidae > Camelus > Camelus ferus. The sequence continues at coordinate 98,424,450 of NC_045732.1, read as the reverse complement.
TTCTAGCCCTGGTGCAATTTTTAAAAGAAAAGAAAAGAAAAGAAATGCTATAGCATAACATATCTTGTTTCCTTGAGTGCCCTCCTCTTGCCCCTTTCCTGGGCTTACTCTCCTTCTGTGCCCTGGACATATTGTCCTTCTTCCCATCATCCCATCTGACTCAGTCTTGCCTATCCTGTCCACAGAGGTGACTCGAAGATTAGAATCTCAGTAACTATGAAGAGCTATAAAGAGAGAGGCTATTGAATAGAGTTGGAGACTGAGGACATCTCTTGACTCCCTCACAGCAAACCACTTATGACTGATGTCAGTGGCTACTACTAAGCTAGGTTTCCAAGAACTTCTTCTTAACTATCCTTTTATGGTCAGATACAGAAATACCAGACTTCTTGGGGGAAAAAAAAGGTTTTCAAAAGAGCCAGCAGACCCCATCATGTTATTTAACATTTGCTGAGCACTGGAAAGGTTTCAAAGGATACACAAAATTGACCTTCATCTGTGCATTTACTCTGAACTTACACCATCTCTTATTTCTCAACTCAAAGCAGTACCAGTGTTAATGCATATTACCTTGCTAATCTCGACATCACAGCTCTGAGGCCACAACAGTAGTTAGATTTCTCATTTTCCAGATCAATCAGATCTTTTTAAAGATATTTTTAAAAGCATGGACTAGTTTAAGTAGCTACGGCTACACACAGATATTTTTAAAAGCGTGGACTAGTTTAAGTAGCTACGGCCTAGGCTTTGGCCTTCAACACACGTGTGAGCCATGATTCCTGTATCTGGGGTACAAGCTGAACGTGTGATAAGCATAGCACAAAGTAGCAATGGAGCATGCGCTAACCTGGATCATCTAGATTCTAATTTTAGCCTTTAATTCTGAGATAGAAACATCCATTTTGATTTAATGTTAAACTTCAGGCTGTTAGACCTGGGAAGGAACTTAGAGTCTCATAGACTCATTTCATTAATGATCCAGGTTCTGAGACTCGGATAGATGAAGCAAATTAGCCATGGTCACGGAAATGTCAGTGGCAGAGTCAGCACAGAAACCTAGGTGGTCTCTGAATGCCAGCCCAGTGCTGTGTATATTCCAAGAAACTTCCCAGCAGTCCTGTTCCTAGCGCTGCATTTTATCGGCCATTTGGCTGTAATTTTATTTTTGCAAGGTGAACATCTGCAGTTTCTTGAGCCATTTAAGCACCTCACCCAGGAATGGCTTCATTATGAATATCCTAAGTCTAGGGCTCAATGTTGTGTGACACAGGCCTCTGAGATAACGAATTCAGCTGCTCCCCGGATCCATCAGTAATCTCCAGGCTCTGCTCTATGTGCACGTAATGAATGGACAACAGATTGACAGTTAGCAACATTTGTAGGTAAGACTTTGACCTGGGTGAGGGTGCTTGGTCCCTGTATGCCAGGAAAGTTCAGTCTAGTGGGAAGACATGTATGCTATTCATGGTGGGGGCCTTCTTATCATGGAGATACAATCCCTCATCTCAGAAGGTTCCTAGCTTGATTTAGGAGGAAGAGAAAACCAAAAATATAAGCATACATAACACACTCACACAGAAACACATATATATGTCGAAGTGACATACACAGACACACACACACCAAGTTGACACATATCCAAAACAAAGAACTGCAGATTGAATCTACGAATTGGAGTTTTATATTATTGTTTTAAAAAGAATGTGTCTAAGTAAGTCCATGTAACCTAGTTATATGAGGCTAGCTGAACTTGAGTTTATTCTACATAATGCAGGGTGTGTTAAAATTCAAATATTGTTCTCATTTGTTACGGACTGATAATTTTCATGAAGACAGGTCATTTTACTTAAAACAAATGTTCACCTGACAGTAGGGTTGTAAGTTGAATCTTATTCTTGGATTTCCTCTGTATTGCTATTGTTACAGATAACGTTTAGCGTTTAACCTTGACCCAGGAATGATAGTAGATGTAAGGGGTAAAGAAAGTGGTCTTTTTGAGCACCTACTACATACCATACACTTTATAGAAGTTGTCCTAACAACAGCTTAGTGAGACAGATACTATCTTAATATTAACAATGAGATAACTTGAATCTGAGATGAGTCTGGAAATCAGATCTGACTTAACGTCATGCCCTTGTCACACAACAGTATATAGTAACTTTGAAATATTCTATTAGGTTCTGACAAGTGGAAATAGGTTGGGAGAATTGGCACTTTCCAAACAATCTTGGGCAGAAATTCTAAATTTCTTTTTAAAACTATTTTAATAGATGACAAATATCATAGGTAATGAATAAACTTTGAAGAGAGCAACATGTTTAATCAAAACCAGAATTTGCTTTTAATAAACTTGTCCTAGGGCTTTAGTTGTTTCTGATCAAAGAGTGGAATTTTTGCCTAATTAGTATGCATCAGAGAGCAGTTATTTTGTGGATGTAAACCTCCTTTGGTTGAGTACGTGTAATTACTAGACTTTTATCCAAACTAAGATTTTGGGTAAAGATAAGAGTAAAGGGAGGCAATAAAATAAGATATGTACTAAGGTTCAGAGAAATTTGATTAGTTTCAGGCAATGAGCGTTCTAGATGAACAGTGAAAATTTAGATTGAAAGGCAAGTGGGAGAGGGGTGTGCATTATGTCAAAAGCATCTATTAAGTGTTAACATAGTCATCGTGAATTCTCCTTTGGTAATGGACTCTCTTGAGTGATAATGTGGAAGATGTCACATCTCCATGAAAATACTTGCATTATACCATTTTTAGTTTTTTCTGCATAGGTGAATTTTTAGTAAACACTCACTTATGTTGTAATTTATGTTTACTACAATAATACTAGTTTTTTAGAAAGCTCTGATCTTAAAGGACTTATGAAGCTAGATCAAAGAGCAAATTATTCCACCCATCTCCTTACAAGTGTATGGGTTGAGAAATTGTTTCCGATGGAATTTCTTTGTCCTGATTTTATTTTTCTTAGTGAGTAAATAATAACATCACTTGAAATTTAAATGCTACATAGTGGTAACTTGGTTAAGTTACATTCCAATAGAGTCCCAATTAAATTGAATCCAATTGGACCCTTAGTTACACAAAATTGTGGTTTATTGCCATTAGCTCTCCCTTTCTGAAGAAAGAAGAAGAAAAATAAGTAAAAGGATGTCACGTCAGGAATTGAGTGAAACAAAAATACCTCTGTAGGATGTCCTGGGTTCAATACAGTTGCAATACAATGTTCTTACCTCCTATATCTTCTATGTTCCAAAGGTCCTGGGCAGTAAATACTGAAACTCACACTGATGACGCTTTAAGAACTTGAGGCAACAAGGAATGAATCATTTGTATCCTTTAGCTTCTAGATTCTAAAGCAGAGAAGTGTGCAGAGATATTAGGGAAATATATTCCAACAAAAATGAAGAGTGAAAGTACAAAGAATTTTCACATGGTATGACAGAATCTTGGCAGGTTAGAACAGTGGACTGAAACTAACAAGATGAAGTTTAATAAAGACTAATTTAGTGAAAACTTCTCGACTCAACCTCCTCCTCCTCCAAAAAAGAAAAAAAAAAGTCTCAAGTGAGGAAGCCAGGACTGAAGTGGCTGCTTATGAAAAAGCCTAAGGGTTTTCGCTGAGTCTAGTGGCAAAACCAGTCAATGCTAATGCTGCAACCAAAAAGCTAATTTAATCTGAGAGTATGTTGCATCTCTTCTAGAAGGTTACAGACCCAGTATGATCTCTACTGGTCAGATGACTTACATAAAATACTGTTTGCTGGGGACATTTTAGGGAGACTACTGACAAACTGGAGTCTGTTAAACAGAGATGACTATGATGGCTAATGGTTTCTATAAAGCATCAATTGAAGAAACTGAGAGGGTCAAAGCTGAGTTGAGGGTGGGGGGCATCTCACCTTTTGTAACCTATGAAGTGCTCATATATAGAACACAATAGATTTATTTTGTGTGGCTCCGGGGGCTCATATTATGAACAATGGACTTCAAAAGATAGAAGCATTCCTGAGTTCTATGACTTGATTCCTGCAGTCTGCAGGCAGTTGTATTTGGTAACCTAGCAGATGTCTTCAATGTACAACATTCACGTTTCTGAAATGTATCAGCTGATGGTTAATCCTCTCCTCGCCTTAAAACTTGCTATACAAAATTCATTTGGCCGAAAGAGAACAAAATCATACCGTCAATTTGAGCTAACTCATTCAAACAAAATGGAGGTGACCATGTTGCTTTATCTTCATTTATTTGATTTTTCTCTACATCTTTGTTGTTCCTTCTCTCCTAATTAAAAAAAAATTCTTTTGAAGCTGCCATTATTTTAACTCAGTGAGACCAAAATTATAATCCAGTTATACAGTATTAAGACCATCTCTAGTGCTGTGGGCTGATGAGGGGGACATAAATCCATGAATTGTGAATTTCAAAAGTTGATTCTCCCTCTTTTCCTGTCTGGAAACTAAAGTTTAAGTCCTGGATGGACTTTGTAGCTTTGGGGTTGATTTATAAGAGGTTTTAAAAAACAGAATGATAATTCAGAGACTTGAGAAAGTAATTGCTGAAGGAAAACGACCATTGTTTTCTAGTTTTAAAGGCAGCAGCAGCAGTAGCAGCAGGGTCTTTGCCTGGGGTAGGCACCGTGAACATGGCAAGAGGTTGCTTGTCAGAGGGGCATGAGGCCATCCCCTCATCTCCATTAGCCCTGCCATCCTCAATACAAAAACACATCAGGCTAATAATGTCTCAGCTTAATTGGTAGAAGATATGTGCTGTCTACCACTATAAAAATTATTCCAACCTCACTAAGCACATGAAAAGATGTTTAATGTCACTAGTCATCAGGGAAACGTAAATGAAAACCTCAGTAGGATACCACTACACACCCACCAGAGTGGCTAAAATTAAATAGACTGGCAATACCAAAGCTTTGTGAGTACGTGAAGTAACCAAGACTCCTGTCCTTGGCTGGAAAGACTATAAAATGTTACAACCACTTTGGAAAACCACCTTGCAGTTTCTTCTGTTTAAATCTGCACCTTCTCTGTGACCCAGCATTTGACTCCTAGGCACTTTTCCCGGGAGAAATGAAAATACATGTCCACAAAAGAGACTTGTACAGAATGTTTCCCACAGGTCTTTTTTCTTCAAATACCCTCAAGATAGAAGCAACCCAAATACCCCACCACAGGGGAATGGATAAACAAGTTATGTTATATCCATTCCCTGGAATACTATTCAGCAAAAAGAATGGATTACTGATGTAGGCTAAAATATAGGTCAGTCTTTTTTTAAACTGCTTTATTAAGGTATTAGTGACATACAAAACACTGAACATATTAAACATATACAGTCTGATGAATTTGGAGATAAGTATACATCCATGAAATCACCACAATCAATGCCATGAGTGTATCCATTGCCTATAAAAGTTTCCTCCTACTTACGTATTTGTTTGGATTAAAAACAGAACATAAGATCTTAAGTGTACAATTCAGTGTTAACTGTATGCAGTATGATGTACTATAGATGTCTCTCTAGGACTTAATTACCCTGTATAACTGAAACTTTGTACCCTTTGGCCAACAGTTTCTCCTTCCCCCTGCCCCGCCTCCAGTGCCTTGTAACCACAAGTTGTGTGCTCTGCCTCTGAGTTTATATTCCCCATATAGGTGATAATTTAGTGTCCATTCTTTCCTGCCTCATTTATTTCGCTTAGCATAATATCCTACAGGTTCATCCATGTTGTTGCAAATGACAGGATTTACCTTAATTTTTTAAGGCTGGCTAAGAATATATGATGGGGAAAGAATGTTCTCTTTAGTAAAAAGATCACTGTTACAAACAAGGTTGAGTGCAAGAAACCAGAGACAGAAAACTATATACTTAACATTTAAATGGATTTCAAGGATGGACAAAACAATCAAACAGTGGTTACCTGGACTACGGGTCGTAGTGAGGGATTGATTTGGAAGGGGTACCAAGGGAACTTTTTTCTGGGACAATAGAAATATTCCATATCCTGCTTTGGGTATTGGTTGCAGGAGGTTACACATTAGTCAAAGCTAATTAAATGTGTACCCTTAAGACATGTGCATTTCTCTTTACATAAATTTTGCTTCAATAGAAACAACGTTTTAAAACTAGGCCAGTAATCAGGAAGTGGAAACTTTCATGTAAATCAAAATAAGAACCATGGTGATGCAGCTTACAGACAGATTCCCTAGGTAGGTCTCTAACCAGATCACCATACCCCCATTCCCTCACCATATAGAAATTCTACAGTTACCACTGGGTTGATTCCTATGAAAATTAATAGCTGAGAAGAGGACATAATCTTCAGAGGCCAAGAGATCCTGGATGGTCTGGACATTTGGCCATTGAAACATACACCCAACCTAAAAGAGGATCTGAATAATAGAAGTCCCAGAAGGGAACACTTGAAGGACAGAGAAAGATCAAAGCCTTCCATGCTCCCTTTCATGGAAGCCATTTGTTCAGCAAGGAAAAAGTATGACTTTAGAACTGGACTTGCCTGGGTTGTAACACATGCCTTTTCATGTACTCTAGCCTTCGCCTGTGACATACAGCTCATCACCATCTCCCATAAATAATTTAAATGAGAATTATGAATATTAGCTATAAATCCTCTAGTTCTATGGGAAATATCTCATTCAGTGGCTTGCACACGTTTAAATGGAAGCTAATATTAACAGTGTTCCACCCTTTGCTGTTGCCTCCAGTGTAGCCCTTACACTGTCCTTGGTCAAACAATCGGGCACTCCCCCAATGAAAGCTCTCCTTTCATCTCTGATATTATAACATATGCCCATCATGTAGCCTCTGACTCCTTTTTTTTTTTTTTAAAACTACCGAAATATGGTTGAATTATAGTATTATATTAGTTTCAGGTGTACAACATAGTGATTAGATATTTTTATAGATTATACACCATACAAAGTTATTATAAAATATTGACTATATTTCCTGTGTTGTACATTACATCCTTGTAACTTATTTTTTTTTTATAACTGTTTGTGCTTTTCATTCTCTTCACTTAATTCACCTCTCCCCTGATTCCTCTTCCCTCCCCTCTGGTAACGACTAGTTTGTTCTTTGTATCTCTGAGTCTGTTTCTGGTTTATTGTATTTGTTCGTCTGTTTTCATTTTTACATTCCAGACATAAGTGAAAACATACAGTATTTGTCTTTCACTACCTGACATTTCCTGAAGCACAATACCCTCCAAGTTCATTCATTGGGTTGGAAATTGGAAAATGTCATTCTTTTTTTATCACAGAGTAATATTCCATTGTATATATGTACTATGTGTTTATCCATTCATGTGTTAATGGACACTTAAGGTGCTTCCGGATCTTGGCTATTGTAAATAATGTTGCATTGATAATAGAGAGGCATAAATCTTTTTGAATTAGTGGTTTCATTTTCTTTGGATAAATAGCCCAAAGTCGAATTGATGGATTGTATGGTAGTTCTAGTCTTAATTCTTTTTTTAGGAAACTCCATATTGGTTTCTATACTGGTTGTACCAATTTACATTCCCACCAGCAGTATACAAGGGTCCCTTTTTTTTTCCACATCCTTGCCAACATTGTTATTTGTAGATTTTGGTGATAACCATTCTGAAAGGTGTAAGGTGATACCTCATTGTGGTTTTGATTTGCATTTTCCTGATAGTAGTGATGTTGAGCATCTTTTCATGTGCCTGTTAGCCATCTCTGTCTTCTCTGGAAAAATGCCTACTCAGATCCTCTGCCCAGTTCTTTTTCCCCCTCTTTTCAGATTCTTTTCCATTATATTTTTTAAACATTTTTTTTGATTTACAGTCATTTTACAATGTTGTGTCAAATTCCAGTGTAGAGCACAATTTTTCAGTTATACATGAACATATGTATATTCATTGTCATGTTTTTTTCACTGTGAGCTACCACAAGATCTTGTATATATTTCCCTGTGCTATACAGTATAATCTTGCTTATCTATTCTGCATATGCCTGTCAGTATCTACAAATTTTGAACTCCCAGTCTGTCCCTTCCCACCCCCGGCCCCCTTCGCAAACACAAGTTTGTATTCTATGTCTATGAGTCTGTTTCTGCCCAGTTTTTAATCATATTGGTTTTTTGATGTTAATATATGAATTCTTTATATGTGTGTGTGTGTGTGTGTATAGGATATTAACCCTTATCGGACATATCATTTCAGGCTCTTACTCTTCTGAACTTCTCTTTGAAGAGAGCTCCTTTTTCCTGTTAGACCAGGCAAATTCCCCTAAAGAAACTTTCCCTCTTTCTAGGCCTAAAGATAATTATAGAGTAGCGCAAATTTGATGGACTTTGAAATTAGACAGAATGTGGTTTAAATCCTGTCTCTACCACTTAATAGCTGTGTGCTTCTTGGAAGGTCACCTCAATAATGATCGGTTTTCTCATCTATAAAATGAAGCTAAGAATAATACTTTCCTTGCAAGATTAAATGCATTATGTGTATATGAAGCACGTAGTGCGGTGTCTGGCTGGGTGCCCGCTAGGCAGTACCTGTTACCATTACGATCTGCGGTCCTCAGCTGGAGCAGCTGAGGTTGACCCGCTTGCTGGTACTTTTCCTTTTAAATGTATCATCTCTTCCTATTTTGATTTTATTCTCTCTTGTGTGGTGCCCAGTATGGGTTAATTATTGCATATACACTCAGTCTGTGCTATGCCTGAGCCCTTTTGCCTCACAGAGACTTCTGTCTTGCCTCAGCTTGTACACCACGGATGATCTCCTTTTTGTTTAGGTTAACATCCAAAACTATGATGCATGTTTTTCTCTTGGTCAACCTGAACCCTCTTGATCTTGTCCTCTAGTGCTCTGGCTGTAACCTTGAACTCGTTTGCCATGAACCTAACATGACATATCTGTGCATTGGTTCAGTGGCCTGACTTCTCTTGTTCTGCCTTGTCCTAGTATCACTCTCAATTCAACAGCAACATTAGATTGTTACGTATTTTTCACTGTGTCTTAGGTTCCCAATTATGCTGTATTATATTGGGAGGAAAAGGCCATGTTCATCAATTTGTTTTCTTTTTAGTGGGAAGTCTGTGTTTACTCAACATCCATTTTCTGATTACTAAAACTACAACAGCAACAAAAAACAACCAAGGCTACTGCACTTTCCAAGGCAGTCGTCATTGTCACGTGGCTATTTTAAGTGAAAAGTAATTAAAATTGAATAATATTAAAAATTCAGTGGCACTGGTTATATTTTAAGATCTCTATAGCCACATGTAGCTAGTTGCTACTGTATTGGATATTTCAAATGAGGGGTTTCAATTAAGATATTACGAAGTGTGTCTTTATAGCATCTTGAAAGGCTGCTGGGGAGAGAATGTGAAATGTCAGGTGAATTTTACCTCTGACTTGATAGTCAAAAGGGGACAGGAAAAACATAATACTTGAAGATGTGCACTTGAGAGCCAGACGACTTTTAGAAGAAACGCGCTTAGAAGTATGTCTCTGACATTTGTTAGCTGTGTGGCTTTGGGTAGTGTCTTAGTTTCTCTGTGCCTATTTCTCTATCAGTAAAGTTTGGGTAATAATGATGCCTGACTCATAGGCAATTTAGAACAATGCCTTGTGCATTATAAGTCTGACATACATGCTTTTTGTTAGTGTTAAGAAATTGAAAGATAGTGTTGTAGAAACTGGATTTTAAGGCAATTGTTTACCAGTAATGCAGTTGTTACAAATTATGAGCAGCAGAAACAATGGTTTAAATAACGAAGATTTGATAATGATTTGAATACCTGTGATATATATCAGAGGAAAGACCCCCGCCCCAAATCAGATTGTATGTCTTATCATTAGGATTGTGTCTGGCTTTCCTGGGGGAGGAGAAAATGACTATATTTTCTTTCCATGCTTAATCAAATCCTAGGGAGATCTCCTAACTGAGAGTGGAAATAGTAAGAGAGTCAGGAATGGTCAGAGGGGAGTATTAGGCTGGAAAATTTGATTGAAAAATAATCTCTGTAAAGAAAGCATTTGCAGCAGGTGAGGAACACCCACTGAAGGATATATTGACAGAACAAGTTGAACTTTAGTAAAGGGGATGATCTGGGAGTAGTCCTGGGTAATGAGAAGCTTAAAGAAATAGAAAAAAAAGAGATATTAGAATCCCTTACCCTTCTCTCTCCCTTTCAGTGCTAGCATACTACCCAGAAAGACGTGGAGCCCACGCCCTTGTTGTGATGAGGGTCAAAAATCTTTCAGTCTCATCATTTTTCTCTTCTAGGTCTTAAATCAGGATTTATATTCTGTACCAAAGATTTTCTTTGGTTTAAAGTCTTGAGTAAGTGTACTCCAAAAGTATTTGGATAACTTAAGCCTAATCTAGTCCAGCTTTTCTTGGCTGGACTGGAAGACATCCTGGGCAGAACTGTCACCCTTGGTTCCCTTCCTCACCTCAAGTCCATCTAACCTACTTTGCTGGCCTCCAGCAAAAACTCCTCAGGCCAGTTGAGTCATTTCCTTGTAGTAGCAGTGGGTCTGATCGATTAAAAAGCACATGGACTGTCCCCAGGAAGTAAAAGAATATATCTGGGTACCCTTGTGTAGCCACAAAAAGAATAGAGTCGCTTGATATTTAATTATTTTGACTTAAACTGAATGTTTACAAAACTCAATCACAGTAAAGAATCTCTACAAAGAGAGTGAAGCAAGAGAGAGGTATGCATTTAGTTAGATGTAAGTAAGTTGTTATGTTTCAAGCAAGGAAAGTGGCAAGGAGGTTGGATAAAATAGGAGGAGATGACACTACAGTGTAGTTACGGGATTAAACATGAAAAGTATGTTGTATCATGCTTAGACCAAGAGTTGACAATAAACAGCTGTTAAATGAGCATTGGATGGTTGTCATAAGGATTTTGGATTTCATACTGATGGGGGTAAACTATTAGTGGGGAAAGGAAGATAAGAGTTTAAGAGATCATTAGGAAGTAGTGTTAAGACTGGATTGTGCGTGAAGGGATGAGAGACATGGCAGAATAAAGATTGGCTTCCACATTTCTGACATGAACACCTGCAGGAGTAGTGATGCCCTAAGAACGCTGGAGGAGGAATATATTTGAGGTGAGGCAGATGATGAGTGTAGTTTGAGAGCCGCTGAGCATGAGTTCTCTGTGGGTCATCCAAGTGGAGGTTTTCAGTAGACAGCGAGATAATGAACCCAGACTCAGGAAATAAAATGGGACACAAGGCAGCAATTTCAAAAATGATTAGCTAAAAACGGAAGAGTAGGTGGTTTTTCGTAAGATAATTTTAGGAAAGAGAGCCAAGGAAGAAGACTGGGATATATCAATAGTTGAGTGATGGACAAAGTGAAGGAAAATGAGGATAAACCGTGTAAGAAATTTGAAAGTAAAACAAACAAACAAAAAAGGTACTATAAGCATCACCAGAATGATTAGTTAAAATAAAGAGATAATCAGTAGAAGCATAGGGCACAAAGAATCCAAAGATTTTTGCATTTAGAGATAATTATTGAGCTTGGTAAGTAATTTTAGTAGCAAGTGTATTTCAGTTACCAGATTATACGCAGTTAAAATAGAAGTAAGGACAGTGAGAGTAGCTTACTTATGGAAGATGCTTGGCTATGAAGAGAGGACATAATAGCTAGAGGGAGGTAGAAAGTTGAAGGGCTGTGGTCCCTTTGTATTGCATTTGCACTTTAAAGAAAAAATATATGTAAATATTATCTGGCGATGACAACATATTTGTTGACTGTTGGAAAGAGTCTATTGTTTGGGAGAAGTCTAGAAAGTAAAATTGTGGCATCCTTCTCTTTACAGAAAGGACACAGAAACAGAATTAAGACTGAGGTCAGAAAAGCTCCAGCACTATTGGAGTGAGCCGTGCCTGAAAATCTCATCTGGTGCATGAGTGATCATTAATTGCCTCCTGTATTGAGCATTAATGAGAAGGCGGTGATGACCATTAATTAGTAGATGTTTGCAAGATGAAAAAACAAGGTGTTCACTCCTGGGAAATTTGATGGATGACATTAAAGGACACTGGCTCCTCACAGGATTAAAGAGGGGAAATTAATGACATGAAAACTTGAATAAAAAGGTGTAATGCAATGGCATCCTGGCAGGTGAAAGAAATCAGAACATTCCTATCTTGAAATGGCCACTAAATCTGTGTCTAAACAAGCAAAGGGAAATGGAGAGTTGAAGTAATTGTTTTAAAATCTTGAGGTTCCCAACCTCATGATGCAGAAAATATAGATTTATATATGATCAGTCAGAATTTTTCAGGGGTGTGCGTGGCTCAGGGTCCATCCCTGGGGTTTGTGGAACCCAGAAACAATCGCATTGCCACCTATCTATCAACTTCTACTCATCTCCTTCCCCTTATGTATTTAGAAGGAACATTAAAAAAATAATAAAAGGAAAACCAAGTCTTTACAAAAGGCCTCCTTGTGGATGTATCTCCAGTGAGTTGAAGCATTGCCTTCACTTTAAAGCCTATTTATACATCTGCGCTTCTGACTTGGTGTCTTTTATTTTAGCATCGGGTGGCATCCATCTTTCCCCCCAGCTGTAATCTCCAGGATTAGTTCCCCTTGGGTAGTCTCCACTTTCCTTAGTGGTTGCCTTGCCTGATAATTTGGATATTGAGGGAGCAGAACTGAACCTGTGGAGTACTCATTTCAAATCAGACAGGTGGATCTGCGGAAGGTTTACTGCTGTTAGGTAGCTTTGAGAGAAGTTCCTTTAAGACCTAAGAAGCTCGCTTCCCGTGTTTCATGTATTCATTCTGTCAGTAAATATTTCTTAAGCAGCAATTATGTTCCAGGTACTGTTGTAGGCACTAGGGATATAGCAACGAATGAGAAAAGCACTGTCTTCCTAGGAATCAGATAGTATTTGAAAGTTTGGCTGCAGAAGTTTTTTTTGGCTTAACCCCTTGGCTTGTATCTGATGCTGCCAGACCCTATGTTGGAAGAAAGACTTGACGACTTTGTCATGCCTTGTGACTTGACTTCACGCTGATCTACTCGGCCAGCTTGCTCACTGACTTGCCTTATTCTTGAATTAGCTTCCCATGTTCTGATTTCCTCCCCCAAGTCCTGTCATTTTATTGACTGCTAATTCAATGTCACCTCTTCCAAGGAGACAACTCCCACTCTGTCTTGTTGGAAACTTGTGGAATTATACCCTTCCTCTTTAACCCTAAAGACAGTGATAGCAGGAGATGATTATTTAGCATCAGTGCATTTCCCAAAGTTTGGGCCATATGGTTTCAGATTAAAAGTACAATGTATAGAATCCTACCAATTCAGTGCAGTTGAAGCCACAGAAACCTCCCAGTTCTCGTTTTATAAGAATTTGAGCTCTGCAGCAGGTGAGGTTCATGTGTGTGTTGCCCTCCTGTAGGTGTCTGGGTCTCCACTAAAGCTGTCTCGTGAGGTATCGCTGGACACTTCCCCATCTCCAAGTGAACAGACAACAATCCAAGCACAGTGTAGTCTAAAGGCATACAAAGCCACCCCCATACCAATTCCACAGCAATAAAATCTGCAGATACAGCCCTGGCTCAGTCATATATTACAGTTCACATTATGGAAAAGAAGAGTTACATTTGAATCTAAAACATGTCCATTCAGATTACTTGATCATTTTCTCCAAGTAAAATTGATGTTTTTAACTGTAACAAGGGGCTGTTCAGGGGACTCTTGTCCAAACAAAACAGCAGTCTGCCCCAAAGGTGACTTTAGTCCTTACCATGGGAGACAGAGAAACCCGCTTGCAGTGTTTATATGATAGCTTTTCCCTGTTGTGTCCATCAAAATTTCCAAAAATGTAACGTAAGGGTAAGGGTATCCTGTTTCAAGAGACAAAAGAAATGTTACCCATAATCTTGCCGTCACTGAAGACTTTTCCAGTGTGTTCATCTAGCCTGTTTTATTTCTTTTAAAAAGAAATACTGATTTAAAGTACGTAAGACAACCTCAAATATATCCTACCCATAAATGTTTAGCGAAAAATAGAGTAAAAAGTGAAGCCCATCTTGACCCCTCCTGCCCCACTCTCACTTTCTTCCCCCCCCCCAGAGTCAACCACTGGGAAGGGAATTGTTTGCACACTCTCTGATTTTTTTTTTTAATTGAAGTATAGTCAGTTCACAATGTTGTGTCAACTTTTGGCATAGAACATAATGTTTCAGTCATACTTTTTTTTTAAGTAAAAAATTTTTTACCATATTTTTGAGGGTCGGAGGTAATTAGGTTTGTTTATTTATCATAATGGAGGTAGTGCGGATTGAAACCAGGACCTCTTGCATGCTAAACTCATACTCTGCCACTGAGCTATGCCCTCCCCCGACCTTTGTTTGTACATTGACATGTATAGATGAGTGCACGTGCCCATGTAAGTGGGATAGTACTTAGAATACGAATAGTCACTTAAAGGACACATTTTTAAATGGTCGTAAACACTGCCAAATCTCCCTCCAAAACACCATGACAAAGTCACATGATGGTGCATGAAAGTGCCCCTTGCTCTGCAGCCTTATCAACTTCAGATCTTATTAAGTTTTTTCCAGTCTATTTTTAAACTCCTTGCATTAAAGCCATAACTGTTTTTATATGAGATGGCTAGTTCTGACATATAATAGGTCATGTCCTCCTTCTCTAGGGTTCATTTTTCTCTCTGTGCAATGGGCCTAATATTGCCATCCTCTTCTTAGGGCTGTTGCGAAATTTCGAGGGATTGGCAGGAGTCAGATCATGTATGGCATTTGCAGGGTATGGTAAGAAGTTTGGGTTTTATTCTGAATACAATCATGTCTTCTCTTTCTTCCCTTTAAGAGATCCCCTCATATCTTTTTGTCTGAATTCTCTCAAGCTTTTATCTGTCTCTTTCTTAGCAAAGTCTTTGCTGGCGGGGCACATGTTTTTGTTAGTAAACGCTTTGAGCGCAGTACTCCTTCACTGCTGTGTTGAAGACAGTGCTTGCATGTAGTAGTTACTCAGTAAATAACCGTTAAGTGAAAAATAGAGATCTACAGAAATGAGAGGCCACAATCTCATGATTTTTGGTTTCCTGTCTATATCTCTGAGGCAGAGTAATCTGGGGAGTCTACTGAGAGATGATTCTAATTAGGACACATGGTGATTTATAGAACTTGGGATGCTAAGAGGAACTGGTCCCCGTTGATTAAACTTCCAGTGTTAGGATGACACACATTAGCTTAACAGGTCAATTACTGAGGTTGGTCAAGCTGTATGAGCTCTTCCCTTCTCTGATTAACCATTTTATCCCTGGCTATCTCATTCTACTCTGTTTCCTGAGCAAGACAAGATGAAATCTTTTGAATATTAGGGAATCCAGGATCTTAGTTCTTGATAGTTATTTGTCAAAGCTTTTATAAAAAAAACATTTTTTTGGAGGGGAGTTAATTAGGTTTATTTATTTATTTATTTATTTATTTATTTTTAGAGGAGGTACTGGGGATTGAACCCAGGACCTCGTGTATACTAAGCTTGCGCTCTACCACTTGAGCTATACCCTCCCCGCTAAAGCTTTTTTCCCCCTTCTTCTGAGAAGGGTAAAAGGAATTTTGCTATGTTTAGATGCATTTTGTGAGGTGCTAAATGGTTCACCAGTGGGTTCTTTTTATCTGGGAGAGTCAAAAAGCCAACTCTAATAAGAGTGGCTGAACTATATTGGGAGGGGGCAGAATGACAGTCATTTTTCCCCAGGAAATGTAGTTAATGCTAAATGTCTTGCCTTTAAACTTGGTGTCATGGATGAATGAGCCTGGGACATACACCTTTGTCTCCCATACATCACCACATTTATGTGCACATGTATATTTATATATATTATGGTTATATACGTATATATTTACCTAGCATGTGTTATGCATTTTATATTTTACATATACATATAAATCTATTAATCCAGGTTAAATCAAATCTATCTTGTAGGAGAAAGGAAATGATAAGTAGATCTTGAGAGATGTATGTAGAGGGGAAAGGAAAGTCAAACTTGACAGAGAAGGAGTGTGGATGCATGGGTCAGTTGAACATAGATCAGCATCAACCAGCCAGAGTGCCTTCTCCATCTCAGTTTCTCCATGAATTTTAGAACTTGCCTTTTAAAACTAACTCTCTCTCTTTGGGATGAACGGCTTGTAATTAATTTGAGCCTGCCAGTAGCTAAATGTGTCTTGAAAACTGGGGTGCCTGATGTTTGGGCCGATGTCTTGACATACACATGCATAAGGCATTCTATCTTTACTTTATGGAAATCACCCATCACCCTGGTTATTTTGGTCTGGATGTATTTTTAGATTTCTCCATCCGTGTCACCTTGTTTTTTTTGGTTTAGTTTTGTTCTATTTTTATCTCTTGGATTGTTTACAGCATATGAAAAAGAGGGGAAGTTCCTTATTTGAAACACTAGTGATTAAATACTGTGGAGTTTGCTTTGCTTTGGGGTCCTGAATTGGATCATAGCCAGGGACGTAGGTGAATGGGTAGTTCCTTATGTGCTTTGCAAGGAACTGCTGAAATACCCTGATGGCTCACTTTCACTGCCCCCTTCCCATATGGGCTTTGACTTCCCGCCTGTGTATGCAGATTTCAAAAGACACTGTTACTAGGCAAAGTGTCATTCCAAATCTGGATCCCAGGTGTGATTATCCGGGATCTTGTGCTTTAGAGGTCATCTTCTGGATCACCTGAGTGGAGAGCCCCTTGAAAGCGAGCTGATAGGGAAGCAGGAAGTAAGTATTACCATATCCAGAGAATTGACCAATCCACCATCATAGTAAGAGAATTTTGTATATCCCTCTAGGTAATTGATAGATCAAGAAAATAAAACTCAGAAATAATATAGGAGACTAAGAAAAGAATAAAAAAGAATAACGAAAGTGTTAACTTTAATGAACATACATAATTAGAATACTTTTTCTGACTATCATAGAATAGAGGTTCTTTTTAAGCATACAAGAAACTGATCATGTACTATGCCTAAAACACATTTAAAAATTAATCAGTATCATACTGATCATATGCTTTAGCCAAAATGCATTTAAGTTAAGAAATGAGTAACAAAAATGTAACCAACCCCCTTATATTTGAAAATATAAAAATGTTACTATGTCACTCATGGGTCAAAGAAGAAAGCATAGAAACAGAATTTATCTAAAAGCTAATAATAAGTAAAACTGTACAGTGGGAGAATGTAGCTTGATAATTAAAGGTAGAAATAGAAATTGTGAATTATTAGTTTAGAATCCCCCCCAAATTAATCACTATACCCATATGGTTTATAGTTGAGATCTGTAAAATATTTAAGCACCATATAATTCCAATCTTACACATAATATAGAAAAATAGGAGACACTGTCAGATTATTTTGTGAACCTATATGTAACCTTGTTTAAAAAAAAGCAGATGATATAAGGAAGGAAAATTACAGGTTTGCTCACTCACTACAATAAATACAAAAATAAAAACCAAAATATCAGCAAATGAATCAAGCAGTTTATTAAAAGAATAATATCTCATAACTGTGTTAAGTTTTTCAGGAATCCAGTTTTAGTTCAACATTAGAAACTCTTTTACTGTAATTTGACACTATCAGTTTAAAGAATTAAACCTGTATGTTTAAACCTTCAGTCACCTGAAGATATGCCACCAAAACGAGATTAAATTTGACGTCCATTCATAATTTTTAAAAACTTTCAGCAAACTAGGAATATAAGAATACTTCCTTAATAAGAAGTATGTGCAAAACACCTTTAGGAACACTTATAATCATGAACTATTAGAAGGAATTATTTTAAAATCAGAAACAAATGATCCTCACTATCATCGCTTTTAATAAATTATGCAGGTGGTTCTAGGCCATGCAATAAAGCACAAAAATAAAGTTATGTGGGTTAGAAAGATAAAAACAAAAAATGTTATTTGCAGGTAGAATGATGACTTAGGCAATTGAAAAGACAAATCTACTTATTAGAATTAATAAGAGTTTAGCCAGACGGCTGGACACAAATTTAATATACAAAAATCTAGATGCCAGCCTTTCCAGACACCAGCAACAAACAATTAGACAATGTTATTAATTAAAATAAAGCTACTATTTAAAATGCCACCATTTAAATGTGCAATTTTCCTCCATAGATATACTATGGAGAAATATTTTAAACTTGTCAAAACCATTAAATGGACAGATTCATCTTGTTCTTAGGAAAACTCAATTTTATAAATATTTAATTCTTTCCAAATTGATCAACTCTAATAAAAAATCCCAGGAAGATTTTTCCTGAAACTTAAAAAGCTGAATTTAAAAAGTGCAAACCTGTTGGTGGTTCTTAGGTGTTTACATCTATCAAAATTAATCAAATTGTACATCTTAAATATGTATAGTTTACTGTACAGGAATTATACCACAATAAAGGTGTTAAAATTTAGTAAAAATTGCAAACCATAAAGTAAAATGGTTGATGAATTTGGGCACAGTAAAATAAGAACTTTTGATCATGAAACAACATCTTTGGGAAAGTAAAGAGCCAAAACTAGGAAACAGATATTTGCAACACATGTAACAGAGAAGGGATCAGGGACCATGAAATATCAATTATTACCCTGACTTAAAAAGGAAAGACAAACATCTAAATACAAATATGGGCTCAGAGAGGGGAGAGTATAGCTCAAGCGGTAGAGTGCATGCTTAGCATGCTCGGGGTCCTGGGTTCAATCTGCAGTACCTCCTCCAAGTATAAATAAGTAAATAAACCTAATTATCTCCCCTTCATAAAACAGGCAAATAAAAACAGAAATATGGGCTTGGAGAGACATTTTTCAGAATAGAAAACATAAATGTTCAATAAAAAATATGTATAGACTACAATGAGATACCATTTCACAATGAGATACCACCCACTAAAATGGCTAAAGTAAAGAAGACTGACAGCATAAAATGTTTTCAAGGTTTTGGAGCAACTGGAGCTCATACATTGGTGGTAGGAATGTAAAATGATAAAACCACGTAAGAAAATCGACAAGATTCTACTCTTATGATCTAGCAGTTACACTCCTAGGTATTCATCCAGGAGATATGAAAACACTGTGCACAATAAACATAGTTCAAGAATGTTCACCACAGATTAATGAATAAAAATATCAATCTAAAAGTGACTCAGATGTCCATCAGTAGGAGAATGGACAAAATGTGTATTTACACAATGGAATATTACCATTTAAAACGAAAGTAGTACTGATGTATGCAACACTCTGGATGAATCTGAAAAACTCGTTGGGTAAAAAGATCATGTATGGTGTATGCTCATATTTATATTAAGTTCTGCTGTAGGCAAAACTTCTACTGTGATAGAACTCACATAGAGGGGATTGTGGTGGGTCTAAGAAGGGACAAAAGGGAAGTTTATGAGGCAATGGAATGTTTTCTATTTGGATAGTGATCTGGGATACACAAGCTGTATGTATTTGCCAAAAACGACTTAAGGTCTGTGCATTTCAACTGCATTTAAATTATCCCTCAATTTTAAATAGTCTTATAAATGCTGACAGTGATTACTTTATGGAAATAAAGAAATGAAAAGCTTAGTTTTAGTATAAAATTTCTACTGACATCATCATGCTCAGGTTTAAAAAAATTATTTTAAACAGCTTAAATGGAAGTAAATATAACATTCAAAAATTAGCTTTGGTTTTGGTGAAAAGTAAGTACATTGATGGAAGTGAAAAATTAGAATAAAATTATTGTATGGGAAAAAATGAATAAAAGTTCCATCTATGTCATCATGGAAATAAAAATTATGACTTCAGTGAGATATTTTAAATCCATCAGATTTGCAAAATTTTCAAAGCCTTACAATATCAAATGTTGGTGAAGCGTGGAACTGTGAGGATTCTTCATAGACTGCTAGTGGAAGTGTATTTTTGTGGTTATATTTGAAAATAGTTTGCCATTTATTAGCAAGTTAAAGATACACCTACACTATGCCTTAGAAATTTTACCACTCACTACTCTAGAGATCCATCTTCAGTAGTTTTTCATATCTCCTTGAATAAAAGTCCAAAGGCTAACAGTAGCTTAAAGGGCTCTATAGAATTTGTGCCACCTCACCTTCTAAACGCCCATCTGATCCCATGCCCTTTTACTCCATTCCTCGCTTAGCGCATCAACCTCATAACAGTCCTTGGTGTTTGCTTCACACTTCAAAAATGCCTCTAACTTAGCACACTCTTTACCCAGAAGAGAATGGCTTGCTCCCTCACCTACTTTAGAACTTTACTCAAATATCTCCTTTTCATTGAACCTGAAAATACACCCTTCCAACACTCCTTAACCTCTTTTACTGCTCTAATTTTTATCCATAGCATTTAGCATCATCTAATATCCTGAATATTTTACTGACCTGTTTATTTTCTGTCTTCCCCCATTGCAGTATAAACTCCATGAGGCCAGACAATTTTGACTGCTGTTTGACTACTGGAATCCATGGACCTAGATTAGCTCCTACATCATAGTAAGTGCTCAATAACTCTTTGTTGAATGAATGCATAGGTGTTCATAAGAGCATTACTTGATAATAGACTGTTTTTCAGAGCAGTTTTAGACTCACAGCAAAACTGAGCAGAAAGTACAAGCGTTCCCGTATATCCCCTGCCTCCGAACACATACACACAGCCTCCTCCACTAACAACATCCCCCACCGAGTGGTCCATTTGTTACAGTCGATAAACCTACATTGAGACATCATTATCACCCAAATTCCATAGTTTGTATTAGAGTCCACTCTTGGTATTGTACATTCTATGTGTTTTGAGAAATGTATCATGACATGTAGCCACCATTATAGGATTATACAGAATACTTTCATTGCCTTAAAAGTCCTGTGTGCAACAGCATTATTTTTAATAGCAAACATATGGAAACAAATATCCATTAGCAGCAGAATGGTAAGTAAAACATGTTATGTTCATTGAAGGAAAGACTATACAGTTGTGGGAAAGAATCAACGATGACTGCATATATCAGTGCGAATGATTCTCACTGATATGATGGATAGTAAAAAACAAGTCATATAAAATGTATATTCTATGATTCCATTTATATGAATTAAAACATGTGAGACTAGGAGTGTATATTTTAGGGCCTCATATGAATTTAGTAAAACCATAAAGCAAAGTAAAAATATGCAATCAATATGGTTTAGGAAAGTGGTTACGTCAGTGCAGGAGAAGGTTGGGTCCGCAAGAGCTTCGATATTATTGGCAATATCCTTTATCTTAAAGCAAATGATGGTGACATGCATTTTCATTTCATTTTGTATCTTTATATCTTACCTCCATGTTGTGTATTTCATTTTGTTATACATACATATTTAAATTTGTTTAAATCGCAAAATGTAACTCAGAAGGTGCTACTTTAGATGGAGTGCTCAGATAATCTCTATGAGAAGATGACATTTTAACTGAAATCTGAACAGTGAGTTAGGCATTCCAGGATCTAGGAAAACATGGATTATAAGCGAAGTGAGAGCAATTCTAAGGTCTGTGAGCCATGACTGAAGAAAGCCCAGAAAAGAAAAAGGTTGGAGAAAAGGGAGAGGAAAGCTGACCCAAATACCTGAAGGACTGAGGCAGAAGATGAAGATTTATCCTGGGTAGTGATGAAAGGATGCAAGTAGGCCAGTGGGCTAAAGCTATAATGAGACAAATCAGGACAAGATCAGGAAGAAGTTTTAAGACTCAGAACCTGACAAGATACTACTTCAAGAAACAGCAAGTTCTTAGTCACTGAAGTTGTTCTTAGTAACTTAGAAGGTTTTTCATGTGTCTGTTTATGTATATATTTTCATTTTAATATTAATTTTATATTACTGCCCCCTCTATTCATTTTCTCCTCTTTGGAAACGCGCTCTCAGTTTCCTGCAAGGGTATGGGCTTTTTCTCCTCCCTGTGCAATGGTGGTGTGACTAATAGTTAAGATACCCTGGCTTATTCTATCCAATGGGTGAGCTTCAAGCCCAAGCTAAATATCTACCCCTGTCTCTCTCCTTCCCTCCCCCCACCTCCCCAGTCCTGGGACTTTCTTGTTCCCATGAGCACAAGGATAGAAGCAGAAAATCCATTCCAAAGAGCTTTCCAGTGACTCATTTCTGTACTGGAGGGGTTTATAAGTGATCATCAGGTTCAGTGACAAAGGTTTGAAGCTGTGTTAGCATAGCATTTCATTTCACATATGAGCAGCAACATGACATAAAAGAAGACGGCAGCCAGTCACCTCTCTGGCATCCACTGGCCCGCTGTGAGAAGACTGTTGGTTAGCTTCTGTTACCTTCATCCCTGAAACTAACTTGCTTCCTGCCCCTTTTGGTTACAGTTCTTTGTTTCTTCTCTCCATTTCATGATACACCATTCCAGTAATTTCCTTTTTGTTGTCGTTGGTTTCAAGTCACTCTGCATACTCAGTTTCTGTATTCTGCTTTTCCCTGCACAGCCAGTATGGTGCAGCATAATCTGCTTCTGACAGTAAGATCTCAGAAGGGATAGAAATAGTCACTAAATCATGGAACCTTTCATTTGGCCTTTAGTGACCATTATGAATGGTGAAATTAAATGAAGTGAGATGGTTTGATCATATTCTCCCTTTATTTTGGTCATTGAAATCATCCTACACAACTGCTTGCGTCCCTGTGGGCAGTGCTAATAATTTGAGGCAGTCTTTTAGTTAGTTTAATTTTGCAGGTGCTGTTAGGAGAAACCAGCTGGCTTCAAGAAAATTGCCCTCTAGATGCCAGCTAGCCACGATATTATCAGCTTTTTGAGGGTTTTCAGAATAACAGATGAGATAATAGTAGGTTTTTAAAATCCCAGTTTAGATCCGATTTTGCTGCATTTAACACCAATGGTTTTGCAGAAGCAGTTATTATTCAGTCCAGTCCTGAATTCATTCCCCCCTCTTCTCCTCTTCCTCCATTTTCTAAATAAATGAAATTGCTCACTTTCCCTCTCTCTTTTCTTCTTTCTCCCCTTCCTCTCTTTCTCCTTCCATCCTTCCCTCTCGTCTTTTTTCTCTTAGGCACACACAAGCTGACAAGCTAAAACATCATATAGGGTGTCGACAGACCTCAACCCATCCTCGATGCTACAGGAAAGCTCAACTTGCAATGTGTTAATTGCAGACTGCAGAAATGCATGGTGGGCTTCTGTGATAAAACTTACTCCAGGCAAGCCAACACAGTGATTACTTAGTCATGTTAAGTGTCACATTCATTAAAAATTCTGACTGATGTTGCCAAAGTAGCTCACATATTGGAGAGAATGTTACCAGTCTCTTCTGCTCTGAAGGTCTTTTGAGACAATAAGGTGAAGTGTATCCATGCATACTTGTTGAAATAAACCCCCTCTTTCCTTTGCCACATTTCCTGAAATGTCCAAAGTTATTCCTTTCTGTGAAGATAGACTAGCTTCAAAAGTTTTGGTTTAGAGGAAATATATTTGAAAGATATTCATAGCCTATAAAGGATTAGGAGATGGAATACTTTTTATAATGAAGCTGTGAACATCACTAAACCCCTTATTGTGACAGGGAATTTTTAAAACTATGGATGAGAATCAAGAGTTTGAGAATGGTCAGTAATTTGCACTGATAATAGAAAAAGTTGAACTTCAGGTTTCCTTCCACAGCTTCAAATAGACTAACCATAGACTAACTCCATTTTCATCTGTTTTGCATTTGGGGCTTCTGTATTAGACTCTGTTAAACAAAAAAATCTAATCAAGGCTGCAACATATTTGACAGTCACTACTGTGACAGAAAAGTCATAATTTTGACAACGGAAAGGGTCATAGAGATGATTTCATTTCGCAGATAAGGAAACTGAGCCGTAAACAGATGGTGTACTTTATCCAAGGTCATAGAGGTAACCAGAGGCCAGAACCTCATGATCTTGGCTTTGCCCATGTTGTCCCCATTTCCCAGAAATATTCTTCCTGTGCTGCTTTTCTTGGCTTCTAAAGCAGAGGTGGTCAAACTTTGACCTGTGGTTCGAATCTAGCCCGTAGGCGGATTTTGTAAAGAAAGCTGTATTGGAGCGCAGTCATCACCCTCCATTTCCTGTTACCTGTGGCTTTTTATGTGTGACACCAGCAGAGTTGAGTAGGTGATATGGAGACCCTGTGGTCTGCAAAGAATTTTCAATCTAGCTTGCTACTGATCAAGTTTCCCAACTCCTGACCTAGAGCCTAAAGTCTGTTCTAACCTGTAACATCCACGTGAATGGAATGAGAAGAAAGAAAGAAAATGAGATGGATGGCATGTTTTGAGGCTTCATGTCAGCAGAGTGAATCCTTGAAATGGCCCTTTTCCAATTAGCCCTTTCTTTGCCTGCCGGCTTCCAAGTCACTCCAGGCTGCTAAGCACCCCTCTCCCCATTTGCCAGGCCATCTGCATGCAATTTCTCTCCCTGCTTGTAATTCGAGCATTATTTCTCCTCATCGTCTGATTTTTTAAAGGTCCCACATACATTTTGTATCAGAAGATATTTTATGAAACACAGATACTCAAAATAGAGCAAGATTTATTTTTTAATGGCGGAGAGAAGCTGCTGCTTCACTGGGAGACCAACTCCAGACAATAAGTTGCCTCGTTTGACTGTGGCCTGTGGGATATTTTGTATTGAATGTAGAGGTAGGCCTGGTGATACAGAACCGTGTCCCGGAGGCTCCGGCAAGTCGTTGCCCGGGTCCCGGGCCCTGGTTGAAAGTGCTCCATTTCAGCTCTCACTGTGCTTCATTCAGGTCCTGTGGCTTTTTTTTTTCTGGGATAAACACTGAATCTTGATTATACTTTTCAATATTGTTGGCTAATGCTAATTGATCACTTATTATTTGCCCAGTTCCTTGCTACATATTGCACGTGTGTAATCGGTAATTCTTTTTCTCCACATTTTATAGGTGATGAAATTGAGACTCAGAGATCAGGTAACTTGCTCAAGATCTCACAAGTACTAAGTCACAGTGAGAAATCAGGCCCAGGTTTGTCTGGTTCCATTGCCGCTTCTTTTTAAACCACTTCACTCGCCCGAGTTGTACATGGACAGTAATACAAGGCTTTTTAATGCTAAATGCAGAAACAGAAAATAATCTTTCTCTAAGGAAGGAAGAAAGCTCCAGGAATAGTAATGTCTTTCCTTAAAGGCGATTCCAAAATCTTTATACTTGCTGGTCTTTTACACGTAAGACATTCGAGTTATAGACAGAGATTGGCAGTGTTTTTACAATTGCCGTGTTAAATCGATTTAATCAATATTTCCTGAACACCTGGCACGTGTGAGGGTCTGTGCTATGTTCTAGTCATCTCTTTGTGTCAATAATACTGTCATTGTTGTCATGTTCACAAATTGACTGAGACGTTAGGCATAGATAAATAACAAATACTTTTTGACTGAATGAACGAAGTGAAGTGTTGGGAATATCACACTGGCTAAGAGAGACATAGGACCTATTTTCCTAAATCTCACAGTTCAGTGTGTGAAGCAAACATACAGATAATGGATGTGTTGGATGATGTACAAAATAATAGAAGTGGGCATAAGGTGAGAATTTAGGAATTTGGCAGATAGACAAAGTGAGGAAGGACGTTTCTGGCAGCAAAACCTAAAATGTGCAACGTCATGGGGATTTGAAATAGCATGACGTGCTGACGGATTTATAGGTAGTTCGTTAGTCTTGGAGGGTGTAAAGACATGTACCTGGACACAGAGATCGGGGAACCAAGGAGTGAGTTTTTTTTTTTCATTTAAACAACATTTCCTGGGCATCATTTGTGCAGAGTGCTGCAATATGGTTTGTAGGAGCCATGAGAAATTGAAGAAATTTCCGTAGAACTTTCGAAATTCTGGAGATGATAGTTGGCTTCTGGAGATAAAAACAACTAGGGCATATAACCAAGTGCACGTGTGGGCCACAGTCATCTGAGTTTTGGAAGGAGCTTTCCCAACTTGGCTAGAAAATTTATCCTCACCTTACTTTTTCTCCTTTTTTCTAGTCTTGTACTTGTCTTACTTTATGCCATACTTCCTTTTTTTTTTATTTTTATTCCTACCTTTTCTCCTTCCCTACTCTTACTTCTGCTTCACCCTTTTCTCTCTGTTCTGGGAGTGTTAAAGTCCCCATAGTCTGTCTGTCTGTCTGTCTCTCTCTCGTTGTAAAGACTGATAACTTGGAAGGAGAATTAGGGAGAAGAAAATAATCTTTTAAGTTAGTTTTTCATTCCAACCTCAGACACAGATATGTCACAGTCTCTTCATGTGCTAAATAGGTTTTTGGACCTTAATCTAAGTCGTGCTCTTTGAAATTTAGATAAAATTACATCAGGGCGTTATCCTACATTTTGTGGGATGTTCATTGCCTGCCCAGTTTTTTTTTTTTTTTGGTATCAATGAAAAGGAATCACATTTTATTGTAACTTCTGGTTCAGAGTTTTCTTTTCCATTGAGTTCTCGTTCTTAACTGGTCCATTTCTTCCCTTTTCTTTCTCTTTCCTTCGTCTCATGCCAATCCAGAATTGGGAGCTCAGTTGTATTTCTTTGATTTGCACAACAAATACCCACTGGCACATATCTTCCTTGGCTTACAGTGGGGCTACGTCCTGATAAACCCACTGTAAGTTGAAAGTGTCATAAGTCGAAAATGCACTTAATACATCTAACCTACCCACCATCAAAGTTTAGCCTTGCCCACCTTAAACATGCCCAGAACACGTACATTAGCCTAAAGTTGGGCAAAATCATCTTACACAAAGCCTATTTTATGATAAAGTGTTGACTATCTCATGTTATTCACTGAAAGTGAAGATAGAGTGGCGGTACGAGCACAGAATTGGAATTCTAGTGGTTGTTTACTCTCGTGGTCACGTGGCTGACTGGTTTCCGTGGCTCGCCAGAGCTGCCCAGCGTCTACAGAGAAGACCTTACTGCATGTGGCTAGCCTGGAAAAGGATGAAAATTCAGAATTATGACTTTTACTGAACGTGTGTTGCTTTCACACCATTGGAAAGCTGAAAAATCAAGTCAAACCATGGAAAGTCAGGGACCATCTGGGTGAGCTTTTGTATTTGTGGCAATTTCGCAGCATCATAAATATCCCATTGTATCACAAATATGCTTTTTCCTCTCCCCTCACAACAAAGGCTTAGTTAATTCTTCTGTGGGGAGGTTTAATTTGCTCTACTTTTATATGTGTTCTTCCCAATCCAGGCCCTCCTGATCTCACCTTTTATACCTAATTATCAAGATATTTTGTTAAAAATATTATCATTCCTTTTCTAAAGGAGGCTGCCCAGTTACTAAAATAACGTTTTGACACTGATATAATAATAGTTCAAAGGCTTCCTTTTTCTTAGTGGTGCTGCAAAGCGCCCCCAGGAGCCGCTGAGGGACGGGAGAGAAGACGGGGGCATGGGCAGCAGGCCCCGCATGTCCACAGCCCTGCTTCAAGCACACCAGCTTCACTTTGATTTCTTTGATATATTTGGTTTCTTGACCATTTAGGGTAAAAAAAAAAGTTCCATTTCTAAAGTAAATTTTGGAAGAGCCCTGCTTTAATAAGTTTCAACTGTTAACTCACAAAGATAGTGTGAATTCGAGATAGAGAAATGTATTCCAAAGGAGGCAGAGGCTAAATTCTTGATAGATTGACTCTGGGGGCAGGAGGGCGTTTCAGGGAAATGTAGCCCTTTCTGTTTATGGCTGACTGTGGAGTTCTGTTGGACTGTGCGTCTGCCTGGGGCAGGACAACGTGCCAAAGGGGCAATTCCAGATAGAGGTGGACTTGATAAACCCAGCTCTTAGTTCCTCATCTTTATTTTCCCCCAGATGTGAGTGATGAACCATTTGGCACTTGAGTTTAGGATGACTTTACTATTTGCTGTCATCCTGAACTTTTCTTTCTTTGCTTCCTGTACTCCGCTGATCTTGAGTGTGCTCGCCGATGTGATTCAGGACCCTAGCTGTCTCTCAGATGGATTGGTTTGATATGCTGCTAGCAATTAAGAAGAAATAAAATCCTATTAATTAGACACTTCTTCTGATGAACTCTTGTGAGTAATTAAAAATAACCGCTGGGTTTCCTGGAATTTAATAGAAATCTATCACATTTTGGCTTCTTCCTCGAATTGAGGTCATTTCTGCACATCTTGTTTGATTTATGAATAATTATCTCCTTTAAGGTAGAAGTTGTGTTGTGTTTATCTTTGTGTCCTCCATGGTTCTGGGCAGATATTAGGTTTGCAGAAATAACTTGTTAAATTTTTGCCAAAGTAGACCATGGCCCACCATAGTATTGTATTCCCTATTTTAAAAAAGGCATCCTGGATCCAGTCCAGCAGGCGCGGCCCCCTCACCAGCTGGATGCCCTCCTCCATGGTGGTCCAGGGCCTGAAGGGCAGTCCGGTGGCCTCCAAGTGCAGGAAGGACTCCCAGTGCTGGCCCCAGGCCAGCAGCGTCTGGCAGCCGCCCCGCAGGGCCTGGCAGCGGTGGTTGGAGACGGCATCGCCGGTCAGGTCACCCAGCATGAATTCAGGGACAGCGCCTGGCCCCCCTGGTCATACACCCGCAGGATCCAGGGACACCTTGCCTACAGTCCCACGGGAGTTGCCAACAGACATCATAAGTGTTCGGGTTCCCTTGCCATCCTTACTTGTGGAGCCAGCCACCAGTTTCCATGCTCTCTCTGGCCACTAGTCTCCATACTGTCCATTGTCTTCCTGACAGACTGAGGGAAGGCAACAGGGGCCAACTGCAAATGGTTATGTCTGCTCCAGTGACCATCAAATGCTAAAAGAACTTCTGTTTCAAAGGACAGATTCTGGACTTCTGAATATCATGATCCATTTTTCCTGTATTAAGATGATAGGAGATAAGAGCGGTGGTTAGAAAAGCAGTTGTCAGAGGAGTAAAGAGTAGTTTGTTTTGAAAGCTATGACTGCTTAATAGTCATATAAAATGGGCAAGTCATTTCTACATTCTGAGCCTTAATTTTCATATTCTAAAAAGGGCAAAGAACAATAATATTCCTCATTGTTTTTTTTAATCTATTTGTTTTTAGAATTGAGAGGGAATGTGTACAATTGCTTGGAGTACCAAATTAAATTTAAAACTCATAATGAATAATCATGAAATTGGATTATCAACCTATTCTATAACAGTAATTTATATAGTAAAAAACACCACAGTACTCTTTCTTTCCCATTCATGTTCTGTCTCTCTCTCTCTCTCTTTCTGACTAGCCAGTTTCAATGGAATATTAAAATTATTACAAAGTAAATGTATCTGGCAAATTCATGTCTGTTGTGAACTTCTCACTTGCTGAATTTTAATAAACTATTTTCCCAGGGGGGAGAAAAAAAAAGGCATCCTGGCTGTTGAAAATCAGTTGAGATTGGTAGGGAATTAAGAGGAAGGGAACTGACAATTTTATACATTCTCTATATGCTGCACGTTATTGTTGAAATCTTTTCTATGTCATCTCATGTATTGTGCTTATACCCCAGTGTCACAAGTTTCATGACAGACATTTAGATCTTCCTTGCCAAAGTGTTGGCTTCTTATTATGTAGACTGCATGATTTTAAAAGTCCCCTCTTGTCCTTGGTGCTATGACTTAATCATCATGGCTTCCTTTTGGGCTATGACCTCAAGATACAATATGCATTCTGTCCCCAGTAGGTGGTTTTGATACCACCCTTTTTGACTACTTTCATTAAGTTTAACAAATCTGTTGTACGTCTGAGGCTATCACAGGGCACGGAGTATTTAAGAGAAACAAATATACAAACAACCTTGGTACTATGGACTTGAAATATCCTCCAAATCGGAACTCTTTGTGACCTCCATCCTTCCCTTCTTGGTTCTCTAACTAGTCTTCACTTTCTAGTTCCTCCATGGTCATAACTTATATCCAGTGAGACATGTCCCTAAGCTTACCTTGCTATTGAAGGAACTCGTGACTGTCTTGTGCCCTCATTCCTTGTACAGTTTGCAAAAAAAACAAGCTGTCAAGCCTAGGTCTCCTGAGCCTCAGAGCCACATCCCTTCACAGGTATAGAAGTTTTCTCTTGGTTTTAACATCCTTCCTTTTATTTTGTTTTCCTTCCGTACAGAGGGCTAAGCTCCTTTTATCTTTTTGTCTTACTGACTCCTGGCAGTCCTTTAATCCAGTCACTCTAGTTAACATGCCACTCTGTTTTCTCTAAATAGTTCCTAGTAAATCACAGAATTGTGATAAGGTCACATATTGAGCAGAAAGCTAGCCAAGAGGACCTAGACAGTGGGGAGAACATTTCTTCCCAGCAGGTAAACTCACATAGGAGAATCAGGATTTATGCAACAAACAAATCAAGGGATAATTTTTCACTTTACAGAAGGACTCACCATGGGTTTCCTTTAAATAGCTGGTTCCCTTAGTGTGTGTTACAATGGTATTCTATTGCAAAATAATCAAATCCAAGTTCAAGTTTTCAGAAAATAGGAATTATTATGATACCTAGTAAATTTTATAGATTTTCTCTACCTTGAAAATAAATTTTAAAAAATTAGGCCTGCAGTTAATATATATAGCACAATAATAGTCACTCTCAGGGAAGGTAGGGTGTTGAGTGTCATCAGTGTTTCTCCACCTGCGGCAGACTCTCCTATGGTACTTTTAAAATGGAAACTCTCCAGGTGGAAGGCCTGTGAATCTGTACTTAACAAACTCCTTCAGTGATTATAATCACTCTGGCCAGACTTTATGCAATGGCTACTGGTCTTCCATGTTTCGATTTCTGTGCTTTTTGATAATGTGTTCTCAAATAGTCTTGCATTGATGGATGCATTTTGTCCTTCATACATAGCTACATTTTTTCTTAATTTGTTCTATTACTTTCTTCCTCTCACTCAGGTCAATAAAAAAAAGTCAGTCCCTCTTTAAATGCTAAGCTTTGTGCTGATCATCATATTAAACTTGTAATGGAGAGATGGCCATGATGGTGAGGGCACTGAGTCACCAAGAAGGTTGTAGAAGGTCCAATGTGATATGAAGTGATTGCCTGACCCAGACAGGAACAATGATAGTCAGTGAGCACAAAGTGAGAATGCCTGTTAACACCATT
This sequence comes from Camelus ferus, assembly GCF_009834535.1. Lineage (NCBI taxonomy): Eukaryota > Metazoa > Chordata > Mammalia > Artiodactyla > Camelidae > Camelus > Camelus ferus. The sequence continues at coordinate 98,393,245 of NC_045732.1, read as the reverse complement.
ACACAGGTGAATACAGATAGTGTTACAAGGTCCCAGAAACTTCCTTTACTCCTGATATTCATTATCCCACCCATCTCCCCAGAGGTAACTACCATCCTGATTGCTGTCTCCAATAGATTAAGTTAACTGCCTATTTTCAATTTATATAATGTAAGTTATATAGTCTGTACTCTATGGAATATTTCGTTCAACATTGTATTGATAATATTTTTAATTCTGGATATACTCCCTTTGTCAGTTATATGTTGCAAAAGCCATTTGGTGGCTTGCATGTTCTCTTTCTTAATGGTGTCCTCCTAAAGAGAAGCTACTAATTTTAATAAACACCTATTCATTGTATTTTCCTTCAAGTTAGAAGTCTTTTCTTACTCAAAATTCTTAAAAGTGTTCCCCCTTGTTATTTTTGGAATTTTTGTTTCATCTTTCACATGTTGAACTATAATCTGTCTTAAAATCATTTTTGTATATGGTGTGTAGTAAGGGTCAAATTTCACTTTTTCCCTGTTGATAGCTAAGTAATCCAACACTTTCTTTTCCCACTGCTTTCCAGTGCCACATTCGTCATTGATCAAGTATCCGTAGATGTGTTGATCTATATCAGGACTCCATGTTATGTTCTATTGATCTTTTTGTACTAACACTCTACCACCTTAATTATTGTAGCTTCATAATAAGCACTGGGTACCTGGTAGTATAAGTTCTCCAACACTGTTTTCCTTTTAAAGATTGCCTTGACTATTCTTGGCTGTATTTACATTTATATGTTAGAATTATGTTGCTAATTTCCACTAAAACTATAGGGTTTTAACTGGAATTGTAATAAATCTGTAGGTAGATTTGGGAGAATGAACGTTTTTAAAATACTGAGTGTCCCAATCCACGAACTTAGTGTATTTTTCCATTTATTTCAGTCTTCTTTCTACCAATAATGCCTTACCATTTTTCTGTACAAAGCATATCTTTTATTAGATTTACTTCTAGGTGTTTGGCTTTTTTTTTTTTTTTGGTTGCTCTTGTAAATGGTATCTTTAAATATATATATTCACATTATTTGTTGATACTATATAAAAATCCATCTTGTATATAGACTATGATTCTGGTCATGGTGCTAATTATTAATCATTATAGTTTACTTTTAGGTTCCTTTATATTTTCTATGTGTACAATTCTGTTATCGGAAAATATAGAGGAATTTATTTCTTCCTTTACAATCCTTAAAATTACAGTTTTTTCCTTGACCTCTTCGCTCCAGTAAGTATCTTGAGTACAGTGCTGAATACTAGCAGGTAGAGGGAACATTCTTGTCTTACCCCTAATCTCAGGGAAAAAAGCTTTCAGCATTTCACCTTAAAGTATTGTGTTTGCTGTGAGATCTATGTTAAGTCTTTTGTTACACTAAAGGTGTTCCTTTTAATTATTAGATTGATAAGAGTTACTTTTAAAAATCATGACTGTATTCTGAATTTTACTAAATGCTTTGTCTGCTTCATTGAGGTATTTTTACTTGATTTTGTTCATGTATTGAATAGCAATGATTTGGTTTTGCAAGTTAAACTAGCCTTGCACTCCTGGTATAAATCTAACTTGATTTCTATTTCTTTTTGTAGTTTTTAAATTTTTTTCCAAATACTTCAATGCCATATTCTTAGAAGCATTTAAATTACAAATTATTATATCTTGATAGAATGTTTCATCAAAATTGGTCGCTGTCATCAGTCATGCATATTATATTAACGTCTACATTTTCTGTTTTACTAGAAGTACACCAGCTCTCCTTTTCTAATGGAAGCATGATGTATCTTTTCCATTCTTTTGTTTCAGGTATTCTGTACTTTACGTTTCAGCCTTTCTGTGTCTTTACAGGTAAATCTCTTGTAAGTGGCATATAGTTATTTTTAATCAAGTTTGATAATCTATATATTTTTATTGGAGCATTTTTGCCAGATGTATTTAGTGAAATTATTGATCTGTTTAGCTTTAAGTATAAAGTCATCCCTCAGTAACTGCAGGGGATTGGTTCCAGAACCCTTGTGGACACCAAAACCTGCAGATGCTCAAGTACGTTATACAAAACATCATAGTACAATTGGCCATTCGTGTTTGTGGGTTCTGCATCTGTGAATGTGGAGGGTTGTCTGTACCTTCTAACTAGTTGTTTTTATCTGTCATCTGTCCCATCTATTATATGTTCCCTTACCTCTCATTTATTCCCTTGTTTGCATTAAGTATATTTTGACTATTCTTCCCTTCTATTCGTTTATTTGATATATATTTTATCTTATTCTTTTGGTGATTATGATAGAAATTATAACATGCTCCTTTGACTTATTAAAGGTTAAATTAGTTAACATTTTTCTGACTTCATAGACAAAGCATTGCCCTGAGGATACTTTAACTCTATCTACCACCCCCCTCTTTGGGTTACTATCATTGCATATTTTAATATCATATATATTTTAAACCCCAGAAGGAGTTAGTATTATTATTGCTTTGCATAGTGAATACTTACTTGGATTTACCCATATATTTAATCTTTTCTTTGCTCTTCACCCTTAACTTCATCTCCATTAATGTGGGTCTGTTGATGATTATTTCTGTCAAATTGTTAGCATTAAAATGTTTATTCCATCGTCTTTTTTCTTTATTATTTTCTTTCATTTTGGAAGAGTTTTAGATTACAGAAAAATCATTAAGATACGATAGAAAATCCCCATATACACTTGTATCTGTTTTCCACTATTATTAACATCTTACATTAGTATGACACATTTGTTGCAATTAATGAACCAATATTGCTATATTATTGTTAAAGCCAGTATGTTATCAGATTTCCTTCTTCCCCCCCTCAGTTTTTAGTTTTTCCCTTGTACCTGGATCCTTTCCCTGCTTTTTTAAAAAAAAATTTTTAATGACATTGATAGTTTTGAACCATACTGACAATGTATTTTGTAGACTGTCCCTTGTTTGGGACTTCTCTGACATTTTCCTCATCATTAGACTAAGGTGATGGGGTTAGGGTAAAAAAACACAGTAAAATGACTTATCACTGTTGACATTTATTGTGATCCATCTCACTAAAGTAGCATTTGCCAAGTTTCTCTACTATAAAGTTACTCTTTTCTCCCCTTCCTGTATTGTTCTATTCTGTCGTTATTTTTGAATGATAAATACAGTGACATAATTGTTGGTTAGCAATTATTTCCTCCCTGCCTTTGAAAATATCTTCTATATATCAGTTTTTTAAATGAAGTATAGTCAGTTACAATATATATATATCAGTTTTAATGTTGTCTTTGAACTCCTTTTTATGACTTTCTCTTTGTCAATTTTTACCATCTTCACTATGATATATTTGTAAATGTGGCTTTCTTTGTGTTTATTCTGCTTGGGTAACTGGAACCTGTGGCTTCTCAAATCTGTGCCTTGATGTGTCTCCTCACTTTTGAAAATACAAGCTATTATTTATTCAAATATCACTTCTGCCCCATTCTACTTCTCTTCTCCTTTTGGGACTCATGTCATCCATTTTTTTTTTTTTTAGAAATTTTGCTGTGTACAAAATATCTCTTTAAGTCCATTCAGTATTGTCCAACTTTTGTCTATTCAAGGTTTGGTCAAATCTATATATTACTTACTTTGATATCTTCTAGTTTACTAATCTTTTCTTCTGGGTTGTCTAATTTGCTTTTCAACCCATAGACTGAGTTTTTAATTTGACTAATTTGTGCTTTCCATTTCTAAAAATTTACAGTTTCTTTTATAAGTCCCAGTTTCCTATCACAACGCTGCATCTTGTTGTTTAAATCCAGAAACCTGTTATTAATCATAGTTATTTTGATTTCCTGTGTATCTTTTAATATCTGGGTCTCCTATGAGTGTATGTCAATTTCATTTTCTTAGTGTTTAGGTAATTCTTGTCCTTTAGTATGATTGGTTATTTTTATTGAATATCATATATTGCATATTAATAATTATAAAGATATTCACTACTCTGAATGATGCTACCTTTCTCTAGAGGGGATTTATTTTTTGTGTCTAGTATGCAGTTAGGCTAGGAGGTAAAGTTATTCAAATCTGGGCTTCAGCCATTCGAGACTTCATCTATTTCTGCTTCATTCTTACTGTTAGGACATCACATTTGAAGATACCAATTGTCAACCTGTAAGATTTAACAAAACCTCTTCATAGGACCCAAATTCCAGTGTTTTTCCTTTCAGCCCTGTGAGATTACAGAACACTCTTTTTAGCTTCTCAGCTTCAGTATGCTATTTTCTGTTTCATAATTGGCAAACCCTTCAGGAGAAGAGTAACCCCAAACTCCTGGCTCCCCTCTCTTGACTTCTCCTTTCTTTCAGATTTTAGCCCTCCATATTTTCTCTTGGTATCTTTTTAGTGTCTTCAAATAGGTTTTGCTTTGTTTTGTTTTGTTTCTCTTTCCTAATTGCTTTCACTGAACAACATAGTAAAATAATAGTCAATCTTTAATGAAAATGGGTCCAATTCCTGAGCTACATTCTTTGATAGTCTAATTCAGTAAGTTTGGCATTTGGGACTAAGAATCTACATTTAAAGAAGAGCCACAAGGTGAGTGTGACCTAGGTGTTACACAGATTGTCCATGTGGAGAATCTTTAGAAACACTGTCTTACACATGCATATAGCATGGATTATCAAGGAAAGTAGACTAGGTCATTTAAGGTTCTCGTTAGCCCAGAGTCTTTGGGAATTCATGAACAAGCTTCAAAAGCTGTCTTCTAGGAAAAGTAAGTGTTCTTTGCCCACGAAAAGATGACTCTTTCCAAGTTATGGTGTCCAGATCCCAGAAGCTTTTCTCCACTTTCCTTCTGAAGAATGTAAGATTCATGGACTAATGTGTTGTGAGTCAACTTACTCATGAAGCTTGGCTATGACCTGCTTTGTGTCTATTTCTCCTGTCTTATCTTATTTTTGCTTTATTTATCAATAATATAAATCATATCACATCATCCTTCGATTTAAAACCCTCCAAAGTCTTTCCATTAGAGTTAAATCCAGATTCTCTTTTCCTGGACTACAGGTCTATGACATCATCTGGTTCCGGGCTTTTCTGTCTGGCCACTCCGCTGCCTGTTCCCTTTACTTTCACCACACTGCTTTTCTTCATTTTTCTCTATAATTCCAAATTCATTCCCCTCATATGGCCTTTGAATTTGCTGTTTTCCCTGCTGAAGTGGTTTTTACCACGATCCGAATCTCTGCTTGGTAGGCTTCTTCCCACCATTCACATCTCAGGTAAAATGTCATTACTTTATAGAAATCATCCCTCAACTGCTTTTCCAGTTCCCCTCACCCCTGTTCTCCTCTATTCTATCACTCTGCTAAATAAATTCCCTTCATAATGCTCACATAATCTAAAATTATATATATGTGTATCTATATATATTTTGTTTGTCTGTTTCTAACTAGATACATAAGCTTCCTAAATTCAGGGACCTTATCTTTTTTTTTTTCTTTTTATTGTTGAAGTTCTTATGCCTGGGAAAGAGTTAACACCTAGTGTCAATATATATTTGCTGGAAAAAAACAAATGAAAAAATACAGTAGGCACTTCCAAAGGTCCCCACTAGCCCAATGTCTTCACATATCTATCTGTCGAAAAGTCCCTGAATTTTTTTTTTCTCAGACATTTTCCCAGGCTAAAACTGCTAAATACCTCTGAGAAGAGTAATGCTTTAAGATCTGATCCGCCTTGTATATCCCAGGTCACATAATAAAGGAATAAAATTTTGGATTTTCAGTAAGACAGGAGGGTGCTGAGAGGGAACATTCTGGAATACGGGTCCCTTCTAGGGAAGACAGAACTAATTGGGTTACTACAGGCACCGATTCAGACATCCAGTCGCCACTTGAGAGAACAGAAGGAAGGTTGTAAATATAAATTATGTGGATTTCCCACTTGGCGAAGGGCCATGTTTAGAATGAAGAGACCCTTTCTCCATCTTTCAATTTGTAAGTGGTTTTCATCTCACATCCTGGCTCAGCACCTTCCTTCCCTTTAGAAAACTGTCTTTTCAAATTCCTGGGACTTATTTGTCATTTTCTTACATGCCACAACCAGTTGTTTCTGTTGTTGCGTTGTCCTACTGACATAACGTAATCCACTGTGACAGATGCAACTATGGTATCTCAGTGCCTTGTAAATGGGAGACGACAGAGGGTTGGATCCTGGAGGAGTACGCTGGCCTCTGCCTCTGCTGACAGAATCTTAACGACTAGATGTGGTTCTAAACCTTCATTTGTGGGCTGAAGCTTTAGTGGTTAGGTTTAGGCTTTTTGTGGAACTCATAGGTTTAGCAATACAGACTGACACAGTGCTGTGAGCTGAAGGTACTGTTGGGACCCAAAAGCCAAGCCCTCAAGATGTTTACCAAAATACTAATAATAGTAGCTCAGATTTACATGGCACTTCCTTTGTGCCGGGCGCTATTATTTCTATGTGTTGCACATATGCTTGCTTATTCAATCTTGACAATTCTGTGAGACAGGTGTGGTGGAGAACATACTGAAACTTAAGTCTTGCTGCCAAAACTGAGCTCTTAACAGTGTCTCTCCTCTACTCTATTGGTAACCATGGAGAGAACTGTTAACGGTCGTGGTGGCAATAATAACAATAGTTATTGTTAACTGCCAGTATTTTGTGCTGTGACCTGTGCTGAGAGCTTTACCTACAGTATCTCCTTTAACCCTAACACTAGTTCTACAAAATAAGTATCGTTAGAAATCTTGTGTTGTCGATGGGGAATGTGAGGTTCAGAGGGTGGAGACTTCTCATCCAAGGTCTTGGACTGAAGACGAGGGGATGGCCAGGAGCTGAACCCAGGCTTCTCCAGACTGGGCTCCTCAAAAATTCACATCCTCTTCCCGCACGGCCATGCTTCAGTTAGCGTATCAGCCACCACATCAAGTTTTCCTTTGACTTACAGCGAGGCTTTCTGACAAGGTGGGAGAAATCAGTGACTCCCTCTCTGCTGCGTTATAGGTGGGGGGTCTCTGTGTGTCCACGTGGGCATCGCTCTGTACACATCTAGCCAATAAATCAAAGATAGCAATCTACCTGACCCTGGGCCCTGTGGGAGGAACTTGTATCTGAAGCTTTCCAAGGCAAGTCTTCTTTCTCCTTTATTCAAGCACATTTTCTCTTTGCTCTTCTTCTTGTACAAACATAATACATTTCGCCTACTGTCCTTCATTGTTCCTTTGAATTGGTTATCTTGCTGTTGGGATGGAGCGAATAGATGCTTCCTATTATGTCTGCTCTCTGATGTTGTTTTTAAAACAGCTGGACAAGATGAGGGACTGAGGCTGTGGTCAGAGTTTAGGGCCCCAGACTTGTCCAAGGGAAGGTCTGAGGCAGTGAGGAGAGCAAAGTCATTGTCTCCCAGGTGGACTAGATCCATACTTAATAGTACTGCCCTTTAGCCACTTCCCCGCAGGGACTTCAATTTTCCGGTCATTGTGCCATTTGCAGCGCAATGCAGATCGCTCAGCACCGCTCTCCCCGCTCCCACCTGCTGCCCTGTGTCTCCGTTCCCTGCTACTTCTTCCCCTCCATGAAGTGTGCCGCAAAACATGAACCAGCGTTATTTCCCTCCCACACAGCAGTCAGGGATTGCCTGTTGGTGCGGAGAGACCAGGCAGGGGTCCAGTGTCACAGCCACCTGCCTATCCGGTTCTGGCTTTTATCAGTCCTTTTGACTCCCTGCCCCAGGTCTTCATTCTAGTGACATGGTAACCTCTGCAGAAGGCTTATCAAAGTCAGGGACCGACTTCCTTCCTTGCGCCCAGCACCGAACCCTGGCCCCATCTATCAGGAGGGGAACTTAGCTGAGCTCAGTTGGAAGCTGCTGTTTGTATGCCCCCTGCTTCTGTTTCTAATGACTTTCCTTTGGCATCAGTTGCACTTTGCTGCCAGCGGACCCCTTCACCCACCGAGGATGGGCGGCAGTGGGCACGCTGCCTTGGTTTTATGAAGTAGCAGCGGTGTCTTCTTGTACTTAACAGTAATCTGAAGGTCAGCGCTTTCGCCAGGAAAAGACAGTCTTTTAAGCCTTAAAAAGGGCATCAAATCTCGTTATAGCTTCTGCCACAGCAGTACCTAAGATCTCAGACCTGGACTGTTGATGCCAGAAGGAAAGGCATTACGAAGAATGCCAAAAAGATGGGTGGGAGAGTTGACACCTACTCTTACTGGAATGCACCATTGTGAACTTTGACTATTTGCAGAGGAACAACAGTCTCCTCACTTGAAGTTTTTGTCCTGCTTGACAGGCTGCATCCCACGTGGAGCTTAATGCCTGGGCCAGTGAGGTTCGAGGGATGGGTGAGTTTTTCCTTGTCTGTGTGTTTGGAGGATGGGGGGGGAAGGGAATTGTGTGTGAAGACTAGAGTCTATCAAAAGAGGGCAGGGGCAAGATGTGGCTTAAGAGAACAATATTTGATATTATAGCAGTTTTAATCGTCAAAAGCAAAGTTTGATCAATTTTTCTTGCCTGATGGAAATCAGTAGCCCCCAGTCAAGTTGCCCTGTATCAAATGGTCCGGTGGCCAGCCCCGCCTCAAAGTGGCTTTATTACAACAGCGGGAAAAGTTGTGCTGTATGTTTATGGAAGGAGGAAAGAGTTAAATTGAGAAAATCAGCTTTATCTTTCAGGCCTCCCTCGGTCATGTATTTTCCCTGTCTGCTAGCCGTTTGAGGTCACTGATGTTTTGAGTAAGACAACCAGGAAGAGTGCCTTGGTGACAGCGCCTTGCCCTCTTTAAGGGCCGAGCTCAGGGCTTATTCATTGAGAAGGTCTTTGATTTGTTGCCCCTTTGCATTTTCCTTTCACCTGCGTTCTGCTTTGATGGCTCCTGCCTAGTTGACACTTGTGGCTGCTGTTGAATTCTGTTACCTCACATTTGGTGACTTCAGGTGACCTCTCTCGGTCTCCACGTCTCTGCCTCTGCCTGCTTGTCTTTGTCTTTCTCTTTAGTGCAGTCTGTCACTTTGCCTCAGCCTCTTAACCTGTCATTTTTTGACTTTCTATCTTTTGGGGGTCACTTCTCTGCAGATTCTCTCCCCTGGAGTTATCATGAGAAAAGTGATATGTGAAAGTGCTTTGAAAACAATTTTCATACAAACGTAAAGTGGTACCATTGCTACCAGCTCTGAAAGTGTGTCACACTCCCAGCAGTAATGCAGGAAAACAAACAAAAATACTAGCATAATTTCCCTGACACGCTCTACAGGTCATGTTTTGGATTGATAAGTGTATGAATGGAGATAACAAATACCAGTAAAATTAGTGAATCTCTGTGTTTTAAAAAGTGTGGTTGAGAGTGTCTACTTTGTTATAATATTACCACTTGATGGTGATTCTATTTTCTTCCTGGTATTACCTAGATTTTACCTGCTGTTAGTTTTTGCATTTGAGCCAAAGTTGATCTGGACACAGAGAAATTGAGGCCCAGCCATTCAAGGAGGCTCACTCTCACTATGGACGTTAGAGGATTGAAGAGGCAGTGCACGGAGACAAGGGAAGGAATTATTAGTCAGAGCCTCTAGCGGATGGCAATAATAACAAAAACAACTACCTGAGATATTTATGTGTAATTAACATCAGTACACAAATCCCTAGCCACGTTCCTCTATCAGCAAGGCAACGTAGACAGGACAGAGATGCTTCTCTATGTCCTTACAAACCTGATGATCTCACGTGGCTACGGCTTATGGCATGTCATTGTAAGGATGATTTCTTATGTTGAGTACTTATTAAGTGTCAGGAATTATGTTCAATTCTTTGCATTAATCTCATTTATTCTATGCTCCAAATAATCCATGAAAAAGATACGTATTATTATTATTGTCATTCACATCTTACAGATCTGAAAATAGACGTGGAAGAGTTGAATTTCCTTCCAAAGGTCTATCAGTTTCCACATGGCAGTGCTTGGATTCAAATCCAGGTCTCTTACATTTCAGATCACATGCTTATCTGTGTTGCCTCAGTGACTCCTGCTTTCCCAGATTTATTGCCTCTGCTTTGTGATGTTTCAGAGTAATCTGGGGTAAGAGTTGTTACCTCCCTACTCTGCAATAGAAAACGGATTGTCCTGAGATCCCATGGAGGGGAGTTAATTTCTCAGGGTCCATCCCCAGTTAGCACTTTCTTTCCTTTAGAAATGCACCAAAACTGATTTTCTTTGAATCACCAGTGTACCAGTGCAGCTCCTTATCTAAGGCAAAGACTTAAGTTTAACGAAATCCAGCCTGTCTATTTGTACAGCATGTGTAAGAAGTAGGTAAGGGGCAGAAAACTAAGGATTGGAGAGCAGGGCCACAAAATATGAAGTTGTCAGTGTAGTTGCCAAAAATAACAGTCTTCTGGGAGCCGGCCTTGTGGGAATAGGTGCTAGCTGTGTACTTATTTCTTGTTCTTTGACTCTTCCACCATCCAGAGATGGTAGAGAGCTTTGTGGCCATAGCCTATGAATCACATCTTCCTCCCACCCTAAATGTCTCTTGAGGTTCCTCCATGGAAAAAAATCCATTTTGCTATCTACCCATTATCTACCCATTAGTCCATTACTGAATATCTGTTACATACTGAGTACTGTGCACTGAAGTTTGTCTGTATAATTGCTGCATTTGCTATTGTACTGCAGGTGGTGAGATTAGAATGGGGCATCAATCTCTACAGGAACAGGCCTTTATAGATAGTTAATGCAGTGTATGCAGCTTTTGCCAACTTCCTTTGGTTAGCTGGTCGGCCAAGCTGGGACTCCCATTGTTTCGGCTGCTTTTTGTCCAGCCGGGTCAGTGTTGCCTGCCTTCCTATGAGCTTCATTTCCCTTGATCTGAACTCTGTCACCTTTTCATTTTTATGACTCATCTGAATTAAAACTTCTTAATTTAGTCTTTCTTAGAGGTCATGAGGCCAGTGCTTCAGAATTGCTCACAGTAATTCTTATCATTAAGTGCAGATTGCTGTATCCCGTCTTACATCGAAGGAATTGGACTCTCTGAGAAGTTGGGCCTGGGAAGCTGCATTCCTATCACACTGAAATTAAGGAGCCCTTGCTCTAATTGTTTTTCTTCCTCCATTCCAGACAGACACCTGAGTCCTCTTTGATCTTACTGTTTCCTGCTTCCAGAGCAGTTTAGTGTCTCCCAGAGATACTTGAGAGGAACTTTTATGTACCCAGGAATTAACTGCTAGTCATTTAAGAGAAATACTCTGAAGCCATCAAAGTAATTAAAGCAAATGTACATCACCCATGCCCTGAGGAGTGCGAGGGCATTTAAGAAGAAAATGTGTGGACAGTGCCTCCCGCTTGCACATGCTGGTCTTATAACTGGATCTGAATGCCAGCCTATAACCCATTCACTAACAGCACGTCTCTCATTTCAACCTCAAGTGCATGGGCTTGTCAGTGGGGTGGCTTTCTGCATCCCAGTTCATCAGCTCCACTGAACTGTGGAGAGATGTTTACCTACAAAATAACCTTACAGACACCTGGCCCTAAAGGCAGAGTTGGGAGAGGGAAATTGATTTCAATTTCCAAGTGTAATAGCTAAAGGTTGCCAGGGTACTGTTGGGGTGCAAGATAATGTTATTTTGGAGCACACCCTGGCTCCCAAGGTCATGAACAAAGAATGCCTAAATAAGATGCAGGAAAAAAAAATAATCTCATAAGGGAGAGGTTCCAAGCGGTAGAGGTGCCCTGCCAGTGTTTAATGCAGTTTGTATATCCAGTGGTGGAGACACAGACAGAAGTCCAAATATTCATTAAATAACGGGGGAAAACCCTGTTGACTGAAGGAGTCACTTTATCTCTTAACC